>NW_023494806.1:23642523-23694166 GCF_904425465.1 Colossoma macropomum | reverse complement strand
TAGGAGATTGGAGACTTGGTTCCTGTGTGGATCGTTTTGATTCTTGTAGCCCTGGTTGTTGATCCAGTCAGTAAGGTCATTGAGATGGTTATTGTCCATGACACCTTTACTTTGAAGCAGGGTGTACCATTTCTGTACCATCTTTATAGAGTGCTGCTCAAAACTTTTTTTATAAATGTTAAGCCTGGTTTGACTCACTGGGTTGTTCTGAAAGTCTTTGAAAGTCTTGTTCTTGGCACTATTTAACATGAATCTGGGTGTTGCACCTAGGATGGTCAGTTTGAAGGTGGCCACAACATCGTCCTGGCTAATGGCAGTAGCTAAGCTCATTCTGAAGGAATCTGATGTGGTACTAGGAAACTCACGATGTATTTCTTTCGGCACATAAACAGTTGGAAGTTCACGGCCATGAGAATTTTGCACATTGGGAATCAGATTGGTGTCCAAAGGAGACGAGTTTGTTGCCACTTCAAGCATGGCTTTGGCAAATTTGCTATTCTGGTTTATATTTCTGGCTTCTAATATACTACTCACCGGTGGCTGGTGATCTGCATTGATGAATTGCCCGATACCGGGATTTTTAATTGCATATTTTTTCCACTCTTTGTAGGGTTCTATTTTTCCAACCTCTTTACTGAGCACCTCTTCATTTTCTATCTTTTTCACCATCTTTTTTGGTGCAGCTCCCTCTGCCATGTACCAGTCTCCTCCTCTGATTGCTTCTGTCCACTCTTTGCGCTTGACGAAAGGCTCCCATTGGCCCGGATGTCTCAGCAGGGTGTCAGCCTCCACAGATCGGAGGCGATTTGCTTCCAAAGCGATCTCCTCTTCACTGGCCTCTGGTTTTAAGCCTTGTGCTAAAGCATGAAACAGACAGCTCTTGTTTTTGCTGGTTACACTAACTGTTTGATTATTGATGAGCACATCATAATGGCCGTCTGGGTATTGGGCACTCTTTGGTCTGTAGATCAGTGTCACAGTTTGACTGGCAGGCATAGTGACCGGGTTCAGCTCCTGCATTTTGGTAAGCTTGCCATGGCTGTCCTCTGTCAGGATGACAACCTTGGTGCCAGTGGTTTCTGACAAGACTCTGATATCCAGAATGGTACCTGCCTTTGTGGTGTTCCTGATCTTCTCAGCATGTGACTGTGAGCGTTTACCAGACTCCCCTGCAAGTTTATGTTTTGAATTCAGGTCTCCTGGCATGTATGCAATATACGTGTTGTTTTGTCCAGCTCTGAGTTTTTCCTCTGTTCGGTCAATCTTTAGGCCCGTTTTTACATAATGGCCAATGATGCCATTTACTTTGCCTTGGACATGTGAAGCAATGTGCCTGGAGAACTTCTGGTGGAATACATCTACTAAAGCATCAGCTAATAATGTACTGATGGTGTCAGCTAAATCCTGCTTGAATTCCTTCAGCATCTTGGTTTGTGAAGCTGGCAGCTCATTTTGCTTCACTTTTTCTAAGAAACCTTTTCCTTCTCTAAACGTATTCAGCTGTTCCTGAAGCTTTGAGAAAAACTTGTTTGAGAGGCTGGCCACTGAACTGATGGCATCTGCTGCCAGTGACACCTTGTGGATGGCTTGGATGGCTGTCAGAATTCCACGTGTTGTGCCTTTGGTCTCAGATTTAGCCTTCTCAATCACTGTGGAGATAGATGAGTTAAGCTTGTACTGCCAGCTGAGATCTGCATAGAATGGCTGTAATGCAGTGTTGCTTAAGTCTCTGAAAATGGTGAGAAGTTTGCTTTTTCTGTTCTTGTCCTGCAGGAGGTCAGACAATTGTTGATTATCTTCGAAATGTGAAAGTATAATGGAATCTACTAATGTAGCCAAGGGTTCTTCGTCCAGGTTATATTTCACATTGTTAACAATTTCGTTTTTCACTACATCTTTAATGCTATTAATTATTTCTCTGAGTAATGCCTCTTCTGCCTTGCTAAATCCATACATAATGGCTTGCTTTGCCATTGCTTTTGCAGAGAGTTTTACTGCATTCTTTGTATTTGTTTTTGCAACAACAATGAGGCCATCTTTAGCCTGTGTGGAGAGAAACTTTGGCATCAGCTTCAGTTCTTTGCCAATTCCCTTAATCGCCAGTTTAGAAGCTTTGAAGCCCTTTGAAATCAGCTTTCCAACTCCAAACCCGATTAGAGATACACCAATAGAAATGGCTTTTTCTATAGCCCATGATTCCCAACTGAAATGTCCTGTCACCATGCACTCGATGCTGAAGATGCAGTCTGATATTCCTTCAGTGATCAGCCCCATGCCGACTTGAGCTAATGTTCCAAAGGTAAATGCAGTCAGCAGTGTCCCTCCAATAATCTGCAAAACTCCAAAACAGAACACCAGCAGAGCTTCCCATGGGAAACGAGGCTCCTCTTCAACAGAAAAGACATATCTCAGACCTCGACTGTACAGATTGTAGGCCTCCACTTGGAGATCTTCCTCAGCACTTGACACCAGGGAGAACATGGGTGATTTCTTGGCTATTGCATCCCTCCCTCTTTCTTTGATTTCCTCTAGCTTCTCGACAGCCTCACTGATGTTTTGATCAAAGTAACCCAACATGTTGCACTTGGTTGTCAGCTGTTTTTCAAGGCTGGTTGGGTTACTGTTGGCTGAGTCAGCAGAAGACATTTTTACAAACTGCAGGCAGGCCATGCATTCCTCAGCAAGGTATGTTAGAGACTCCTGTGCTTTCCTGAGATCATCTATGGCTGTAGTAAGGTAATCTCCCTTCTGCTGCTTTATAGTGCAGTACGCATGACAGTAAAAAGCTATGGAAGCCCAGCTTTTATCTTGTTTTATTGCTTTTTCAAATAGCATGGCACTGATATCCCATTGTTTTCTATCCAATGCAATATTCCCAAACTTGATGTAGTGATAAATGCTAGAACATGGTGAAGTCTGACTTTGAGACTGACTTTTTGCCAGAGACAAATCAGCTGTCAGACTCTTTTGCAATTCACTTCTTTTCAACTGCTCAATTTCTTCTGATTTAGTTTGCAACCAAATCCCCCAGAACTCATTTAAGATGGCAACAACAGCTCTTTGTTCATCTTCATCTGTGTTCCTGTGAATATCCCGAAGGGTTTTGCAGTACTCTGAAAACAGTTCCTCCCGCAGTTTCATCTCAGCGACATCATTCATCATGTCAGTTATCTTTTCTGCTGCAAGTCTATCCCTTGTTTTCCTTGCCTCCTCCAGAGAAGACACTGTCCTGAAGGCCTCCTGCAGATGATCAGTGGTCATGATTACCTGAGCAGATCCAGGTTCACCTTTGCGTGCAGTTCGGCCAAATGCCTGGAGCTCCACTCTTGTGTTCTCAGAAAGGAAAGAGAGGATCACAAATAATCCTCCATTGTTGTTCACCTCTTCTATGACTTTTATGTCTGTGCCACGGCCAGCAAGGTTTGTGGCAACAATGACATCACCAGGATGCAGTTTCTTATGCATTTTGCTCAAACTTTCTTTGTCACTGCGGCAGAAGAGAATGGTTTCACCTGTGTTGATGCCTCTCAGCTCTTCATAGATGTCTTTAGCTGTGTTGATAGTTTCACAGATTACCAAGGCTGCTCTTCCAGCTCTGTATGAATTTGGGGTAATTTCAGCCATAACTACATGTTTTATTTCAGATTTCCACTCTTCAGCGGAGGTCTTCAGAGTACCTTTGACCTCAAACAGTTTCTTGTAGTTGAAAGTTGGCATTTTGCAGGCTGAGAGATTTGGATACAGGTCCTGCAAAAACAGCATTTCTGTCTCACTCCCAAGTGTCCCTGTTGTTCCGTATATTTGTCCATGGTATTTTTCAAAAAAACAAATGTTAGAAATGTAGTTGGTCACTGTTGAAATCGTGCTCAGTTTGATTTGGTGTTTAATCTCAGTAAACTGTTGAAGACCATCACCCCATTTCTTACTCAGTTCTACAATACCAGTGGATCTGAAGTCCACTGGACAGATGCTGTCATTTTCTACTACATATTCCCGTCCCTCCCTCAGTCTCTTTGCCAGAAAGGCATTCTGAACCCACACCGGCAATTTCTTCTCTATGAGATTTCTCAGGAATCCAGGAATGCTGATTTTGTCTTTCTCATTTGTACATGGGGTGTACTGAATCTTCTCTGAGATTAATTCTGCAATGGGCTTGAGGAGAATTTCTTCAGAATTATAGAGAGTACAACACAAGCCTTCCTCCAAAACAAGAAATGTAAGGTCTGGAATGTCCTGGTTGTTGTATGGGTTGGGCTTTCTAAGATGAAGCAATCCTTTGTCATCTAAAGTGTATAGAGTAAATCCATAGGGGACATAGCCCTCAATTTCTTGGAAAAAATCTACCATTGCATCCTGACTTACAGTTTTCAGTTTTTTGAGAAGTTCGTCTGTTTTACTTTTGTAGATATCGTTTGAAAATCCTTGTGGCACAATCTTTGATTCTTCAGCAATGTGTAAAATATCCATAGGGTCATTAATTTCACTTCCTTCTGTGTCAATGGAGTCAAATATGGCCTTGAAGAATGAAGCAGGGGGACCCTGTACAAATGTCTGTTGTCTTGTTGACAGGAAGCCATACTGGCTGACATGGCCCCAGATCATGGCCAGTATAATGTTCAGGTGCTGCATGGAGACCATGGGGCTGGAAAGGTAGGTCAGCTGCACTCCCTGATCCAGGAGCAGTGAGTCCACTTCATCGATTATGATGCATTGATAGCTGCGATCAGGCCTCACATCCTTCATCTCAAATATCTGGCGAAGGTGATCTGCAGCAAAGGCTTCGATTGTTCCGTAGACCACGTCTTTCTGGTAGCAATCTTTTCTAGCTTCATCTTCAGTTTTGTCTGTGTTTGTGTCGGCTGTGATGCCAAAGTATGAATAGAAGTTGTTCCATTCTTGTGCATCTCTTTGACATAACACAGAAGAGCTGGACAACACATCTACTTTTTCACCCCTAAGTGCACGCAGCACCGCAAACATTGCTATGACACAAGACTTCCCTTCTCCAGTTCCCATCTCCAGGAGCTTTCCAGTGTCAGACAAGGTCAGGAGGCACCAGCTTATCATTTGAGTGGCTCTGGGCCACCACTTCCCTTCAGCATTGCACTGGTGTACAGCATTGCATAAGACCGCCAGGACCTCCTGAAGGTCTCCTGTGTCTGTGCTATGACTCAGATTCCTAGCTTGATGTACATCTGTGTGGTTTTTAATTTCCCCAGATTTAATCATATCTGTAACTTTCTTTACTATACAATATGATTTCTTCAGCGTTTGTTCATCAATGTTCTTCATCTGCCGTATTTCATCAAAAAGACACTCAATGCTTTTTTCTTTCTCATTTCTGAAGCTCTTTTCTAAATGCTGGATTAGTTTTTCAGTTTTTGAGTTCAAGAGCTGGAGGAGAGACTGGTTCTTTTCATCTGTCCATTCAGAAGACACTTGATATGTTTGCATCAGATGTAAAATCTTCATAATGGAACTACAGTCTTCATTGAGATGGTGGTCAGTTAATGCTACAAGGAGGTTTAAGGCTTCTACTGGTGACCAAAGTTCTTGTGCCACAAGATTTGACACCTTCTGGAAAAGTTGTTCAGCTTGTTCATTTGGGGCTGTGGATTGCACTGCACAGGCAAATAAAACCTCCAAACACAATTTTTCTGCCAGACATGCCCTGTTTTTCTCTCTTTCTGTTTCTCCAGCAAGCACTCGGAGGAGATTCTCAAGAAAGGTCAGAATGTAGACCTCATTAGAAGGCAGTTCTTTTCCGGTACATTTTTGCAAGATGGTTATTATTTTATTGTCAGCATCTGTGTGTTTGTTTAGGTTAGTGTGGAGCACCTGAAAAAGAGCCTTAATAAACATGTGTCTCAGTTCCATATCCTCATTTTGAAGAATACCCATGAGGCTTTGCAGGGTCTCTCTAGCAGAAACCAGGGCATCATTTTCCTTGAGCCTTGAAAGTTCCAGATTATGGGAGGTGCTGAGACTTCTTTCAACAATGATAAATCCTCGGCTGAGGTGAGGGTTCCCTGTTTTCATCACCTCTAAGCCATACTGAAAGTAATCTGAGACAAAGTCATCCATGGTACCATACACAATGTCAGCTTCATAGATATCCCTCTGTGACACAGTACTTTTATTCAGGTTTGTGTTGAGAGAAATTCCAAGGTGCTTGTAGAAATCAGACCATTCCTTAATTTGCTCATGAGAGTGAATGTCAGGACTTAGTATAATGTCCAGTTTGTTTCCCATGCAGACTTGTGTGGCTGCAAACATGGCTGTGACACACGGATCCTCATCCATACCAACCAGTTCTGATGCCCGGCTCTTCTCGGTCAGCACCAACACACACCACCTCAGCATGTGCTGCACTGTGGGCCACCATCCCTTTGTGTCAAAAACTGCTTGGCAGAGCTGAGACAGAGTGTTTTTGATATCATCTTCTTTCAGGTTTGCACATATGGCCGTAGACATGGCTGTGACACACTGGTCCTTATGCACACCAACCAGTTCTGGCTCCTGGCTCTTCTTGGTCAGCACTAACATACACCACCTCAGCATGTGTTGCACTGTGGCCCACCAGCCCTTGATGTCAAAAACCACTTTGCAGAGCTGAGACAGAAAGTTTTTGATATCAGCTGCATTCAGGTATGCACATTTAACAGAATCTTTCATGAATGGTTTATCTTTTGGGGCATTTTCTGAATATCGTAGGACACCAGTGATAACGTTATTTATCATATCAATCACAGAATCATCTAGATTCCTCAGTGTTTTCAATTCTGCTAAAGCTGAATTTAGACTGGTCGCATCTTGCTTTCTGAGATTCCTTTGGAAATTCTGTGGGAATTTCTCAGGGCCAACAAAATCCAGATCCTGGATGAGAGAGTGTCCGGAGTCATCTGTCCACCATGGTGATATGTCATTCACTTGTACCAATGTGAGCACTTCAGTTATTGGAGCATCCTCTGCATATTTCTCTGATAGCGCTTTGAGCAGAGTCACTGCCTCTACTGGGGTCCATTGGTTTGTTTCCACAAGTCTGAGAAGCACATCTGTGGACTCTGAATGGCTTTCTTTGCCATTTAGATGTGTGAGTGTGAAGAGCAGATGCTCCAAGCACTGGATTTCCATCTTTAAAATGAACACAGAGGCTCTTCCAACCACATTCTCCAGTGACAATGTGAGGGTGCCCAGGAATTCTATCAGATAGAGATCCTCATTGGAAAGGTCCTCCTCAGCCCATCGTTTGGCTATGAGAGCAGCATCAGTATTACAGCTGCCGTGGTCAGAGATGAAGTGCATGAGGTTTAGGTACAGTGCTTGAGTCAGCACGAAACTCTCAGAAACGTTGCATGCTGATTGGCTGATGGACTCCACCAGGGACTGCACCTGATTGGAGATGTGTTGCAGGGAAACTCCCTCAGCTATTTCCAGAGACAGGGAACACAGTTCTGTGATGAACACTTGAGTGTGCTGCAGAGTGCTAAGGGATGGAGGAGCACTGACCCATTCATCAAACAGGAGTTTGTCCAGGGCTGACAGGATGTTCTCCAGCTGATCAGCACTCAGCTGATCGAGGCTGAGGTTTGGAACAGGGAAACTGCATTTTGATGAGAGGGTTTCTAGAAGCTCATCACTGTCACTGCCTGATCCACAGTTTGTCTCAATCTCACCCAGACGGCTTATTAGAACATGCTGCTTGGACTCTTCCTCTGAAAAGTGGCTGCTCAGTTGTTTCTCATGCTGATTTTGAGCTTGCTGGTGTGACTGTTCAAGTCTTTCATTCAGTTCTTCTTCTCGTCTCTTCTCTTCAGTCTCTCTTGCCCTTTGCTGTTCTTCTTTCATCTTTCGCACCTCTCTCTGTCTCACCTCTTCTTTCCTCCTCTCGTCCTCTCTCTGTCTCGCCTTTTCTCTTCTCTCCTTCTCTCTCCGTCTTGCCTCTTCTTTTCTCCTGTCCTCCTCTCTCTGTCTCTCCTCTTCTTTTCTCCTCTTGTCCTCTCTCTGTCTCTCCTCTTCTCTTCTCCTCTCGTCCTCTCTCTGTCTCGCCTTTTCTCTTCTCTCCTTCTCTCTCCGTCTTGCCTCTTCTTTTTTCCTCTCTTCCTCTCTCTGTTTCTCCTCTTCTTTTCTCCTGTCCTCCTCTCTCTGTCTCTCCTCTTCTTTTCTCCTCTCGTCCTCTCTCTGTCTCACCTCTTCTTTCCTCCTCTCGTCCTCTCTCTGTCTCGCCTTTTCTCTTCTCTCCTTCTCTCTCCGTCTTGCCTCTTCTTTTTTCCTCTCTTCCTCTCTCTGTTTCTCCTCTTCTTTTCTCCTTGCCTTCTCCTTTCTCTCTCTCTCCTCTTCTCTTCTCCTCTGCTCCTCTCTTCTTCTTTCTTCGTCTCTCATTTTTTCTTGATCCCTTATTGGCTTATAAAAGCAGATTTCACACTCGTATAAATTATTGTATCCTTTTGGTCTGTAGTATTCTCCTCCATTAAAAACATGTACACGCCGCCCATTAATAGTTGCTTCGTATAAATCTGAGTAGGTGTGGCATGGAGGCAAGACTTTATCACACTTGCAGCATCTCAGCCGGTCGCCCATGTTACTTTCTAATGGGACGTTCCCCATTTTTAACTGTTTCTTCCTGAAAAATACAGAAGACAGATTAATTTAAAAGACAACATTGTAACATACACAAATTAGGCATATCATTCTGACCACCTCCTTGTTTCTACACTCATTGTCCATTTTATCAGCTCCACTTACTATATAGGTGCACTTTGTAGTTCTACAGTTACAGACTGTAGTCCATCTGTTTCTCTGATACTTTGTTAGCCCCCTTTCACCCTGTTCTTCAGTGGTCAGGACCCCCATGGCCCCTCACAGAGCAGGTACTATTTGGGTGGTGGATCATTCTCAGCACTATTCACTTTTAGGTGAATAAAATTAAGCACATAGCCTTGCAGTCTCAATAGACAGACACTGGCACTAGAATGGGTTGCATTGATGAGCTCAGTGACTTTAAACATGTCAGCTGTAAGTGCTGTGAAATGGAAACACCTGGGAGCAACAACAGCTCAGCCACAAAGTGGTAGACCACACAAACTCACAGAGTGGGGCACACAGTGCCGAGCCTCTGTAGAATCACTTACTAACAAAAGTGTTCCAAATTGCCTTTGAAAGCAAAAACCGCAAAAGAACTGCATGTTAGGAGCTTCACGAAATGGGTTTCCATGGCTGAGCAGCTGCACATAAGCCCAAGACCAAAGTGAACAATGCTAAGCATCAGATGGAGTGGAGTAAAGCACTGCCACTGGACTCTGGAGCAGTGGAAACGCATTCTACGGAGTGACTACTCACGTGTCTCTATCGGTCAGTCAGATGGACGAGTCTGGGTTTGGCGAATGAGAACGTTACCTGCCTGACTGCACTATGCCAGCTGTAAAGTTGGAGTCAGATGCAGATTGCAATTTACTTTGCTTCTTTTGAATCCTTTTTTTGTTTCAGGTACATTTGTGAGGCTTACCAACTGACTGTCCTTTCTTATCTTGGTAGTGCTGTTTAGTAGAGTGGCTGGTTGGGTCAGGACAGTAGCTCAGGGGGATTTTCCTTTATGACTGTGTGCATGGCCAGCCTTTGATCCACTTCATGTATTGATTTTTTTTTCTCCTTTTTATTAGCATGTGTGGACGTTTTTAACCACAAAGGGTAGTTGTCCCTTCAGTCCATTTACATGCTGGGACTTGTGAACTTTATCAGTTTTATCTGAGCCCATTCCTGAATGTTTTTTTTCATTAAATGAAATTGTCTTCCATCACTTTCATCATCAAATTGACATTTTAATTGATTAATTAAACCTGAGAGAGAAGCCACATGTTTGTTATTATTAATTTGTTGTGTACCTGTGTGGGTTTTTTATCAAGAAAACGTTGAGTTAAATGGTCAGTCTAAAATCTTGGCATGCAAGTCCCTAGGCGGGTAGGGAGTTTCAGTCGTTCAGGCTCAGTCGGTCACATCTAGCTAACATAAGTAGCAGTGTTTGATGGTTTTGTTGTGCTGGGTTAACTTACCTCAAGCATATACATTATCTTAACATTTTAGTTACTCTGAGTGGTGGTGGACTGTCACTGTGGTGCCTGGACAGCGAAATCTGTCCCACTGCAGCCACATAATGCCTTAGACCACATTTAAATTGCTATGCATAGCTAGGGGCACATTTTTGTATGCTCTGTTTTTGGTTTCTGTCCAAACAGCTTTGTTAAATGCAAGGTGAAAAACGGGACTGTCTTGCTTTGCCACTACTGTGGAATGTTCCTTGCAGTTTTACACACACCTTTGTGATTTGTTTTGCATTATGAGGATCTAGGCATTGTGCTGCTGCACTGAACAAGACCAACAGTTTTCTGAGATGTACTGCTAGAACTATTGAGTATAAATCAAAAGAGTAAAACTGTAGTGGTTATTAGCCATTTAATTTATTTTAAGAAAGCTTCTCTGTCCATATTGTTTACATTTAGCAGGCTTGTTTATTAAGTGACATAAATGAACAAGAAAAATGAAGCATGAAATCATAAATCTAGGCACCAGGTTGGCATTTATGAATCTAATCCATGAAATTAGTCTGAACACAGTTCAGTTAGTTAATAGCTAATGGTAAAGGGGTCTGGTAGGAACTGTGACTGCTTTTTTGGCTTAAAAACTGTATCATGCTTAAATTACTCTGGCTTCAGAGAAAGGGCTAGCAAAGATAACCCAGGTTTCCACTGACCATATGAAGGCAGTTTCACCTTACCGTGCTGGTGGGTTCCGTCTGCGTTGTTCCGCTTCAGCAGCGTGGAGTTGTGGTCTTGTTCTGAAGGGGAATGTGTCTACATGTGCCGCAACACAGGTGAAGTTCCTCTGAGGTCAGGGTCTGGATTCAAGGGTTAAGTCTGCTCACACTTTCAAATAACTACACGAACTAAATTAAACAAACATTTATACAGAAAAGAGAAGTTTAAGCTGGCTTTCTTTGTTAAGTGGAGTTATTTCATCTAACATTCCAAATCTCACTCCTCTCTCCTGCAGACTAAACTGAAATTCTCTGTGACTCTCTCTAAATTTCTACTTCTGGGCGGAGACTGTGCTGTGCTTACTGGTGGATTCAATGGAATGCAGTTCTAACCAAATCTTACCAGAGAATGCTGTTACCAAAATCAGCCTTCCCTAACTGAATAAATGTTTAGTTCTCACAGGCTGCGGACTCCATTACATTGATGGTGTTTGAGTAATTTGTTCTTATTTATGTACTTTTACTAGGCTATGAGAATGTTGTCATGCTTTGGTCAAAAGGATGAAGCAGCACAGCAGCCTCCTCACCCTGTCTAAAACATGCCTGTTCAGAACAGTGGGTCTGAGTGCCTGGCCCTTTAAATGATAATGAGGGCGAAGTTAGCAGTGTCCCCTCATCCACACGGGGCATTGATATGAGAACAGCTTTGTTGCTAGTCCACTGAAATGACCAAGGATGGAAAAGCAGACACACAAGGCTGAAGTCAGTTTCTTATTCACCAGCTTCATGTAAGAATTTTTCCTCTCCACTTTAAGTGGTGCAGCAGTTAACACCAGAATGTAACTGCAGCACTGTTTAAACAGGAGTGGGAACATTTGAACAAGAAGCTAGACAGATAACTTTAGCCTGTGGTGCCAACATCTCACTGCTGCACCCTTTAAGATGGAATGGGAAAATTCAAACAAAAAGCTGGCAAATATGAAGCTGACTTCAGCTTTTTGTCAGACACAAAGTGCTTAGCACAAATGTAAAGGGTTTTGCCTACCATAGCTGGAATGTCACCATCAAAAATAAATTTTATTTACTCAACAGTTCCCGTGCTTAGGCCGTGGCTTCGGTGCTTGTGAGAACAAAAACAAAATGCTGCCCTAGTTGAAGGCTACGTCTGAAGCTGTGGGTGGCGATACTCAGAAGAATGGGGTTTGAGTCTGCACTTGATGAAGAAGGGGTGTAAAAACTGAATGGGTTGCTGGAGCCAGTGTTGTCTGAACTAGGCAGCCCACCAAAAAAGTGGGTTGTCTTATTTCACAGTTTGTGGGTTGGTAGAAACTCCAGATACCCAATGTATGAATACAAGACTTGAAAAGGTGAGGTTTTCATAATATGTCCCCTTTAAACTCTGCACCGCATACCTGTGTCTGAGTGTTACAGAATACCTCGTCACAGTGGATGCAGCACTGTTTATCTGAGGTAGTACTGGAGCATAGTAGATTCATACAAATCACAAAACAATAACTCGCTCACCTCAGCTCTGTTTATGATGTTTTTGCCTGGATGCAGTATTAACTGCTACTCTTGCCTCAGTTCTGGTCCAGTAGTCTGTGCAGTCCCAAGCCACACTACCTCCTCCTTAACCTGCTCCACTCATGTTGGGAGTAGCCCTTCCAGAGAAATATGATGGGGATTGAGATGGTTGTGAAGGTTTTTTACTTCAGTGTTCCATTTATTTTTCCAATCAACCTGCATCTAGTCTTTCTGATGATGCTAAGATCATGTTCATTGCTTCTCTACTTACTGGAAGGGCATTAATATGGGTCTCGATGCTGTGGTCCCAAAAAACACCATAGCTATGTGACTCGTATTTTAGCAGGTTGCCAATATTGTGTGTCCAATGGAAGAGGAGGAGCCCACGCATTTGGGTAGAACTCATCTCTGTTGATGCATGCTGCTGAACGCAGATGATGCATTAGTATGGAGCTATGTCTCCACTTTGGGAAAGAAGGTCACTTTGGATAGAAATATGAGGAGGCAGGCCAAACTTCCTAACCCTACGTAGGAAGAAGAGATGCTGATGGGCAGATCTTACGATAGTGTTGGTGTGGAGAGACCAGGTGAGGTCATTAGTGAGGTGTATGCCGAGGAACTTCACACTGCTGACTCTCTCCACTTCGGCTCCATTGATGAACGGTGGAGAGTGACCACCCCTCTGCAGCTTCCTGTAGTCCACGATCATCTCCTTTGTTTTGCTGATGTGGAGACAGAGGTTGCTGTCATGGCTTCACTCTGACAGAGCGCTGACCTCGTCTCTGTAGGCTGTTTCATCTCCATCAGTGATGAGGCCTAGGATGGTGGTGTCATCAGCAAACTTGAAGATGACGTTAGACGTGTGTTTGGCTACACAGTCATGTGTATCCAGTGTTCAAACCCAAGTCTGTGAGCTTAGGAATGAGTTTGGCAGGGATGACTGTGTTGAATGCTGAGCTGTAATCTATGAACAGCATTCTCACATACGTGTTCTTTCTGTCCAGGTGTGTGAGAGCAGTGTGTATTGTAAGTGCAATGGCGTCGTCTGTGGATCTGTTGGAGCAGTATGCAGATTGGTGAAGGTCCATGGTGGTTGGAAGTGTTGAGCAGATGTGAGCTTTGACCAGCCGCTCGAAGCACTTCATAACTGTTGATGTCAGTGCGACAGGGCGATAGTCATTCAGGCAGGTGACAGACGATTTCTTGGGGACTGGAACAATTGTGGTTTCCTTAAAGCACTTGGGAATCACTGGCAGTTGTAAGGAGAGGTTAAAGACGTCAGCGAAAATGAACAGATGTTCAAAAGAGTTTGTCAATCATATTGAATGATCCCAAAAGCAGTATGTGCAAAAACACAAAGAAACAGCACAATAAAACACAAAAAACTGTAGAGTTTACCCGGAGCTCTCACAAGTGCTGCCGTTCTATGGCACAGCAGAACCAGAAGAGCGCATCAGGACCAGAATCCATGGTTATTTCAGCAAGTCTCATTCTGCACATGCTACAGCAGCGTGGCTTCATAGACAAAGACTTTGTGTCCTTGACTGGCCTCATGGCAGTAAAGCTCTGTCTCCTTTTGAAAATGTATAACACATCAAGAAGAGAAGAATCAGACAATGACAACCACCGACTGTTGACCAGCTGGTGTCTTGTATCAAGCAGGAATGAGTGGAAATTCAACTTGCAAAACTGTATTATCCTCAGTATCCTCCTCAGGATCCATCCATCCATCCATCATCTAATCCATCCATCCATCCATCCATCTTATCCTTCCGGGTCGCGGTGGGGTGCTGGAGCCTATCCCAGCTGTCATTGGGCGGAAGGCAGGACACACCCTGGACAGGTCGCCAGTCCATTGCAGGGCCTCCTCAGGATCCTTAGTTCCCTAACAATTAAAAAGTGTAAAGGTGATGTAACAAAGCAGTAATCATGCCTATGTGCTAACATTTTTTTGGATGTGTTGAAGGAATCAGATTATTAATTTGTTGGAATTTACAAAAACATAAATTTTGGTATACATTTTTCTAAGATTTTTTAGACAATTATGATGCATAAAAGCTACATGAATTACTTATTATTAGTAGTGGTAGTAGTGGAATTGTTTAATAATAATAATAATAATAATAATAACAATATTATATACTCCTATGTCCTTTATTTATTAATTTATTAACTGATTTATGCCCAAATTTGCGAGCTTTTTAGGACTTTTTTGCAGATACTAATGTGGTATGTCTAATCCACTCACGCCAGCGCAACACACACAAACACACCGCAACAACGTCAGTGTTACTGCAATGCTGAGAATGATCCACCACCCAAATATATATATTTTTTTCTGTGTGGTTAATGCAAGTTATCCACAGTTGTGTGTGCTGTCTGTAGTTTTTAATTTGATGTATGTATTAATGTGTATGTCCTATTTAAATATTCAAAACAAATAAAAACAATATCTCAGAATTATTTACCAAACTGGCAGATAGCTGTATAATGAACCTTGTATGATGTAGAGAAAGTGTTAACTGTCGTATTTTCCCCTCAGTGTCTAGAGGAAATTTGCACATCGAAACTCCCTTTCTGTTCCCCCAGAGGAAACACAGTTAAAATCACTATAAAAACTGCCAGAGTGGGATCCATGGTGGTAAAACTCTGAGGCGATTCTGACGGCCATGCAGTGGTGGGAACAATCGGTGATGGTTTTGCAGCTAGTCTATAAGGTTAGATGACTCAACTAGTTTTGACTACTATTATTATTTACTTCCATTTACTTACACTACTATTATTTATTTCCAGTGTTTTAAAAGTACTTTGGTCAATTGTGTTGTCACTGCCTTCGTCATTACCACGTTTAATTACTGTGTGTATTTACTACTTTGTGTCCCTCCCAGTAAAGTGATCATTTTTACTATTTATTCTTAGAACTCATGAATAAGACTTGACTAATTACTGATATCTTCATTTCTCTCTACTAGTTTTAAAGTCCCCTTGAGTAAAGTAAAAAAAATAGACACACATTATCAATAAATGTTTAGTCTAAATGATTCTACACCATGAACTGAAGATTTAAACATTTTATTACACTAAAACAAGTCCTTCATACTTGCACATCTTATCAAATGGCAGCTTGTTTAGGGATCCAGGTGAGGGTTTCCACCATTTTGGCCCTAAATTTCACACATGAAGATAGCAGTATGACAGATATTGTAAGCATGTACATATTTCATCCTGTTGCTTTTAAGAGGGAACTGTCTACATGTGTCTCTGAATGAGTAGCCAGTGTTTTAGGCCTAACCAGTACACCCACTTACGGTTCACAGTGAGTTGTGTGCAGGCTGCTCTTAATCATGAACTTACAGTATAATTAGTATATAAGTAGTGAAGACAGGCACTTTACTTGTAGGGACACATAAGGTACTAATTGATGGTTCAGTTATATGAAGTAAGGAGTAATTAGTGGTGAAAATGGTGTAAAACGAGGCAGCTGAATATGGGGAGGTGAATGAAAGTGTCTGGTAAAGCCAAAGGACTGTGTTCCACACAACACTGCACAGTGGAGGAAAATGTAATTATGAATCAGTAAATAAATGAAAGGATAATTAGCAGGACTAAGATCTCACTAGTTAGTTGTAACATTACTTATTTATATGATTCAACACTTATCTCTTCACATTTGCAGTGCGATAAACAGCAGTTAATTCATATATAAATATCAAATATTTGATTCTTTTTTGCGTATAATTATTCATTAATGTGTGACCTGTAATGTAAAGTGTTACCGAACTTTTCTAGTTCAAAAACTATTCATAATCACAGACTCAGAAGACGACAACAGTCTGTTATGATGCTTTAATCAGAGAAAGAAAAGAAATGCAGGGGATGAGATGAACTCAGCTGATTACACAATCGTTAGGTTATCCATTAAAACAGATACAATCTTTAAGCATGGCTTTTGCTTTAATAAATCTCTGTATGATACTGATTTTTACAATTCAATACAAGATTCTCTCAAATTAGATCTTTAGTAAAGGCTGGACAGTCAGTACAGACACTGATCAGCCTTTCAGGATATCTCATTAAGTGCTACAGTGAGAGCATATAAAGCAAAGAAAGAAGACTTGATTACTGAGGGTGAGACAGATCCTGAGACTCAGGCTCTCACTTATAGGTAACATAAAGATGAACTCCACCATTACCATTATTCAGGTTTTTCTCCACAACCTTGCAGATTTTAGCACTTTTATAAACCTGCAGAGCTTCATCACCGACTAACACATTGAGGAACTGGATGGCAGGATCTTCGCTGTGCTTGTACCATAGATATACAGGGTCTCCATTGGTGCCAGCATTGAGGTTTTCATTAACTTTTATGTAGCCGTTCTTCTCCAGCTTATTCTCCTGATCTTTATTGAGAGAAACTTCGATGTCAGTGATGCAATTGTCTGGAAATGTAGAATGGCGGTACCAGAGAAACACTGCAGAACCTGGAGGCTTCACGTCACGGTTGGTGTCTTCATCCACACAGATGTATCCCTGGTCAAAGAGGCTTTTATCTTCAGCGAAACTCAGAGAGGCTGAGATGTCATGGATGTAGCTTGTTGTGTTCCTCTTCACCCAGAGATTAACTGGATCTCCACGGTTGCTGCGGTTCAGATCACAGCCCAGGCGCTCCCAGCCAGAGCGGAACAGCCTCGACTCATCCTGCACTATTGTGGTCACCTTCAGGTCCACAATGGGGATGTCAGATGAGGTGGTGCCACTCATATACCACAGGAATATGGCATCACCATTAGTACCTATATTTATGTTTTTTTGGATCTTTTTGAAACCAGAGGCATCCAGAGCATGATCCATCTCCGTCCTGAAGGAGAACTGGATTCTGGTGACAGGTTTGTTGCCCTCTTTTTTGTACCACAGGAACACCTCAGGCCCTGATGTACCACTGTTGAGGTTACCATCAACTTTGGTGAAATCTTTTTTAAACTTGTCTTCTTCATCCCTATTGGTAGAGACTTGAAGTTCAGTGATAGCTTGAGCCATTTTGTGCTTTGGTGGTTTGACTGAAATATCTGCTGTTGAGAGAAAATGAAATATATTTACACCTGTTTTAAGCTGTAAGGTATTAAGGTAGGTGATTACATCTGAGTTTCTTCTCAATAATAAATAAAGTGTTGTTGTACACACACAACACACACACATATAGATACATAGATAGGTAGGTAGATACAGTTGGGTCCAAAGGTCTGAGAAGATGGTTCCAATTTAATAGAAAATGTTGATTTACAAATTATATTATCAGCATAACAAAAATAGTGTCTTTAAAAGCTGAACATGAATTTCAGAATTTCTTTGTATTTGGTGGCGTGTCCCTCTTTTGCTTTAATGACAGTGTGCACTTGAGCTGCCTGAACTCCACAAGTCTCTGATCAGCAGGTCAAACCCACCTGACAGTCGTGAGAGCTTCACTGGAAGAGATCAGACTGAAAAAAACACTCTGACCTTTTAGTACAAACAACTCAACAAGATCAACTTAACACACCTGCTTTAGTTTGAATAGTGAGATAGAAATAGTGCAGAACTTGTTTAATGTATTTTTTAAATGAACTTTTCTGTTTATTTTGAAGTTTCAATAAAAATATCCACATGTATATGTGTCAATGAATTTGTATTTGAAAGGTATTGAGAAGATGCTGGATTTGATTACCTATAAAGATGTCGTTCTTCTCCTCTGGTGGATGAGTGTCTCTCCCTCTGTGGATGATCTTGTGGATGGGTTCTTCTGCTGAGGTGGTGGAGAAGTCTGTGTTGAGACTGGACTGATGGATCACCTCCTTATATACAGCAGGAGAGGAGGTGGAGGAAACGTTCAAGGCACTCTGGTTCAATCAGCAGTGCTGGAGGAGGGTGTGAACAAAGATCTAATGTTCACTGAGATTTTTTTTCAATCGAGGATCAAAAGACAGACTGTGCAAAACATTTAACCCTTGTGTGGTGTTGATGTGTGTGTTACTCAGTGGTCTGCAGGACCCACTGCATTATTGTTTTATAAATCAATACAGCCACAACAATTTATGTAAAAATACCAGATGTTTAAAATATCACGAGTGTCCAGCGTAGGGTTCTCCTTTAGCAGCTGTAGCCAGTCAGCAACCTGTCCATGTTGTCCACCCTCACAAACACACACACACTAACAGCAGGCCATGTAGGAGGAGAACAGAGTGAAGGACACAGCACCTCCACACTTTTCCTCCCCGCGGGTTCAGCCCAACACCACGTGTAATATAAATGTGTGGGGGGTGAACAGAGTGAAGACACTGAAAATGGGTTATTTTATATGTTCTTCACAGAAAATGAGCAAAGGACAAGAACCTGAGGCTGAAATAATAATAAATCTCATCAGTTTTTTTGTAAAGATTGAAAATGGGTTCCACAGTTCCAAAACCACACAAGGGTTAAATGATAACAGGATAACAGGATAACACAGTTATCAGCGTGTAGCAGGTGGAAACAGTGTATGTAAAAAACATCAGGAACAGAGACGTCAGGGATGCAGACGGTAACAGGGGCACTGAAAGAGAAAGTAGAAAGATCAGGAACATAGACGTCAGGGACAGAGACAGTAACAGGGACAGTGAAGAAGAAAGAGACAGCAGAAAGATCAGGAACAGAGACGTCAGGGACAGAGACAGTAACAGGGACAGTGAAAGAGACAGAGACAGCAGAAAGATCAGGAACAGAGACGTCAGGGACAGAGACAGTAACAGGGACAGAGAAAGAGACAGAGACAGTAGAAAGATCAGGAACAGAGACGTCAGGGACAGAGACAGTAACAGGGACAGTGAAAGAGACAGAGACAGCAGAAAGATCAGGAACAGAGACGTCAGGGACAGAGACAGTAACAGGGACAGAGAAAGAGACAGAGACAGCAGAAAGATCAGGAACAGAGACGTCAGGGACAGAGACAGTAACAGGGACAGAGAAAGAGAAAGAGACAGTAGAAAGATCAGGAACAGAGACGTCAGGAACTTCATAACACATCTGTTGTGTAAGTTAATTTGCTTATGCATTTATCATTATTTTTACTTATTTACTTATTATTTTTTACTTTATACTTCAGAAATTGTAGATTTGTACAAAGCTATAATATTTGTTGTGCAAATATTTGAACAATTCAGGTTCCTGATAGCTGTGGTATTTTATCATTTTAATACAAATGAGAGCGAGAAAGCTTTTCCATGGAACTTTGACACGCCGCAACGTTAATTCCACAGAACTTTTTAAAACAGCACATTCCACATTTCTCACATTTCGTCAAATAATTTAATGTTCTGAAAGTTTTTTGAGTGAAATGTGCTGTTTTAAATGTGTTCGGTACGTTTGCTACATGATATGATCCTAAAATTACACCTTTTGTCTCATAATGTGGAAGCTGCTTATCGCCCTCTTGAGAATGCATGTTTTTAAAACCCACAATAATTTCACTTGTTAGTTTCACTTATTAGTAACCGGAAATTAAAGGCTTAGTGTTGATTCCCTTTTGCGTTTGCAGTCCATTGCTGTTAACTCTCAACATGAAGTCCAAAGAGCCTTGCAGCCAGTTAAGCAAGCAATCGTTAGGCTGAAAAATCAAAACAAACCCATCAGAGAGAAAGTTAGGTGTGACAAAACCAACTGTTTGGTACGTTCTTAAAAAAGAAAAGAATGCACTGGTCAGTTCAGAAACACAGAAGGGGCCAGAAGACCATGCAAAACAACTATGTTTGATGACAGAAGAATTCTTTCTTTGGTGATAAAAACCTTTTCACAGCAAATCTCAAAACACCCTCCAGGAGGTCTGTGTATCTGTGTCGAAGTCAACGATCAAGGAAAGACTTCACTGGAGTAAATACAGAGGATTTACCACAAGATGTAAACCATTGATGGGCCTCAAAAACAGGAAGACCAAAAGAACAGTTTGGTCTGCTTTGCGACCCATTTTCAACACATCGAACAAGCAGTATATTTGGTGTGAAAGGTCATCACATCATAAACATGACTGATAATTTAAGGGGACTGATTTTGAGAGGCTGAGTGTCTTACATATGCATCATGGCAGTACGTGCATGTGTGTGTGTAAGAGGTACACAGCAGGTGGGTAAATGTCTGAAGGGGTATGAGACTGTAAACAGTGCGAGTGTCCTCACGATACATATACAGAAAATTCTGTTAAAGACGGCCGCTGAGAGTGTGGAGCTCTTTACAGAGTTATCCACTCAGAAACAGTGAAGTGGCACAATAAATATTCTACTTCACTGAAGTTCCTTTCAATAACCGGAGGGTGGCGCTGTTTCACGATTGACAAATGTGAGTGTCCATCAGGGACAGGTCATAGCCTTGTGAGGCCACTGGACACAAAAGCCTTTGGAGGTCTCCAAAAAACAATCTAAAAATGGAAAAAAAAATCTAAATAAGAATAAATAAAACAAATTTTACCAAAAATGGAAAAAATGAGTGAAAAATGGTGAGAAAACCTGATTGCACTAAATATGGATTAAATTGACGTCTATTGAGCTAATGATAATGTCTATGGAGAAAAAATATCTAGTTTAACTACTTTTGGATGGTTAAACATGCATTGGGTCAATGTGACCTGTAAGCGTTGTTGCTGTTCCTCATAGCTGAACGTAACGGGAGGGTCAATGGAAGTCAGTGTAACAAGATTTTTTCCAGTTAATTTTTGGACCATTTCTGTCAGTCCGTTTTGTATGGAACTTTCACACACTGTAAAGGAGTTTTCAAATAAGACAGACTCAGAAGATGACAACAGTCTTCTATGATGCTTTAATCAGAGAAAGGACAGAATTACAGAGGATGAGATGAACACAGCTTTAGACTATACAATCTTTACATTATCTACTTTAACATGTACAGTCCACTGTTAAACACTCTAAACAGATCTCTGAGTAGAGCTGATTTAACTATTAGGTACAAATTTTCTCTCTCAGATCTCCTTCAGTGCAGATAATCAGGCTCACAGAAAGCCTCATTACATCTGACATAAGGAAAGAACACTTGTTTACTGAAAGTTACGCAGCAGCCATAGCCAGGAAGACCAAACGTCCACCTTTAACAGGACAGTGCCATAAAAGAATACATATGTACATCATCTCTCCAGTGTAGAAAGGTGACAGGTGAAAAATATAAAACCTAATAAATGGAGTTACATTTGTTTATGTTGTACTAAATGGAGTTATATTCATGCCGTCCTCCTCTGTCCTGTACTGAACAGTAGAATATCAGCTCACTCTGGCTGGGACTGTCACTCATATGCAACATAAATGGGAATACAGTTATTATAATAATTCAGGTTTTTCTCCACAACTTTGATCTTAGCTTCTTTATAAACTCGTCAAGCTTTATCTCCGACTAACAGAGTGAAGAACCGGGCGGCAGCAGTTTGGCCACACTTGTACCACAGATATATAGGACCTCCAATGTCGCTAGGGTTGAGGTTTTTATCAACCTTCGTAAAGCCCTTTGCCTTCAATCGTTCCTCATCATCTTTAAGGATAGAAACATCTACTTCAGTGATGCCACGTTCTTGATCTTTGGAGTGGCGGTACCAGAGGAACACTGCATAAACTGTAGTTATGGCTATCCGGTTAAAGTCTTCATCCACACGGACGTAACCCTGCCGAAAGAGATCTGTGTCTTCAGAGAAATCAATAGTAGCTTGAAAGTCACAGATGAAGGTTGGTTGACTCCTCTTCACCCAGACATGAACTGGACCTCCACTAGGGTTAAAGTTCCGATTCAGTGCCAGACGTTCCCAACCAGAGTGGACCATCTCCAACTCGTCCTCTAATCTGGTGGTCACCGCCAGTTCCACAATGGAGTCAAACTGAGTGGAACCACTCATGTACCACAGATAAATGGGATGGGTTGTGGTGCCTAGATTTACATCAATCTTGAAGCCAGAGGCAGAAAGACCTTCATCCATCACTTGACTGAAAGAGAACTGGATCCTGGTGACCGGTTTTAGTGAGTAAACTGCACATCTGGGAAATCACCATTAACACTGGATAATCTTCCTAAAAGCAACATATGCTGCCTTTTAGACGCCGTCTTTTTCAGGGACGTCCATGATTATTTCAACATGACACACCAAGAAACATCCTGCACATGTTACAACTGCACAGCGGCGTAATCAGAAAGTGCGGGTGCTGGACTGGCCTGCCTGCAGTCCAGAACTGAAAATCATTGTGTAAAATACGACAACAAAAGCCCTGTACGATTCCACAGCTGCTTGTATAACTGAAGAACGGAAAAAAAAATCTGCTTTCTAAACTGGGTCAGTTTGTGTCTTCAGTCCTGAAACGATTATTAAGTGCTGTTAAAGGAAAGGTGATGTGACACAGGAGTAAACATGCTCCTGTCCCTGCTTTTTTGGAATGTGTTGCAGACATCAAATTTGAAATGAGTGTATACTTACAAAAAAAATACAGTTCATGAGGTAAATATCAAATATTGAGTTTTTGCATTGTTTGGTGTAGTGTAGTGGGTAACACCTTTGTCTTCTCCACTGTAGACTAAGGTTTATTCCCCCACCCGAGTAAACACCCTACACTATACCCATAAGAGTCCTAACACCAATAAGAGTCCTAACACTGCCTTCGCCTACCGGTGTAAAATGAACAAATTGTAAGTCGCTCTGGATAAGAGCGCCTGCCAAATGCCGTAAAATGTTTTCAGTTTAATACAGGTCAAATAGAATTTACTAATTACTGCATTCTGTTTTCATTAGCACTTCACACGCTGTCCCAACATTTCTGGAATTGGGTTTGTAGAAACACTAAAAGATATCAAAAGAACAATTACCGGTGAGATGTTCTTGTCCTCTGATGGATAAATGTCTTCCTCTGTGGGGATCTTCTGCTGAGGTGGTGGAGACCCTCTCTGGCAGATGCAGTGATGCTGGACTGATGGATCTCCTGTTTATATAGTGGAGAGAACACGTGAAAGACTGTGGTCCAATCAGCAGAGCTGCTAGAGGGCGTTAACATCTCACTGAGAACAAAGGTGAATTATTTTATCAGTATGTGGGAGGTAAAACTCATTCATAGGAAAAATGTTTCCTCATCATGATTCTAACACATTGACACACTTCAGAGAGGTAATCTGAGATTGACCAGTGACCTGCCTGAACAGGCTTTCCAGGGTCCATACTGATAAAGCTTCTGAGAGTGAGAGTGCTGATCCTGGATAAGAGGGAAGCTTTGTGAATACAGGCCCACAGCAGAGACACACCTCTGTGTTTGATTCTGTAAGATTGCATATTCATTCAGGTCATTTTGGTTTGGTACCAGGTTAATGTAAACGGGCTGCAGCCTGAACTAGATCAACATATAGTCAAGATACTATATTACATTCAAGTGGTCAAATTTAGTCTTTGTTTACTGTGCCCTGTTTAAGAATCTGCCTCTGTGTGTTAATGAGATTACACTTCCAGCTAATATTCCTCATCACACCCTTAAAAAGGGGGTCGTTCAAGGGTTCTTTAGTAACTCAAAGAAACGTTTGAATGCACAAATGGACAGAAAAAGGATTTTTTTTCTTTGACTGTTCTTTGGAGATCATTGAAAAATCCTTTTAAAATTGGTTCTGCACAGCACCAGGAATGGTTCTGCTACTGTTACCCGTCACTTTTTTGTACACTGTGGTGTCGGTGTAGAGTAAGACACAGGAGAGGCCATGATTCCACTGCGAGAAGTGCTCTTTTATTGAAACATCAGCAGAAAAGGTACAGAAAGAGCACTGAACCCGTTGGGGAGGTCTTCACCAGCCGTAGGCTTCCACCCCCCCACCCCCAACAACGAAATAACACAACCCATACACAACTTAAACTAACGGACAACAACATTAACAACAACAATGTCAACAAATGTCAGAGGGTGCACACTTCCCGTGAGCCTCTTTGCATGGCCCTTAGCATGGCCACGTCTCAAGAGGCTCTCGCTCGAGCAGCAGCCGGACGCTACAATACTATATAGAACCCTTTTGCTAAGAGTGTAATAAAGCAACTGATCTGACCGTGTTCTTGTCACAGATGGGACGTGTAGGCAGGTCAGTTCTCTCATAACTTTATAATGTTGGGCATTATAAAGGCTTTGTTTCTGATGGGCTTTTCTACAACTCTATGAAACATAAGGCAAGGCAAGCTTATTTATCAAGCACCTTTCATTCATTGCAGTCATTTAAATTGTTTATTTAAAACGTTATACTATGTTACGTTGCTATGAACCGTCCCCCCAAAATATCTATCTATCCAACTAGTGTTTCCATTATTACATACATCCAGCCCAGATTTATATCTGTTAATATTGTATTATATACAACATATACACCCATCAGCCATAAGATTAAGCCCACCTCCTTGTTTCTACACTCACTGTCTACTGTATCAGCTGCACTGACCATATAGTTTCACTCTGTACTTCTACAGTTACAGACCAACTGTAGTCCAACTGTTTCTCTGCATACTTTGTTTCCCTGTCCCTCAATGGTCAGGACCCCCATGGACCCCCACAGAGCAGGTGCTATTTGGGTGGTGGGTCATTCTCAGCACTGCAGTGACACTGACCTGGTGGTGGTATGTTAGTGTGTGTTGCGCCGGTGCGAGTGGATCAGACACAGCAGTGCTGCTGGTGTCTACTCACTGTCCACTCTATTAGACACTCCTACCTTGTCGGTCCACCTTGTAGATGTAAAGTCAGAGACGATAGCTCATCTGCTGCTGCACAGTTTGTGTTGGTCATCCTCTAGTCCTTCATCAGTGGTCACAGGACGCTGTTGGCTGGATGTTTTTGGTTCTCAGTCCAGCAGCAACACTAAGTGTTTAAAAACTCCAGCAGCACTGCTGTGTCTGATCCACTGGAACCAGCAGCAGATAGACTGTCATAATCATAGATAGACCGCCTTAACCACAGATAGACTGCCTTAACTACAGATGGACCACCTTAACCACAGATAGACCACTTTAATCATAGTAAACTCTCTTAACCACAGATGGACCACCTTAACCACAGATAGACTGCCTTAATCATAGTAAACTCTCTGAACCACTGATAGACCACCTTAACCACAGATAGACTACCTTAATCACAGTAAGCCCCCTTAATCACAGACAGACCACCTTAACCACAGATAGACCACCTTCATCATAGTAAACTCTCTTAACCACAGATGGACCACCTTAACCACAGATGGACCATCTTAACCACAGAAAGAGACAACCTCGACCACAGATGGACCAACCTAACCACAGACAGACTGCCCTAATCACAGAAAACCCCTTTGACTACAAATGGACCACCTTAACCACAGATAGACCACCTTAATCACATTAGTTCATTTGGCTATAATGAATAAATGAGCTCTAAAATGTGTTATTCAGTCATGAGACGATTCACAATAATCTGATTAAATCTGTCGGCCTTACGATTCAGGAGGAGAGCAAGACTGACACTGTTTTTTTATTGTATAGCTGAAAGATGAGATGACCAAACTTTACAATTAAACATTTCTTTATTGACAGTAAAATGTCCTTTTGGGTGAATGAGGTCTTTTAAAAGTTAGTTGGAAATTCTCTGGTTCTACATCCAGGTTCCACTGAAGTGTTATCTTAACTCATTTTACAAGGTGCTTAAGAGCCCTGAATTACCTCAGCTCCCTTCGGTTATCTATGTTAGCTTCATTAGCAGATTAAAGCACATTTCCAGGATGCATTTTGCATTTGTTTGATGTTTTGTTTTGTTTTTTAATGTGAAATTCGTGAATTTTTTTATTTTTTTTGCCCCATATCTAAATAACTGAAGAAAGTGACCGGCTGGGGTTTCCATGGTTTCAAACTAAGACCAAACTTCTTGATCTAGATTTCATACATTAAGCCCACATTAAGCCCACATAATTACATGTAATGCTTTAGACGTGTTTTTAAATCACTAGAAAATAAAGATTCAGACAGAAGTGATTTTTAATTTTCATTTCATTTCATTAATTTTTAATTTTTTAAGTTTCATGTTTTTAACCACTGGAAAACACCAACAAGAAACACCTGGGAGTGATTACTGGGCAGGGCCGCACACAAGACTCAAGGGTGTGACAAAAGGGCAGAGCAAAGGAGGAGCAGGAGGGCCAAAATAAAAACAAGAGCACTTTGCCAACAACATGAGCACTCAGAGAATGTAGAACTGGTTCTTGTGCATCTTAAGAAAACAAATGAACTTTACCCATTTTTAAAATGTACTGAAAGTAAAAGTGCTGAGAACAAAATTATCCCAAAATATTCAATCAGCCAAAGTTAATCAGGTCAAATAAAAGCCTCTTCCACCTGCTAAACAAGTGAAGTGTGCTGTACTGTAGGATATGTCCCACACTACCCAGCTAATTCGAGTTAGGGGGCCATCTACATTATCATCTGTATCCAAAGATTTTATTGGCTTCTGGATGCATTTATTTGCACACTGGGCGTGTCTTTCATCTTTTTTAGGGTGTACACTTCTATTTCTGTTAACAGCCTTGTTATTATGCTTTACATTTACTCTCTAGTGTGTTTCTAAACTGACTGTGCACACACAATGTCCACTTTTAAGTAAGATAAGTTGGACCAACATGAGTTAAACCAACACAAGTAAATCAAGATCAATGAACTTTAGTGAGTTGAGTTTGAAATGTGACAGCAGATTAAGTTCAGTAAAGTTAAGCAAATTGCTGTATGTTGAAAAAAAGTATTTATTTGTGTGGAAATACTTTACATTCAGTTCAGTTCAATTTTTGAGTTAGAGAAGTTAAAAAAATACAGAAAAACAAAGACAAGGGCAAAGCGAGACAGCAATCTAATGATATCGCTTTTAAGTGGGAATTCTGCTGGTTTTTCACAATCTCTGCACAAATAACTCGCTAAGAAGTAAACAGAGTCATTCAGAGTGGTTTGGTGTGAAACGCTCTGTTCTAGAGAAACTTACCAAGTCAGAACTGTTCACAGTGGTGGTGATAGGAACCAGACGTCCACCTCTAAAAGCTCCCTCACAGAAAGTTCCTACATGAAATGGTTATGAATTCACTGCCTGATGACTGAGACACTGTTTTATGATAGTTTAGAGAACTTAAACTCCATTCATGGTGGAGGGATACATGCAGGGCGCTGTGAGGCAAAATAGTCCCCAAAGAAAACTTATTATTTCAGATTTTCCACTATTTTCCATCATCAACATTCATATAGACTCAGAAGACTCGTGTAGGTTCACTGGTGGTTCTGAATAGTAAATAAAATGTCTATATCTGTGTTGTAGTCATGGCGACCCCTGGTTCCTATCACCACCGCTGTAAAGACATCTGAACCATTTCACCCCAAACCACTTTGAATCACACTGTTTACATCTGAACAATTTTAAAGATCAATGGAATTCCCTTTAACCGCCAACAAATCTACGTGCCATATTTAGTTCCCGAAATTTTTCAGCAGTGCAGATACAGTGGCAGACAAAAAGGTACATTTTTCATTCACCAAGGTACAAACAGTGTAATTGTAGCCTCAAAGTTACAACAACAGGTTCAAGGTCCAATTGTGCACCTTAAATACAACAATAAACATAAAAATAATACAACAATAAAATAAAAAGGCCAGTCGGATGTGTGGAGTCAATACTACTAAGAAAATTTTAAACGTAGTGAAATGTGGTAGAATTTTCCCGTAACTAAAAGAACTGAAAATGTACCCTTGAGGGTTCCACCTCAGTGACAGTTTAGTACCTTTTGTTCTGAGAGTGTAGCTATCAGGCTTGCAGAATTAATTCCTCAAAATGCTCAATTCCTCAAAATGAGACTCTGTTACTTGTATGCAACATAAAGGGGAACTCCGTTGTTGCCACTGTTCAGGTTTTTCTCCACAACTTTGCAGACGTTAGCATTTTTATAAACGCTCAGTGCTTTATCACCGACTAACACGGTGAAGAACTGGATGGCAGGACTGTTTTCGCTAAACTTGGTCCACAGGTACACACGATCTCCTGTGGTGCCATCATTGAGGTTCTTCTCACCCTTCTCGTAGCCCTTGGCCTGCAGCTCTTTCTCCTGATCTTGATTGAGAGAAACATCTACATCAGTGATGACACAGGATTGATCCGTGGAGCAAGCACACCAGAGAAACACTGCAGAACCTGGAGGGTTCACCCCACGGTTGGTGTCTTCGTCGACACGGATGAAACCGTCTTGAAAGGAACTTGCGTCGTTGGAGAAATTGATAATAGCAACGATGCCGTTGTTGTAGCTTGGTTCACTCCTCTTTACCCAGACGTGGACTGCATCTCCTCCAGCGTCGCGCTGTAGATCGCAGCCCTGACGCTCCCAGCCCAAGCGGACCAGCTCTGGCTCCTCCTCCACACTGGTGGTCACTGTCAGGTCCAGGATGGGGATGTCAAAACCAGTGGAACCGCTTATATACCACAGGTACATGGGATGGGTTTTGGTGCCAATATTCGCATTAATCTTGGTGAAGCCAGAGGCAGAAAGACCCTCATCCATCTCCTTCCTGAATGAAAACTGGATCCTGGTGACCGGCTTGTCGCTCCCTCTTTTGTACCACAGGAACGCAGGGGGCACTTCTGTAACACTGATCTCCATGGAGGTTGACAGGAACTTTGGTGAAACCTTCTCCTGTGAGCTGGTCTTCCTCCTCCTTATTGAGAGAGATTTGGATTTGTCTGATTGTGTCGGAGCTGCTAGATGCCATTTTGAGCTTCGATGGTTGGACTTGAAGACCCTGGTGTGAAGAAGAAAGGAAGCTAATTTAGACAGTAATCGTGTATTTCATATTTGTATTAGTAAGTGCTTGTAAAAACACCAGGTAGCATGAGAATAAATACGAATAAACATTAACGCAGTAAAAAAAAAAAGCAAGAATTTCAAGTTTTCAAAAAAAAGTAGTTGGGATCTTCTGAGCTGGTTAGAAGAACAGGTTTCTTCTCACTGCACCTCACACACCACATGGATTCATTCAATTCCATCAGAAACTGTTACTAATCAAAGCACTAAAAAGACGGATGACAGCAAAATAGAAAGACCTGAAATGTCAGCTTTGTTCATTAATGAAATAGTTCCTGTTATATTAATTACATATTGATGTTATGCAATTTCATTGGTTTATTGTAATTGTTATTATTGTGACAATAGTAACAGTACAATCATTTAAACAAAGCATTTAATTGTTCAGGTTAGGTAAATATCAGGCAAACTCCGAGTGTTTCCTAATTCTAGCCAAACTCCAGGAAACATCTGTGTCTCTTAATGATGAACATCTTACTAAGCAATATTTTGCTAAAGGGGGTCTTTTGTGTCCGAGGGTTTGGGAGGGGGGGGGTGTCTTACCACAAATGTCTAATTATAGTTTGTTTTGTTTTTTTTTTCACTTCAAAAAATATTTTGTTTATTGTTTGTTATTGATTTTGTGAAAATAACAGAAATAACAGAAAATCCTCTACAGAGAGCACACTTCAAATATGACATTTATTTGTTTAACAAATAAAATAAAACATAAAATATAAAAGGTGCCATAACTAAGCCACGTTTTGTTTGTTATCTGTGTGTTAAATTCAGTAAATAAACAGTAGTTGTGCATTGAAATGTACAGAAGTGTGTTTTTCATACTCTCTTAGAAAAGATGATTTTTCAAAGGTTCTTTAGTAAAGAAAATGGTTCTATATAGAACCATGAAAACTCAAAGTACCCTTTGCATTATTAAAGGGTTCTTGGCATCATGATTGGCTTCTTCAGATTGATGGAGAATGTGCTGTAGATGGTTCTATATAGAACCTTTTTGAAAATGGTTCTATATAGCACCAAAAAAAGGATTCTTCTACTGTAACAATGTCAAGCTTCTAACAGTAGCAGAACCCTTTTTGGTGCTATATAGAACCGTTTTCAAAAAGGTTCTATATAGAACCATCTACAGCACATTCTCCATCAATCTGAAGAACCATTTCACCATGCAGAGAAACATTTAATTATGCAAATGGTTCTTTGAGCGTTCAAAAATGGTTCCTCAAGGGTTCCTTACTAAAGAGGTGGTGGATGAGTGTCTCTCTGTGGAGATCTTTTGGATGGCTTCTTCAAGGGTTCCTTACTAAAGAATCCTTGAAGAACCATCTTTTTAAGAGTGCAGAGGATGAGTTAACTTATTTACACTTAGAAATCCAACACATGCATGAAATTCGACCAGGGGTGCGCAACTTTTGCACACAGCTGTATGTATGTATTTATATATGTAATTTTAGAGAGAGGAACACGTTGTTTCATAGTTACCGGTGAAGCAGATGTTGTGGTGGATGAGTGTCTCTGAGTGGAGATCTTGTGGTTGGGTTCTTCTGCTGAGGTGGTGGAGAACTCTGTGGAGATCTTCTCTGGCTGAGGGTGAAGCTGGACAGATGGATCACCTCCTTATATACAGCAGGAGAGGAGGTGGAGGGAACGTGTGGTCCAATCAGCAGAGCTGCTGGAAGAGGTAAACAATGATCTAGTTGTACTGAGAACAAAGATGAATCATTCGATCAGTATGAACCTCATTCATAGGAAAAATGTTTCCTCATCAAAAAAAGCTGATCTGAGATCAAGCAGTGACCTGCCTGAACAGGTTCTCCAGAGCAGGTGGGTCCTCCTGCTTTTCAAAAGATATGTACACAACGGGGAACCTTCGGGGCCTTCAACCGTCAGGGAGCATCAAACGAAGTCTAATGTTTTCTGTGAAATAAAAAATACAATTTTTAGTTTAATATAATCATCGTGCTTGTTTGATTTCAGTTGGAAACAAAAGGGCTAGATTCTTCAAAGGCATGACAGAAAACGTAACCAGTCAGGATGGTTCTCTCTGTGGTACCTTGCTCTCTCATTGGTCAGGACTTCAGGAGCTGGACTGAAGGCTTTACACCAGGGGTGCACAACTCTGGCCCTGGAGGGCCCACGTCCAGCACAGTTTGGTGATATTTGGTATATTTGCACCCCATCTAGTTGACTCATAAGTCAATTTGAACAATTTATAAAATGAGTATTACCAGTTAGTAGACCACCAAAACAGCAACCTTTCATTTAACGTCCTTCATATTATGAACACATCAAAGATGAAGTCCAACTGCAGCAGCATTTTAAAGTAATTGGCAGCTAAAGTTCCCAAATCAGCTCATTTGTACCCCGTCTGATTGTCTCATGAGTCAAATTCAACACATTATAAAATGATTATAAAATTTCCAATAAGTAGAAAAAAAAAAACATTTTGGTGTAAAGTCTGTCATGCTATGGACATATGAAAGGTAAGGTCCATTTCCTGCAGCATATTAACACAACGGGCTGCATTTGGAGGACTTAAAATTGTTCAACGACGATTAAAGTTCATATCTAGTATGAATCTTTACTGACGTTTCCCTCAAGGAGGGTCGTGGCCAAGATAGCAATGTTGGGCGAACTTGCAAAGCAAGCTTGGACCCTGTTTTCGGCTATATTTGTATTTATTATTACTCTGGCAACAATAATAACAACAACAATACAATAAGACCTTGAGCATCCAACATGTCATTGTTCAGACAAAACAGGGTGAAAGTATACAAACTCTGATCTCCAGTGAGGTGCTAAAAATATTTCCACTCCAATCTTTATGATGAAAATCTTACTATCACTAATTACTAATGATATTTTGCTAAACTCTTCTTCCCCTCGAGCGTCTTAGACTATGTAATGGTGCAGTAAAGACCCTGGTTTCGTTTATTAGGTACAGCCGGCACTGATTTGTCATATCAATTACTTTTTACAGCTGAGTCTGTGACCTGAGGTGAATCCACAGCTGAGTGGACATTCCAGCTAAACATAGGTCATCTTGTTACCCAGCCAAAGACTGCTCGCTCATGACGTCACCTTAAACGAGGGCAGCCTAACTCCTGCAACCTGAAATATTAACGTTAATGCACTGAAAAAACTGACACGTTTCCTTTATTATTTGTCTTTCTTATTTTGATAAAGTAGCACCAACATACGCACTGAAGAACATTATTAAGAGCTGCTTTATCTTTTCCTCTGCCTCCCCAATAACTCCACCGGGTCTGGCTACCCCCCTGCCTCCAGGTTCCATAGAAAAGAGTACACCAGCTTTTTGAAGTTTATTGTGTTTATGTTCGAACCTGAAAACAGTGCTGCTGCACTCATTTGTGTGCAGCGTGTTCTTATAAGAACGCCTGTGGAATTTCATCAGACACACCTCCAGTTTCCCCAGAAATCAGCAGACCCATCTTTGGTTTTTTGTTATGATCCTGCCTCCCTTCATGTAGGTGTGAGCGAGGCTCTAATTCGGTTGAGCATAAGCCAGTATTTCCTCTTCTGGCCCATTTTCGACCCCACTTTCGCCCAAAGTATGCTTATATTACCTCCCAGCACCCGCTCTTCACTCTTTTTATGGCCAGCTCATCAAAAACCAGCACATTAAAAGGAGGCAGGATGAAATACAGTGGAAAAAAAAAAGATGCATGAAGGTTATTATTAAAGATTGAAGGCTAAGCTACTTCTAGTAGCTTGAGTGACGGAGATGTAGGTTGCCATATTCATCTTCATCACAGCCATCACTGCCTCGTCCTCCACTGTGGTGATAACCTCCAGCTCCAGGACGCAAAGTCAATCTGAATTACATCCAAATCTTCATGTAGAACCAACCAATTATAACCTCCCCATTTTTGTGGGCTCAAGTGTAACATATGACAAACTAACATACTCATAAACAAAACTGTTGTTTTTTTTTTCTTCATCTTCAGAAAAGCTGGTAGAAACTTGAATTTCAGAGATGTGGCTTAGTTCACTCCTCTTCACCCAGGCGTACACTGCACCTCCACCAGCATTGGGGCTCAGACTGCAGCCCAGACGCTCCCAGCCAGAGCCAAACTCCTGGTTCCTGCATCTTGGCGGTCACCTCCAGGTCCGCAGTGAGGAAGTTAAACTCAGTGGAGCTATTTAAATGACCTGATCTGGGTGAAGCCACACTGAATGTGTAGTGTTTGGTATGAAGAAATGAAGAAAAGAAAGCAGAGTCTGGTGATTTCTCTCTTTATTGTCTGTTACTGTACAAACTACATGGTGGCCGTTGGCCTGTTAGTGTATCAGAGTATACAGATCTTAGAAAGCATTAGGCTTCACTAGGTCTCTCTCTCTCTCTCTCTCTCTCTCTCACACACACACACACACACATACATTCTGCTGCTCAGCTCTTAATCTGTGAAACATCCAGTTACTGTGTATCTGCACGATGACACTCATGCACAGAAAGGCAACCATGTTAGTGTTTGAATATAAGATTGTATAAACCATAAAATACACGCTAACTCTCTGAGATATACTCTTATCTAAAGAGCTACATGCAGAAGTGAAGAAGCAAAGCTAACAGAATGGTGGTAAATATTAGCTGCAGCTGCATATTTACACCGACGCTACGGTTCATGCTTTGTAGTGCGTCAATTCAAAATACCGAACCACGACTGTGACAATGTCACCGACAGAGCTTTTCTTTCTGTTTGGTTAAAGCTGATCACGCCTGGGCTGTTTACACAAGCGTGTGCGTAAGCATGACAGTCTGTGTAACAAAGGTAGTACGAGTCCCCCTGCTGCATCCGCTAAGCTCGTTTTTGTTCATTAATGCTGCTGCAGCGCTTTTTCAGCAGTGAACCTGCTTTAGAGAGTCTGTTTCTGTGTCCACAACCACCCCCGATTCACTATACAGTGCAGGGTTTTGTTTAAACCAATGCGCTATTCTCGGTGTAGTGCACTATTTCATCAACAGTAATACACTTTTCACTGGATAGTGCACTTTTTCATCAATTATAATACTGTATAATGCACTATTTTGTCAAAAATGAAACGCATAAAAATAGTGCACTATTTTATCAAAAATGATGCACTGTTCACTGTATAGTGCACTACTTTATCAAAAATGATGCACTGTTCACTGTATAGTGCACTATTTTATCAAAAATGATGCACTGTTCACTGTATAGTGCACTATTTTATCAAAAATGATACACTGTTCACTGTATAGTGCACTACTTTATCAAAAATGATGCACTGTTCACTGTATAGTGCACTATTTTATCAAAAATGATGCACTGTTCACTGTATAGTGCACTACTTAATCAAAAATGATGCACTGTTCACTGTATAGTGCACTACTTTATCAAAAATGATGCACTGTTCACTGTATAGTGCACTACTTTATCAAAAATGATGCACTGTTCACTGTATAGTGCACTACTTTATCAAAAATTATACACTATTCACTGTCCAACGCACTATTCTATTAAAAAAGGAACTACTTACTGTATAGTGCACTAATCAAATATTGTGCACTATTCACTGTATAGTGCACTATATTATCAAAAATTGTACACTATTCAAGGTACAGTGCACTATTTTATCAAAAATTATACACTTCACTATCGTGCACTAATTTAAAAAAATATAAACATGATCATAGTCTATACTGTAGGCAGTAGTGATTAAGGATCATTTCTATTTCTTATAACAGTGCTTCTGTTCATTTTGCTATTGTTTGCTCTGTGCTGTGCTTTGTACTGCTGCAATAGAAGAAGCTCCCTCTGGGATTAATAAAGTCATCTATCTATCTACCTATCTATCTGTCTGTCTGTCTGTCTATCTATCTATCTATCTATCTATATAGCACTCCAAAGTCCTGAATAATGATCAGGGGTCATTCTGAACACAGCGTGTGACTCCGTATCCGAGTTTGTTATAAAGAGCCCAGTCTGTGCCGACTGCACTCCGCGACTCAAGCTTTTCCAAACTCCAGGCAGTGTTGATGTGGTTGATCTTCAAGCTTAAACAGCCTCTTTCTATTCTGAGCCGACTCACTCTCCGTCAATTCACAGTTAGATCTGGACCTGGCAGTGGGGCTGTGAAGCTGGGAACACGAGTCAGCAAAACAAACGTTTGGAAAATGTAAGTTATATCCAGATATGTCCGTTCGTTTCAGAGCGATTAGAAACATAACGCTAGCTTGCGACCCACGAAGCCAGCTTCACAGCGCAATGCTCAGGCTGCACTCAAATTACAGACACAAATAAAAATGACATATTAAAAGTTCATACAAAAATAATACAGATTCATAAGCAAATGCAAAAAAAGGAAAAGTGCTAAAATATCTGTCCATCTGTCAAAAAATAAAATGACATTAGTAACTGTGTTCTGTCTTAAAATAAAACCTCTCCCAGTAGTATCGTTAAAGCTCCAGTAACTAAGCTGAATTCCCAAACCGTCCTTTTCTCGTCCTGCTGCTTCTGCTGAGGGCAAAGTTCAGGCTTTATGTCTGCTGTGTGATGCTCTATAACCCTGGTGTGAGTCAATGTACACCTTTAAATCTCTCTTTTAAGCCATAATGTGGCCAAACAGGGCTGTTTAGAGCATCGGTATGATACTCAGTAACAGCAGATCACGGCATAAAAGCCCTTCACAGTAGTGTCAATAGCTCTGTGTGCATAATGCCACTTCATTATCGTTAGTGTTAGAATAAACAGGGCTAAACGTTATGAATGATCAGAGAACAATTCTGAATATATTCCGGATGATAAAAGGATGCACTGCAGGATTTGTGTTTCATAATTAAACACTTTTTCTGTATTAATTTCTGGTCAAATTGTGCAGCAATGAAGACTGTGTACTAGGAATGGCCGTGGTTATTCAAATATTTTTCAAAATTCCTGCATAATTGAGTGGTTAAGATGTACACAGAGTCATTCAGGGAGGTTTGGTGTGAAACGTTCCGTTCTAGATAAACTTACCGAGTCAGAACTGTTCACAGTGGTGGTGATAGGAACCAGACGTCCACCTCTAAAAGCTCCCTCACAGAAAGTTCCTACAGTAAATGGTTATGAATTCACTGCCTGATGACTGAGACACTGTTTTATGATAGTTTAGAGAACTTAAACTCCATTCATGGTGGAGAGATACATGCAGGGCGCTGTGAGGCAAAATAGTCCCCAAAGAAAAATTTTCATCATCAACATTCCATATAAACTCAGAAGACTCGTGTAGGTTCACTGGTGGTTCTGGATAGTAAATAAAATGTCTATATTTGTGCTGTAGTCATGGCGACCCCTGGTTCCTATCACCACCACTGTAAGGACATCTGAACCGTTTCACACCAAACCTCTCTGAATCCCTCTGTTTACACCTCACACACTGAGTTATGGGGGAATTTTGAGAAATCTCTTTTAAAACAAAAAATAATTATATCAACTGAACCATCAGCGACTAATTAGCTCTAATTAACACTAGCTGCACGATATAACTAGATGCTAAATCTTATATGTTAATGTTTCATATTCGAACTGCAGAATAAATCGTTTCAGTGAAATATTTCGAGATATCTGGGTTTGAAATGCAACAGGAAAAAAATGCCTACTGCATTCCTACTGACCACACGCTGCTGATGCAGGACCCTCACTGTCATTAGGTTTACTTATCAGAATTGAAACTAAAAATGTCTTTGGATCTATGCAAAATTATGCAGCACTGACTGAATAAACGGTTCCCTAGTAAACAAACTGTAAACGTGTTTAATAAGGGTTTAAGGTACCGGTGGATATAGTTAGCGTCAGCTGCACCTGTGATTCCCCGAATGGGCTGCAGGGGGAAAAAATACTGGTTTCACCTCCCATAGAACAAAATGTAAAAAAATATATGCTGTAGTGAAAGCAGTCTCCTTAAAGAGCACTGCTCTGTGACTGGTTTAGAGGCCTTGAGTAAGTCAGTTCTGAAACTTCAGATGACCTTAGACGTGTTTTCTCTACATTGAAACGCAGTTAATGCCACAAAAAACAGAAACAATCACCAGTGATCAGTAAGCTTATATGAATGCTAACAGGATCTGTCTGTTCCAATTTCATGACCAAACGGATAATACTGCAGAATAGTACGCTTGGGAAAAGCAGGTGGCGCCATTGTACGGCTCTCAGCAGCTGAGAACAGCGCCCTCTGCTGGTTAAGGTTAAATACCCTTCTGTTAGAGCTCAGGTAGTCATTAAAACTAGCTGTCGCTCTTCAGTAGTGTTTCATCTCCTTCTCTCCGCCGCTCAGAAACGAGGAGCTGTTTTCCTGGAAACGGGTTCGGCCTCAGCGCAAACTGCCAAGGCCTTTCATCAAAAATGTGAAAAAAAATGTGTGGGCTCATAAAGTCACTGAATGCTAGGGCAAGTATGAGCATAGATGAAGATGGGTTTCAGAAAAGCACCACACTCGGAAGCTTAAACGACGACAAATCCTCACGGAAGCAACTGAAATGTGACCTGGATTCAGAATTTGCCAGACAGAAAGTTCTGGAACCAGGTTCCTGAAGGTTCCGGATCTTCTTCGGCGGTTTCCGGGATGAGGAACTGCGAGGATGTCACAGAAGTGGGGCTTCCCAGAGATCCGCTAAAGTTCTCGGCCCCCGGAGATTCCGCCTGCCAGGAGCACTGGGGTCTGTATGCTACGCTCGGGCTCTCCTGCTGGGGCTCGTTCTCAAATCCAGCTGCCGGCTCTTCGGCGCCCTCCACAGGCTGCATCTGGGGTCTGTAGCCATAAGACGGCGCCCAGTTTGAGGAGGTGGGGCTTTGGATCCCTGTGTAGGTCACCTGCGTCTGAGCGGAGTCCACCGAGCTGGTGGAGGACCCTGACGTGTCCGAAGCATAGTTGCTATGGGAACCGTCGGTAACCAACTGGTTGTAGTATCTGAGAAGGGTGGGTTCGTCCGAGTCCGTGTCCTCCTCCACGTTTTCGCCTACAGACCCGTTGTCGTCCACTTCCTCCTCCGGCACCGGGACAAGCCCCTTCTTTGACGAGTCCCACTCAGGACTCTCCACAATGTGGACCAGGCTGTGAGTGGGCGGCTTGATGTCCAGAGGAGCCTGACCAAAAACAACAATTATATTTACTTTAAACTTCGTCATTTAGTGGACAATTCTGGCCAAAGTGGTTCAGGTATGCAGTTAGCACCATGCTAATTGGTGGGATATAAGATTCCACAACATGTAAGCTACATTAACCTCATGGATCCTCAGTGCTAAAGCTAAAGAAGTAAACTGTGTCTTCTCTGACAGAAAACAAAAAGGGACCTTGGTCCCAAACGTACTGTTTCCTCAGTGGCATAATGGTAGTAATACTGTAAAAATGATAGGATACTTAAAGCACCTTTTGGGGCTCCTCAGCTTGCTACACTGGTGGAACCCCTTTGGGAGCCTCCATGAACCTTTTTGAAAGGGGCAGTTCTCTGAGCAACCTACGACAATTTACAATGTTCCTTGAGGAACCGTTTTATCCAAAACAGTCTTGAAAAGTCTTTGGGTATTTCAAGGAACCCTTTTCAAACTGTTAGGTTCTTCAACAAACTTCACAAACCTTTTGGTTACTCTAGGAACCTGCTAGAATACAAGGGGTCTAAAAGTCTAGGCTTCTTAAAATGACCCATTTTAGATTTGTAAGTTCTTCTAGGAACCCCCACAGGTGCTTTAGAGCTCACTCAAAAAAAGATAGTTCTTCCAGGAATCTAGAACTTAACAGTGGTGCTTGAGGGAACTGGTGAGGTTCCTGCAAGAGCTTGTAGACTGTCAAGGGGTCCTCCAGACAGCATGATAAACGGGAAGGTTATTTGAGGTACCTTAAATGTATTTCTAGTTTTTGAGTACCTTAGTAGATATTTAAGGAACTTTTAATTCTTACAGGGAACCGTTCGGTATTGAACGTAAGAGTGTACTTTAAACGGAAGCAAGGAAAGAGAACGAATGAGGCGAGGTGGCTTTACCGGAGGAGCTGTCCAATTTCCAGTTAGCTTGGGTCCAGGAATCTCAGGGTAGAAAGCTTTCTTCACCCTAAAATGAAAAGATCACACCAACAGATCAAAGGCTATTCAGCGAATGTTAACTTCCATAAGTCAAAACGACATTCGGTTTTAAAGAAAAACTGAATTCCATGCTGAATTTTATAACCACAATTGCTGCTGTTATTAACACCACAACTACTGTGATTTCTACTGAATATTGTATTGATACAGTCATGTCAGTAAAGCTATCTGAGCTGAAAGTGAAACAAATAATGATAAACTATAGATGAATTCCTACCATTCTCTCTTCTTATAGCACAAGATGCTAATGACGACGAGGCAGCAGGACATGGCTACTAAAGACACCAGAAGCTGCACCACCAACATATCACCTACACAGAATTTGAATATACATTATCATATAACATTTCACACAAAAAATAAATCAAACAGCAGGTAGATCATTTATCATCTTTCAAATAAGCTTCCAAAACAGATGGAGTTGAATTCCTACCCGCATTTACGTCTCTGTACATTTATACATTAAACTCTTTTATTTATATAATCAGATCTCTTTCTCTTACTGTTCGACTCCATTTTAATGGCCACAGTGGATCCTCCTCCCTCTCCGGCTGAAGTGAACGCCTTCACGGTCAATTTATAGGAGCCCAGACTCAAACCCTTCACTGTGTACGACCTCAGCGCCGGATCAGTCACGTTCGCTGAGGGATAATCAGACAGGAGGAGTTACACTCTGACCTATGAGCCCAAAGACTAATTTATGAGCCCACAGACTGACCTACGAGCTCTACAGACTGATCTATGAGCTCCACAGACTGACAAATAAGCACCACAGACTGACCTTTAAGCTATACAGACTGACCTATGAGCTCCACAGACTGACAAATAAGCACCACAGACTGACCTTTAAGCTATACAGACTGACCTATGAGCTCCACAGACTGAACTATGAGCTCAACAGACTGACCTTTAAGCTATACAGACCTATGAGCTCCACAGACTGAACCTATGAGCTCAACAGACTGACCTTTAAGCAATACAGACTGACCTTTAAGCTATACAGACTGACCCATGAACTCCACAGACTGATCTATGAGTTCCACAGACTGACAAATAAGCACCACAGACTGACCTATGAGCCCACAGACTGACCTATGAGCTCCATATACTGGCCTATACTCTCCATATTTTGGCCTATACTCTCCATCGACTGACTTGAGTTAGAGACTGATCTATAAGCTTTAGAGACTAATCTATGAGCCCAAAGACTGACCGATGATCTCCACAGACTGACCTCTTAGCTCCTCAGACTAACCTATGAGCTCTAGAGACCTACCTGTGAGCTTCAAAGACTGCCTTATGAGTACCATGAACTGACCTATGAGCCCTACAGACTGACCTATGAGCTCCACAGACTGACCTGTAAGCTCCATAGACTGCCCCATGAACTCTAGAGACTGACCTATAAGCTCCACAGACTGACCTGTAAGCTCCATAGACTGCCCTATGATCTCTAGAGACTGACCTACGAGCTGCAGGTGTGAGGCATTGTTCAGGTAGATGGTGTATCCACGGATGATCCCTCTCCTGTTAGATATGGCCACAGGCTCCCAGGACAGCAGAATGTTCTCGCCAGACTGCCGGGCTTTCAGGGACTTCACAGACTGGACAGGAACTGCAGGAAACACACACAATCAATTTTAAGTCTGAGGTAGAACTTTAAACCCTGAGCTGTTTTTTCACTCCACAGTCTCCTCTTGATCTGAAATGTTTCTTCAAACTCAGAGCTTTTTTTATTCTACATAATTTAAAATAGCTAACGCTAAATACAGCTAACAATAGCTAGTCCTGCTAACTGAAGATACTTAACGCTGGGAAACACTTCTAACTGAAAATAGCTAACATTAGCTAACTATTCAATTTCAGACAGAGAACCAGAAGCACATTTTATAAAAAAGAAAAAAAAAATACTGTGATAATTATTTTAGCGCCCAAATCTATCCAGAATGTTAGTGTCTCACCCAGCTCGTGCCCGTATCCATGGTGCCTCTGCAGCAGAGCTGTAGCTTCATCACTCAGAGCAAACACAGAGAGTGTGTACCTCACTCCAACCTCCAGAGACCCTACAGAGAAACACACACACCCCAGTTAGATTACAGTAGAAATCTAAACTGCTGTAGCTGAATGGTGGAGCTAAACTGCTGTAGACTGAATGGTGGAGCTAAACTGCTGTAGCTGAATGGTGGAGCTAAACTGCTGTAGACTGAATGGTGGGGCTAAACTGCTGTAGACTGAATGGTGGAGCTAAACTGCTGTAGACTGAATGGTGGAGCTAAACTGCTGTAGCTGAATGGTGGAGCTAAACTGCTGTAGCTGAATGGTGGAGCTAAACTGCTGTAGACTGAATGGTGGAGCTAAACTGCTGTAGACTGAATGGGTGGGGCTAAACTGCTGTAGACTGAATGGTGGGGCTAAACTGCTGTAGACTGAATGGTGGAGCTAAACTGCTGTAGCTGAATGGTGGAGCTAAACTGCTGTAGACTGAATGGTGGAGCTAAACTGCTGTGACTGAATGGTGGAGCTAAACTGCTGTAGACTGAATGGTAGGGCTAAACTGCTGTAGACTGAATGGTGGAGCTAAACTACTGTAGACTGAATGGTGGAGCTAAACTGCTGTAGCTGAATGATGGAGCTAAACTGCTGTAGACTGAATGGTGGAGCTAAACTGCTGTAGCTGAATGGTGGAGCTAAACTGCTGTAGACTGAATGATGGAGCTAAACTGCTGTAGACTGAATGGTGGAGCTAAACTGCTGTAGCTGAATGGTGGAGCTAAACTGCTGTAGACTGAATGGTGGGGCTAAACTGCTGTAGACTGAATGGTGGAGCTAAACTGCTGTAGCTGAATGGTGGAGCTAAACTGCTGTAGACTGAATGGTGGAGCTAAACTGCTGTAGACTGAATGGTGGAGCTAAACTGCTGTAGCTGAATGGTGGAGCTAAACTGCTGTAGCTGAATGGTGGAGCTAAACTGCTGTAGACTGTATGGGTGGAGATAAACTGCTGTAGACTGAATGGGCGGGGCTAATGTGATCTAGGCTGAATGGGCGGGGCTCTCACTTGACTGGATGACGGTGCTGGTGTTCGACTCTGGAACCTTCATCCACTGAATGGTGCAGTGGTCAGTGCAGCCTGTGGGAACCCACTCCACCAAATAGCCTCGGCTGGCGTTGGGCAAGGGTTGCCAGGCTAGTTCTAAATCTCCATCACTGCCCACCAGCTCTGACACTGACTGCTGAGAGTCTGCAGGAAAAAATACAGATCACATCTGGTAACATCTGTAGCTTTTCATGATGCGCTTTATTAATCTACTTTGTTTATTTGTAAACAAGGACAGTTTATTCTGCCTCGTCAAATTAATAACACCAATCATTCAAAACAACAGCTCGAGGGTTCCTTAGTAAAGGCAACGGTTCTATATAGGACCATGGACACGAAAGAAAGAACCATTTGCATGCTTAAACGGTCTCTGCATAGTGAAACGGTTTCCGATTAATGGAGAATGTGTTGTATATGGTTCTATATAAAACCAAAAAGGTTCTGCTGTTGTTACCAACTTGACATCATAACAACAGAAGAACCCTTTTTGGTGCTAAATAGATATAACTATATTACAGAACCTTTTATATCATATTCTCCATCAATCTGAAGAACAATTTCACCATTCAGAGAACCATTTAAGCATGCAAATGGTTCTCTGAATGGTTCAATCTAGAACCACTGTCTTTACTAAAGAACCCTTGAAGAACCATCTTTTTTAAGCGTGTAGGTCTGGGGGGAGTGCCTAGGGCCCCCACAGTGCTAGACCCACCCCTGCCCTCATACAGAACCACCGCATGGCTGTAGAACTGAGGGGTTCCGAGAGTGAAATCAGTAACAGTGAGGATTAAAGAGGGGAACTCACCTGCTCGGAATTCTGGAACCACCACAACGGAGCGCTTGGACAGCCCGACCGGGTTACGCGCTGCCACGGCAACCGTGACGTCACCGCCGCTGCTGTTGCTGAGGATGATGGGAAAACTGGACGTGGAGGGAGGGAGAGAGAGAATCGTCCATCCGTCCTGCTCTCCGTCCTTCTGATAAACCTCATAGGCCTCCAGAGCACCGTGACTATCACTGACAGAGAGAGGCTGAGAGAGAGAGAGAGAGAGAGAGAGAGAGAGAGAGAGAGAGAGAGAGAGAGAGAGAGAGAGAGAGAGAGAGACAGAGAGGAGAGAGAGAGAGACAGAGAACAGTTACAACTACTTCACATTCTCATTTATGCTATACTGTGTATCAACCAAGTAGGATAAAACGGACAAATTTAATTTGATGTTGATTCATTTGTAAAATTCTTGATAAATAAAAAAAAACAAACAAAACCCAGAAACTGCTGTAACGGTCATTAAAACAGAAACGATCAGGAAAGACATTTTAACCTTTAACCTGTTTAATCTATAAATGAAAACACAGCTCACACCTTTACAGTCAATCATCGCTGGTCGTAATTTTGGAGCTTCTCTACTCAGAAGCCTAAAAATGAAAACATTAAAGAATTATTTTCTTACTTTCCACAGAATCCGGCCGGTGGTTTCACTGTCCATCCTCACCCACACATCAGGAGCCTCAGGGCCTACACCATCAAGAGAGAACGCAGAATAAAAATACACATTAAATTAAAACATAACTATAAAGATATGGGTGTCTAATTAACTCTACATCAGCAATAAACCCAGCTAACAACAGCAAACTCTGCTAACTGAAACAGACAATGATGGCTAACTGGTGTGTGGTGTTGTGAGTGAACAGCTAGACTTCTTCTCGTTCTCTAGAAAGTAAAAACACTAATAATAATTTTATCAGAACACCTGAAACACACATTAGCGCTGTTTGAAAGATGTGTGGTTTTGATCGTTATCGTATTATCCACTCCCAGCCCCTCGCTAATCCTCCTGCCTCTCTCCTCTGGTCTGTCAGCTGTTGGTTTTCCCTCCAGACTGAAGCTCTAGTGTGTAATTAGACGAACGCGCCGAGCGCACTAACGAAGGCAGAATTACTCACGGTCCATCCTGGTGCGTAAGCTGTAGGGGGCGCTCCAGTCCCCCCAGCGCCAGAAACTCCGCAGAGAGGCACATCGTACAGAGACGGAATATTCGACGTCCGGCCTCAGTCCGTCCAGCAGAGCGGCGGATAATCCCACCCCGGTGTAGTTACGCTGCAAACAGACGGACTTCGTTAGCTTCTCTTACTAAATCATTCACGAGCTTTATTCGTCAGTCGCCCCCGTGTGGACCAGCTGAGTACTGCACTGTAAACCACACAGCAGAACTGCTTAACTGAAACTCTGGTGAACTGAATATCGTTATGTGTCCACTTTCACTTTCGAGCAGATCCCTCTGCTCGCCACTGGAGGGCGTTTCTATGTCATTATGGAAATAAAGGAACCATAAGGAACATATCTAGAGCTGTGAACCATCTGATAGGCCTTTAGAACTTTCAGAAGTTTTCAGTTTTTAGTTTTATACAGCAGTTCTGGATGAAGGCAAATATTTCCAGTATTACAGTCAAACTGCACTAATAGAAGGATTTTAAGCTGCAGCGACCAGAGGCACTGTGGTGGACATTACACTGTCCTGGGTGCGTGTGCTGCTTTCTAAATGAACTGCAGCTGCGGAAAAAGGTTTCAAAACAAAAAAGAATCATCTTATCAATGTGTATTGCTGCTATTTCTGAATATCTGGCAACCGGTGCTGTTTCTTCGGGCCCCTACAGCTCACACATGCTGCCTGTTCACATACACAGCAGCCAAGCAGCAGGAAAGTGGACACAGCCGCACACGGTGACCACAGCAACACTACAAACTTAGAGTATCTATCCAATCAGAGCGCGCGACAATGTCTGAGCGCTCCCAGTTTGGCCTTTAGGCTCTATAAACTGAGCCTGATTCTCAGCATCACAGGCTCTTTTACTACTCCTTAATCTAGAGATTGGGTAAAGCAGTAACTTACAGTGCTGGAGCGCCCCCCGCTGGTGAGCTGCACCTGACACAGTAAGTCCAGAGTTTGGATGGCCTGGATGGTCCAGCTCCACTGCAGATTGGAGTTCCACGCCTGAGGAACCGCAGAAACGTTCACCGGAGCAAAGAGACGCACTGCAGAACAACACAAACATTTCCATCAGACACAAGAACAAACACACCTGCTGTTCAGTCACTTTACAGTAACGTAAAACCAGCTTAGCTCAGATAAACAATCAAACGAAACTCTGAAGAGTTCAGAAAATCAGCAGGAAGCTGTAAATAAAAATGTAGAGCATCCAGAATGAAGTTCTAATGAAATCAATATTCAGAATGAAGGTATTAATTAAAACGCTTTAATAGAGTCGTACGTAGGAGGAAACGTACCGGCCGTGGAACATGTTGCGTTCCCCACAGAGAAACTTCCTGAGATTATCATGACGCTGGCTACAGAACCCCACTCGACTTCAGAGGGGTCACTCTCAGACTCCCTAACGACACTTACCGCGCTCAGTGATGTGGGCGGAGTCGTTCAGCTGGACGGCTCCCAGCTCATTTTCAGCTGTCAGGGTCCAGCTGCTCTCCCAGCGGTCAAAGCAGCACAGCTTCAGGTCTCTCTTTGCCTCGACACAGCGCCTAACACACACACACACGCACACACACACCACACACACACCACACACACACACCACACACACACCACACACACACCACACACACACCACACACACGCACACACACACACGCACACACACACCACACACACACACACACGCACACACACGCACACACACACCACACACACACCACACACACACCACACACACAAACCACACACACACCACACACACACACACGCACACACACACACGCACACACACACCACACACACACCACACACACACCACACACACACACAGACACTCACTTAATAAAACTGACACAGTTAAACACTGCAGATGGGTGTTCTGAGACATTTTCCTTAAACTCCCTAAACTGTATAAGGTGCAGTGTATAAGGTGCAGTGTATAAGGTGCAGTGTATAAGGTGTAGTGTGTACAGTGTATTGAATGCTGTGTAGTGTTTATGTAGTGTATATGCAGTAGTGTGTAAGGTGTGGTGTATAAGGTGTAGTGTATATGGTGTAGTGTATAAGGTGCAGTGTATAAGGTGCAGTGTATAAGGTGCAGTGTATAAGGTGCAGTGTATATGGTGTGGTGTATAAGGTGTAGTGTGTACAGTGTATTGAATGCTGTGTAGTGTTTATGTAGTGTATATGCAGTAGTGTGTAAGGTGTAGTATGTAAGGTGTAGTGTATAAGGTGCAGCGTATAAGGTGTAGTGTATATGGTGTAGTGTATATGGTGTGGTGTATAAGGTGCAGTGTATAAGGTGCAGTGTATAAGGTGTAGTGTGTACAGTGTATTGAATGCTGTGTAGTGTTTATGTAGTGTATATGCAGTAGTGTGTAAGGTGCAGTGTATAAGGTGCAGTGTATATGGTGTGGTGTATAAGGTGTAGTGTGTACAGTGTATTGAATGCTGTGTAGTGTTTATGTAGTGTATATGCAGTAGTGTGTAAGGTGTAGTATGTAAGGTGCAGTGTATAAGGTGCAGCGTATAAGGTGTAGTGTATATGGTGTAGTGTATATGGTGTGGTGTATAAGGTGCAGTGTATAAGGTGCAGTGTATAAGGTGTAGTGTGTACAGTGTATTGAATGCTGTGTAGTGTTTATGTAGTGTATATGCAGTAGTGTGTAAGGTGTAGTGTGTAAGGTGTAGTGTGTAAGGTGTAGTGTATACGGTGTAGGTTATACATTGTAGCGTACATCGTGTAGCTTTAGCTTACCTGCCATTGAGAGTGTAGCGTGTAAGTAAAGAGGTCTTCCAGAATCCTGTATCTCGTCCTTTCCTCCAGCGGCACTCGGCCTTCTGCAGGTCCCTCGTCTCACACTCCAGACCCTTGTCACCCGGGGGGTCTGAAACAGCACACACACTCACTCAGCTCAGCGTGCAAAACTCCACACATCCATCCACGCACTATCTGCTCTTTCTTAAGGCGACCCTGCAGGTGTTAAAACAGCAGGCGCCACTATGAATCTTTGAGATTTTGGGTGTCACAGTTAGATTCACTCACAGCCCACGAACACCACGGCTCCGACGATGATTTCCAGTGGGGAGCAGCAGATGATGTTGGTGCCAGTGGGGCCGGACTGGGGCAGACTCGTCACGCTGGTAGCGAAGCTCCTGCGGCTCATCCTGGTCACCTCCATCTTCTCGTTCTGGTTCTGAATGCTGCCGAACTGGCCACCCTCAGACACGATGCAGCAGAACGTGAGGTTACTGCCCACCGGAACCACCTTATCCTGAGGATACATCTGAGCCTGCTGCTTGTCTGGAACATCAGAGCCTAAAACAGATCAACACATAACATACTGCTTTTAGAGGTGGACGTCTGGTTCCTATCACCACCACTGTGAACAGTTCTGACTCTGCAAGTTTCTCTAGAATAGAGCGTTTCATACCAAACCACTCTGAACCGCTCTGAACCTCTCTGAACCTCTCTGAATACATCCTAACCACTTAATTTTGCAGAGATTTTATTCAGAGCATTTCTACTGGTCTGCTCAGCACTCAGCATTCATAACCCCATGTACTAAGGGCCCTCTAGTGTTTTGCAGTCATGATTATGGTACAACGCCAGACTCGCCTTAAAACAGCTCTGGTTTTATGTATAAAGAACTCTTCTCTCATTTCAGTGTTTTTATTTAAGCAACAAACTGTAAAGTAGATAAATCAACATTCATGTATGCAGGTCAGATTTTAATGACACAAACACAAACTGCATGAATGCATCAGGTGTGAAAAACTGAATAAACCTGAACTCAGCAAAGACGCAGTCTGTCCAGAAGATGGCGCTGCAGCTCTAGTGCAAAATATTCAACTGTCCTGATCAACAATGGCTGTAAGAATCACTTTGATTGTTGATTAAAAAAAAACTGATGGTTAGCTGTTTTGGGAAATCATTCATTCATTCATTCATTCATTTATTCTTGTCTGATTATTTGATATGAAGTATAGCTAGAGACTGTAGATATTAGATATATGCAAACATGGACTTAGTGATCCACTTCATTCAATTCTTTCTTTATTTAATCAGTAGACTTTTATTCTCCTGGTTACATTACGATATTAATCAGTGTGATGTGCACTTTGCTAATTAGTTCATTAAAACTGTGAAAAGTAAATAAAACTATTCTCAATAACAGATATGACTCTTATATCTTATATAACCCAGTATTTTCTGTATCTTGTTCTGAGTGTTTATATTGTTTTTATAGCTGTAAATCAGGTGTTTGGGCTGATGAAGTAAATCCTCAGTAAGGTCCTGCAGTGACGTCTTCTTACCTTGTACGATCTGCCGGGGGCTCCACGGGCTCACTGTGTTCTCCTGTCGAGCTCTGATGTGGACAGAGTGCGAGGTACACTGCAGAGGAACCGGAGAGCGCCAGGTCCAAATGCGCTGCCCTGACACGGGATCAACCGCAGCAGATACCGTCACCTACACGGGACAATCATATACACATTATAATCACATATGTTACACGTTATAATCACACATATTACACATTTTATACAAACTATTATCACCTACACAGGACAATCATATACACATTATAATCACACACATATTACACATTATAATCATATGTGTAGTGTCAGTGTAATGTCAGTGCAATACCAGTATAGTATCAGTGTAAATTCAATGTAGTCTTTATGTAGTGTCAGTGTAGTGTCAGTGTAGTCTTTACATAGTGTCAGTATAGTCTTTATGTAGTGTCAGTGTAAACTCAGTGTAGTCTTTATGTAGTGTCAGTATAGTCTTTATGTAGTGTCAGTGTAAACTCAGTGTAATCTTTACGTAGTGTCAGTGTAAACTCAGTGTAGTCTTTACGTAGTGTCAGTGTAGTCCTTATGTAGTGTCAGTGTAAACTCAGTGTAGTCTTTATGTAGTCTCAGTGTAAACTCAGTGTAGTCTTTATGTAGTGTCAGTGTAAACTCAGTGTAGTCTTTACGTAGTGTCAGTGTAAACTCAGTGTAGTCTTTACGTAGTGTCAGTGTAAACTCAGTGTAGTCTTTACGTAGTGTCAGTGTAGTCCTTATGTAGTCTCAGTGTAAACTCAGTGTAGTCTTAATGTAGTCTCAGTGTAGCATTCAGTGCACACTGTGCAGCTGTGGAGATAAACCGGTCTGGCTTTAGTGCTTCATCCTGCGGGGGTGGAATGTTTTTCACATAAGCTTTCATTAACAGCTCCACTGGGTGTGTTCAGCTTTAAGTCTGAGTTCACTGTTTGTTTTGACTCCAGCTCTAAAACTGTAATCTTCTTATAATAATAACTAGCCCTCATTAATCCCCCTGCTGTGTACGCCCTGAATCGCCTCTCCTTACACTCCGTTAAAGTGTTTCTGACTTGCAGCTCAACAGTGGAGAACTTCAGTGGGAAGTGCAGACAGCAGTCTGTCAATCCATGCCACGTTACTGTGCACAGTCTTCTGTAACCTCTGATGATCTCTCAGTTTCATAATCCTCCACATAGTTTCAATGGGACTGAGAGCAGTCTGGAGTTATTATGGCAGCATGTTTGGGGTCACTGTCTTCTCGAAACGTCCATCTCCGCAGATTCAGTTTCCTGGCTGATGACAAGGAATCTCTCTACAATCGCTCCATTCATGGTTCCTTTGATGGCGTGTGATGCTGCAGATCTCGATGCTCCCACCACCATGCTTCACTGCAGGAGCTCTCAGGATCAGATGCTTCTTTCTCCAAACATGACGAGCTGAATTATTACCAAACAGTTCTATTTCTGAGGACCCTGTTCCAGAAGAGTTCTGATTTTTCTAAATGCCACATATACTATCAGGGATGTTTAAGGTCTTTTTAGAGAACTTTAGGAAGCTCCTTCAACCTTCGGCATGATTCCTAACTGTTGTGTGAAATCTTCCCAACCAAAGGCAACATCTTTCATAATAAGACCAGGTGCAGTGTTCACTGGAACATGTTTACCTTTACAGCAGTAATATCTAGAATATCTGGTGGTGTTTGCAGTTCTTACGTTGAGAACGTTCTCCTCCAGCTCGGTGCGAAAGATCTCAATGTCGAACAGCGCTGCATGGCTCTCCCAGGTCAGAGAGAGAGTCTGAGACGCGAAGTCCTGCTTCAGAGAGAGGCTTTGGGGAACTGGAGGACCTAGAACACAAACACAGACAGACAGAACCATCACCAACTCTCCGCAGTGTAGAGGAGCTGAGAGCTGTGAAAGGAGTGAATCACGAACACAGTGAAAAAACGTAAACACAGCGTTCCACACCTTCCAGCAGAGGAGCCAACACTCAGCACCACAGCTCCCCCAGCACACTCACTGATACTGAACCTCACACTTAGAACCTTTCTCTCATAGGAACCAACAACAACAGCAGCTGGGCTGCAGTCTTTAAGCAGAACTGAGCAGAATATCACTCAGTAAAGTTGCTTTACTAATATTATCAAAAAAAATAACAATCAAATATCAATATTCAGGTACATCAGCTGACTTTACTGAGCCCTCAAGTTTAAAAACAATACACAACGTTCATGTTAGTCCTATTAAATAACACAACTACAATCAGACCAGTTTATTACTGAACTACTAAATAATAATAATAATAATAATAATAATATTACACGTAATTAACTAACTGATCATTTGCAAAACCGACAAACTGGCATAATTGAATTGTTTTAGATAGATAAATAGATAGATAGACAGACAGACAGATAGACAGACAGACAGACATATAGATAGAGAGATAGACAGACAGACAGACAGACTGACCGCTCAGGCTGTGTGTGATCTGGAGGGTCAGCAGGAGGACGATCAGCGCTGTGTTCACCTGCATGATGATCACTGACCACAGAGAGAGCGAGACCACCGAACCACCCACTCCTGAAACACACACACACAAACACAGTTAGATTATCAATAACAAATCACAGCTAATGAGGACAGTCAGCACTGCAGGTCATCAATACCAATCTGATCAATCACCTGAAATCAGGGGCTGATGAGGGACTGAAATCTGGAACTGAGCAGTTCATCTAAACCATTCACTCACATCCGATCACTAACATTCGCTCACGTCCGATTACTGCAACGTTCGCTCACATCCGATCACCGTAACGTTCGCTCACATCTGATCACTGTAACATTCACTCACGTCCGATCACTAACATTCACTCACATCCGATCACTAACATTCGCTCACATCCGATCACTAACATTCGCTCACATCCGATCACCGTAACGTTCGCTCACATCTGATCACTGTAACATTCACTCACGTCCGATCACTAACATTCGCTCACATCCGATCACCGTAACGTTCGCTCACATC
>NW_023494806.1:23622523-23635023 GCF_904425465.1 Colossoma macropomum | reverse complement strand
ATCAAGCGCCGTCAGGGCGGTTCTGTCTCCAGGCGACTTTCTCCTCAGTGTCCCGTCCTCTGTTTGGGCTCCTTAATGGATTGTTTATGCTTCTTCAGACTGTATCGGTCCATCTTGTTGCTCTTTTGCCCTCAACGTTGCGTGAATAACCATCTTTTCTAGCGAACTGGTTCTTCTCGTAACGCCTCCAAAATAACTGATTTAATCCAGTTTGTTTGTGTATTTACTTGCTGCCCAAGGTTACAGTCTGTCAGAATGACCGCGTGAGTCATACGAACGTTATAGAGCTCTTTCTTTTCTTAAGTAAACGTATCTGACGGAGTAAAAGCTCTTCTCAGAAGTGGACTCAGGGTTCACGTCCTACTGGAGCTCTCGCTGTTGTGTGGAACTTCACAGCAAACCGTAGCCCAGCCAGAGGGCACATACCGACTGTTAACACCCGCCCGTCACCGACCTTCTCTGACCACTGGGGCTGCAAATATTTAAGTCATGGAGAACAACCTCCCAGCTGGGATTTGTGGCTGTGATTTAATGCAGGCTGCCAAAATAAGTACAGCCCTTCTGTGTTACTGCAGCTCAAATATTATCATATAAAAGTTAACGTTTCTGGTTTCTGTTCCCGGATGTGCTAAAGTACAAACCCAGTAACAGCACAAAGCCAGTCCAGTAGCACTTTACTGGAACCCTGCAGCGTAAACACGGGAGATTTTGTTCAATAACACCATAACGTCATGTTACCATTACAAGTAATTGTCAAGACTAATTCTTGACCAAGATAGAGCGCTTTTTAAATGAAACAGTAGAAGCCATATCGCCCCCTACACTTCCTGTAGTGTATTACAGTCTGTCAGAGTGACTGTGTGGATCATATGAACATTATAGAGCACTTTTTAAATGAAACAGTAGAAGCCATATCGCCCCCTACACTTCCTGTAGTGTATTACAGTCTGTCAGAGTGACTGTGTGGATCATATGAACATTATAGAGCTTTTTAAATGAAACAGTAGAAGCCATATCGCCCCCTACACTTCCTGTAGTGTATTACAGTCTGTCAGAGTGACTATGTGGATCATATGAACATTATAGAGGCTTTTTAAATGAAACAGTAGAAGCCATATCGCCCCCTACACTTCCTGTAGTGTATTACAGTCTGTCAGAATGACTGTGTGGATCATATGAACATTATAGAGCTTTTTAAATGAAACAGTAGAAGTCATATCGCCCCCTACACTTCCTGTAGTGTATTACAGTCTGTCAGAGTGACTGTGTGGATCATATGAACATTATAGAGCTTTTTAAATGAAACAGTAGAAGCCATATCGCCCACTACACTTCCTGTAGTGTATTACAGTCTGTCAGAATGACTGTGTGGATCATATGAACATTATAGAGCTTTTTAAATGAAACAGTAGAAGTCATATCGCCCCCTACACTTCCTGTAGTGTATTACAGTCTGTCAGAGTGACTGTGTGGATCATATGAACATTATAGAGGCTTTATAACTGAAACAGTAGAGGTCATATCGCCCCCTACACTTCCTGTAGTGTATTACAGTCTGTCAGAGTGACTGTGTGGATCATATGAACATTATAGAGGCTTTATAATTGAAACAGTAGAGGTCATATCGCCCCCTACACTTCCTGTAGTGTATTACAGTCTGTCAGAGTGACTGTGTGGATCATATGAACATTATAGAGGCTTTATAATTGAAACAGTAGAGGTCATATCGCCCCCTACGCTTGTGCCGTCAGAAATAACTCTTGTATGTAGCTCCAAATCTAACCCGGTGGTGCAGCAGTGTATTTGACTGAGTGTGAGTAAGACCACAGTGTTCTAAACTAGCCTTTATGGTTATGACCGCTCTGGGCCCACAGCCAGCGTCCTTTGCCCAGCACACCGTCTCTCATTATACTCACCAGGCCCAAATGAAAGCCTCTCTCTCAGCGCAACCCTGTAATCCCTCCAAATGGAAGATCTATGAAAAGACATGTGGGAAAAACACAAGCACAACACAGTCAGTGTGCACTGTAGTGCACTGAGCTGAGCTCTAAAACTGCCTCCACAGGAACTGACCGATCCATCTGCACCCGTCCTGCACTGTTCAAAATAGATCTGAATGATGTTCAATGAAGTACAGGCTCGTTTAATAGCTACAAAACATTTATCAGGCTACTTTCAAACACAAAGTCTAAAAACAAATGTTCTGCTGTAACCATGACTGTCCATATTTCACCACCGCATGAACAGTTCTTGAGCATTCAGTGTAGAACTGCAACAAAACAATCTGAAAGAGTTGAATCGAATGATGAATCAAACTGTAATGCACCGAGTCATTTCCTGAAGAATCATCTTTTAACCCATTATAAGAACATTCAATAAAGTATTTTCTTTTATGTCTATATTATAAAAACATATGTATTATTTTCAGTAATACATGTCTATTGTCTGTATTCCTTTACGGTGTAAATATCCCGCAATCTATGTTCATGTTATATTATATAAATATAAAGAATCGAATCATGGTGACATCTGAGATTTGCACCGAAGTGCTGAATCAGTTCCTGCAGATTCAGAAACAAATCGTTCACACCTCTCATACTGAGTTGATATGTAATAAGCCTGCGTTCACACGGTGAAACTCTGACGCTACTAGTTGCATGTTGCAATTTCTACGCAACTTAGCAATCACACTAAGCAACTCAAAAGCAATCAAAGTTGGGTGCAACACATCCAGTTACTTCACTAGCAGCTCCTTCCAGTAAGCCAGCATCTGTTTTATTTTCTCGTCTATTGATCCGGGGAAATCGACAGTTTGAAATGATGCTGGTCAACGTGATCATGTGATGCGTTCTGATCGTCTGTTTCATTAAACTAGCTCTGCGAAGTTGAGACGGTTGCAGCTGAGTTTTAAGTAAGTTGCAGAATGCTTTACATTTACACAAGTGCATCACGGTTTCATGTAAGTTTCAGGCAACTAAAGTTGCATGAAAGTTTCACCGTGTGAAGCCGGCCTGAGGACAGATCAGCACTCGGAAGTAAACGGATGTGGAAATTCCTCTGGAATGTCTGAAGAATTCCAGAAAGCTCTGTGATGATCTCACAGCGCTGTGCGGGGTTTATGTATCGGAGCTGAAAGAGCTCTCTGTGGTCTAGAACAATGGGAGTGTGTGTTTCAGCGGAGACTTTAGGAGCCGCCCTCGACGTCCAAAAACACCTCACACACCCGCACTTCGACACAGACTCCCAACACACACTCAGTGGAGACGGCACCCCACCGCTCAGCCTTCTTCCTCACTGATACCCATTCAAACCAAGTTTCAGCCAAGTGTTTCTCTAAAGATCAGACTGTAAAATGAGCCGTTTAAACTGAGGCATTTCACTTCAGCACTTCACAGAATGACCATCTGAAAGTCGCCCAGCTCAACACTCAAAGACAGACATACAGAAACATATCAACGCTGTCCAAAGTAAAACAGGCATCTCTATTTTCTTTATTTTTCTACATCTCTTGAACACAGTGAAGCTCTCCTTCATGATGAATGGACCAACAAAACGCACCAAAATCACAATAACGGACAACAAAACCTCTTCGAATGAACCTCCACTGAAAGTGAAGAACACTGTGCCCTCTTGTGTGAAGTTACCATTTTGGAGCTACAGCTGTTTAAACTGTCACCAAAAACACTCACTTACAGTGCAAATGTGTGCAACAGGACACAGTGTAACCCCAGGCTAATTACTCAGGAACTACACGGACCACAATGCACAGAGAGAGCTATTCTCAGGCTACAGAGGAGTGTGATGAAGGCTGGGACCCTAAAGGAGGTCTGACCATTTAAGGGGTTAAAATATAGAAACTGAACAGACTTTAAATTGGCTGTGCTGTCCAAGGTTATTGCTAATGTGTTGCCAGGTGGATGCTATGGTATCCCAGGTGGTTGCTAAGCTGTTGCCAGATGGATGTTATGGTATTCCAGGTTATTGCTAAGGCGTTGTCAGGCGAATGTCATCGTATCCCAGATGGTTGCTAAGGTGTTGCTAGCCTATTGATATGGTATCCCAGGTTGTTGCTAAAGTGTTGCTAGGCTATTGATATGGTATTCCAAGTTACTGCTGAGGTGTTGCCAGGCAGATGCTATGGTATCCCAGGTGGTTGCTAAGGCGTTGCTAGGTGGTTGTTAGGTTGTCCCAGGTGGTTGCTAAGGTGTTGCACGGCTATTGATATGGTATCCCAGGTGGGTCCTAACATATAAACACATATATGTAATGTGACAATCATTTAAGCAGTCAGATTTTATTTTCTCAACATAATGCCATATTCATTTCCGATGGGGGAAAAAAACTGTATTGGTTCCAAAAGCACAAGCACCCCATAACCCTAACCCTATTCCCATATAGGTTCTACATTCCAAGTTTTGGTTCTAGCTCAAAAAAACTGTGACCCATGAAAACAGTACAAAAAGAAGTAGCGTAGAGAACATAGAACATGTCAGGCCGACTTCATTAGTGGTGTGTGATTATGGCAAAAATATAATATCACGATACTTGAAGCCTCAGAGTATTTGTTTTTTTTGGAGGTCTGATAAGTTCAAATAGAAAACAAAGAACCAGATCTTAAAAATACTATGAAAAATTTTGCGTACAGTGACATTTTGAACGATTAACACACTGCACTGCACTGAATCCCGTTAAACAGGACTAATTCTGCTCTCTGTGATGAAAAATGCAGCCCAGCCTTCTTTGAGTTCAGACCATATCCACTCTATGCTACTACAACAATGACAAATACCATCACAGAGCCCATCCCTGCTGTAATACAGGTACAGGTCGAGTAAATATACTCGCTAAATCATACAAAACAGAGGCTAAATGATGATATTACTAGCCGCCATTGGTGCACCAGTTAAAGCTAATGAATAATGAAACAGGGGTGAACACAAACAGCAGCGCACACAGAAGCCTCTGATGCAACACTGATAACACCCAGTTATTTACTCGAGTCAGTCTTCCACAGAACACTCGCTCTAGATAAGCCGTATCACGTGACAAACGCCGGCGCTGACGCTTCCTGTCCGGTTCCGTTTACAGTAAGACCATACAACACAAAGCAGGTCAGAAAATAAGGGTCAGCGCTATCAGCCGAGTTACACAGGACTCACAGGAAGTGCACATTAATGAATGAGACGCTGGCTGAAGGCCGAGGCGGCTCAGGCTAATCATTTTACAACAACAGGCCCTGCCTTTTATAAGAGAACCGCCAACAGCTCGATTTCACAGGCCGGACAGTGAAGACACAGAGCTGAATGCTTACTGAAGTTATTCTACACCAAGTATCTGTTACAAAAGACCCACAAATACAGGTTTACGAATACATTAACCGCTTAGTCTCCAGGGTATGTTTTGGTTTTCCATCTGAGTTTACACGACCAAATCATAAGGCAGATTATTCAGTAACTGAAATAAACGTAAAATTATTATTTTATTTATTTATTTATTGTAAAAGCTCCCCTCAGATTATCAGAACATGTGTTTTATGATACAGTTTTATGATCAGCTTCTTTTATTATCAGGGTTTAAAATGACATCACCATCTATTTGACTGGAGAGAAGACAGTTACAGCCTCATACGACCCCCACCTTTAGAATGTAGCTTATGAAATATGAACGTTATGAAGAATATGACGAAGTGCGATTTGGAACCGCCGGTGGTCTCAAGGAGTTGAAGCGGTTAAAACTGCCAGAAGCTCAATAAAGCTAAATAGAGCCTCTGTCTGTGACAGCTTTACTAAAAACAGGCCAGCAGTGACCACCAATCCTGCTACAGCTAGCCTCCTCAGAACCAAAGCGCCCTCACTACTGTGATATTTCAGCTCCTGGTCAGCTGTCAAATAAATAATTCTGATGACCTATTAGTCGTTTCTCGTTTATTGTTCGCAGCTGTGAAAACACAGGCCTAATGTAGCCTAACTGGCTGATTAGCCTCCTGACTCGCTAGCTCTGTTACGGCTAACGCTGGCCGAACTGTCGGACCAACACTCCACATCTACAGTCACGCAGAACTACGCGCAGCAGGGCAGCAGAGCTGCGTGATCCTCACCAGAGCCAAAACATAACCGACACTCGCCCTGCTAGCATGCACGCTAAAAACATTAGCATTAGCGATAAAGCACTACTCAGCGCTGCGCTCTAAACGTCATTATAAGCCCCACAACGACTCAGTGAACACGTTTACTGTTTCCTTCAGTCACGTTTATGAAATCTAGGACTTAAATAACCGCAATCACCTCAAATCACTGCGATTAGGTGATTATAACTGTGACAGGCACAGACAACTACCAAAGGCACCACACTAAAGCTGTCTATGGATATTACAGCAACTGGCTTTATAACACACTAATAACACAACGGCTGGTTTCACACGCTAACTAGCAAATGACCAGTGAGGCTAAACACTGGAGCTGTCCATGGCTGACGGTCATTATTTCACAACAATCGATTAATATAAGAGCTAGCTTTCACTGAACACGCCCACAAATACTGAACACGCCCATAAATACTGAACACGTCCATAAATACTGAACACGCCCATAAATACTGAACACGCCCACAAATACTGAACACGCCCATAAATACTGAACACGTCCATAAAAACTAAACACGTCCATAAAAACTAAACACGCCCACAAATACTGAACACGCCCGTAAATACTGAACACGTCCACAAATACTGAACACGCCCACAAATACTGAACACGTCCATAAAAACTAAACACGCCCACAAATACTGAACACGCTCGTAAATACTGAACACGTCCACAAATACTGAACACGCCCACAAATACTGAACACGTCCATAAATACTAAACACGCCCACAAATACTGAACACACCCACAAATACTGAACACGCCCACAAATACCGAACACGTCCGTAAAAACTAAACACGTCCGTAAATACTGAACTCGTCCACAAATACTGAACATGTCCACAAATACTGAACACGTCCACAAATACTGAACACGTCCACAAATACTGAACACATCCGTAAAAACTAAACACGTCCGTAAATACTGAACACGTCCACAAATACTGAACACGTCCATAAAAACTAAACACGTCCATAAATACTGAACACGTCCATAAAAACTAAACACGCCCACAAATACTGAACACGTCCATAAATACTGAACACGTCCATAAAAACTAAACACGCCCACAAATACTGAACACGCCCATAAATACTGAACACGTCCACAAATACTGAACACGTCCATAAATACTGAACACGTCCATGCTAACTGTTTTAAAACAACTACCAACAGCTAATTTTCACATGTTAAATGAATAAAGTTAAATAATACTGATAATAATAATGATAATATTAATAACAATAGTAATAATAATAATTCGTCCAGAATTTGCAGACAGCCCTCACAATCTCCACGACACACTCACATTACTGCAACCGGGTACTAAAGCTAACCTCTATCATGCTAGTCAAACTTCTTCATAAAGACAAACGAGTTTTCAATTCAAATTTTCCACAACCAAAGCAAAAAAATACGAATCTGAACATCACTTAATCTCCAATTTAGCGAATTAGCGAAGGCCCAATACGGCTGAACACTGAAGGGTCTAAAAAAAATGAGGCTGTTAAATAAAATATCCAATACTAATATTAGTAGTAATAATATTTTAGTACCTAATACTGTTATAAAATACCTACTAATACAGCAACAGCTAGTTTTCTCATGCTAACTAGCAACAGATAAGGCTAAGCACTGGAGCTGTCAGTGACAGCAAGTGTTATTATAAGATAGCTACCAACACAACAGCCAAACAGAAAACGCTGATAAAAAAATCATAATTATAAAATAACAACAACACTGCGGCGGCTAGCTCTCAGACGCTAACCGCTAAGGCCCTGTGAAAGAAACAGCACAGACCGGTATGCAGTCTGGGCAGGTCTAAGCTAGTTTATGCTGGTTTATGCACGTCTGGTGCTGGTTTAGCTGATCACCCAGTACGGTCATGCTGGTTGACCAGCATACCAGCATCCACAACAGTGTATCATCACCGTCCAAAGCAAACCAAGCATCTCCAAACTGGCAGCTTTACAGAGGAGAGCAGAATCGCTCTGCATCTTCACAGTACATTACTTGGAGCGTTTCTATTGGTCCATCATCATGAAGCTCTTCCTCACAGTGTGCAGAGCAGCTGAGCTCCTCAAACCACATCAGAACAAAATGAGAAGAAATGGAGATACATGTTTTTTTGGACAGCGAGGACACGCTGGTTTTGGTGGTGACCAACATACTTACCTCCACTGCTGCTGACCAGCATCCAAAACACAGCCTACGCTGGTCGCACTGGTGACACCTATACTGGTCTGAGCTGGTTTCTGTAGCAGGATTAGAGGGCAAACACACAGTGAGGCCATTTCCTGGCTGGTCTCTTCCTGGGGTTAACGCGCTTTTCCAGTACTGTATGTTCTGTCCGGTTCTCAGATGTATTTCCTGGAGCCGACACTGTGCTTTTCTGCACGACAGCGCGGACCCTCAAGGTCAGGCGCTCTCCAGAAGACACAAACGGAGACCTCCATAACTACACCAACAGCTACAGACCTTATAACCACCGGCAGCACTGCTGAGCTCAGTCTGCTCACACTCTATTTTCCTTTACTCCCTACAGCAGCGTCCACCCTAACGGTCAGTCCGCATCCGTGATGACTTTATTGAGGCCGTCCTGCTATTTTAAGCGTAGTGTTTGATTAAATCTCAGCCTCTGACTGAAACGGCCCTCAGGGAAATGACCAGCAGTGAAAACGAAAGTAGGAACGGAGCTTCGAGAACGTCTTTCTGGGTTTATTTATTTTTTTTGGCACACTGACTTTGGGGAACTTTCTTATCCTCCCGTTCGCCCGACAGATGTTTAAGGGCATCAAGGTCGTGTTTCAGGAACATCAACATCCACTTTCTCTTTCTAAAGTCACCCCAGGACACGCTCGGCTCCTCACGCTCAGCCACTCTTACTGAGAAATGAACCCAGTCTTGGCAGAAATGTCTCAGTATTAAACAGATGTGTCATTATTTTATTACTAAACACAATATTATTTAAATATGTAACAGCTGCACAACTGCTGGTCTGATCTGAAAGTGAATCTGCACTGATTTTTCAACATCAGACTTTATTCTGATCGATTATAGTTTGAGTGTATCTAACATATCGCTGCCAAACTAAGCCTCACATCTCCAGCGAGGCAACTTTACAGGAGAAGGAAAACCGTTCTTAATCTTTAATGGAAGTTAATGGAGAAATACTGTTTTCCCAAGTAATTTTGGACCATTTCTGTTGGTCCGTTCACCATAAAATTCTGACACAACATAAACAGCAACTGCCTCTTTCAGAATATGTCAAAAAATGACACAGGTTTTATAGTGATGTATTTAATTATGTGCTTATTTTTGGCTCAAATTCAAATCATTTTTCTGCATAAACATCAAAATAATAGTAAAAAACATTCGTTTACATTTTTTATTCAGTGTATTCTAAGAAAACAATGCTGACTCAGACCAAAACAGCCAAACTGTGTTGAAATGAGAGATTTATGATGCACCAACAGACTCTAAATCAATGTGAACTGCTGTGAGATCACAGACTAACACTGTTGTCCATGACATTTACTGGAAACTCATTTTCGTCTGTTTGTCCTCCGATAATTTTAGCAGGGTTGATTGATTATAGTTTGAGTGTATCTAACATATCGCTGCCAAACAAAACCTCACATCTCCAGCGAGGCAACTTTACAGGAGAAGGAAAAACGTTCTTAACCTTTAATGGACGTTAATGGAGAAATACTGTTTTTCCACGTAATTTTGGACCATTTCTGTTGGTCCGTTCATCACAAAATTCTGACACAACATAAACAGCTGCCTCTTTCAGAATATGTCAAAAAATTTAAAAAAAAAAATGGAGATCCAAGGCTTTGTAGCGATATATTGAAATATGTGTTTATTTTTGGCTCAAATTCAAACCATTTTCCTGCACGAACATCGAAATAATAGTAAAAAGCATTTGTTTACGTTTGTTTATTCAGCGTGTTTTTAGAAAATGATACAGAATCTTACCAAAACAGCCAAATCATGGTGAAAACGTGAGATTTATGATGCACCAACAGACTCTAAATCAATGTGAACTGTTGTGAGATCACAGATTAACACTGTTGTCCATGACATTTACTGGAAACTCCTCTTCGTCCGTTTTTTTCCTCCGATAATATCAGCAGGGTTTCTAAACCCGCAGAGCAGCGCAGATCAATGTTATTCAGTCTATTTTCAGCCCCCAGAACCTTTGGCCACATTTTTTCTGGAGAGTTTGGGTGAAACGTGAGATCCGAGAACTCAATATTAAAGAACAGCTTTGTTTTTGCTTTCCCAGCTTTGTGGAACATTCTGGCAACTTCTGTACCTCAACTATTAACATGTGCAGCTTTCCAGAGTCACAGTGCGTCCATCTGTGCCCACCGTGAGGACGTTAAAGGGCCGGTCTCCGACGTTTTCACTGGACTCTACTATTTTCCCTGCTGAGCTCCATGTATGATGTTTGTGTGGTTTATAAGGTACTAAAACAGTGAACGTGACTGTTTTCCAACCGCTTTTAATCCTAAATTAAACAGCCTGCGCCTTTAAGGCTGACGTATGCAAATGAGCTCTGTTCTGATTGGCTACGTCTCGTTCCGAAAGCAGGCTGGGCTGAAACGCTCCTTATAACTTCAGCGTGAGTGAGCAGAGCTGATCTGCTGGCGGATATTTGTAAACGTGTGAATCACAAAAACAGGCTGTTCAGTAAAAGGAATTGTTCCGTTTAGAACCATGAGTTCTATATAGAACCATTCCATGCTTAAATGGTTCCTTGCCTGGTGAAGTGGATCTTCAGACTGATGGAGAACGTGTTGTGAATGTATGATGTCAAGCTTGTAACAACAGCAGAACCTTTTTGGTGACTTATAGAACCCTTTCAGAAAGGTTAAATCACCTGGAATACCATAGCAACCACCTAGCAACCACGTGAGATACCATAGCAACTGCCTAGCTACACCCTAACAACCACTTGGAACAAGTAGTACCTACTTAACAACACCTTAACAACCACCTGTGGTACAACAGTGAAATGGTTCTTCAGGTTGATGTAGACCTTCTATTGTTACAATCTTAAGCTTGTTACAACAGAAGAACCCTTTCTGGTGCTAATGTTACTACAGAAGAACCCTTTTTGGTGCTAATGTTACTACAGAAGAACCCTTTTGGTGCTAATGTTACTACAGAAGAACCCTTTTTCGGTGCTGTCTAGAACCCTTTTCAAAAAGGCTGAATCGCCTGGAATACATTAGCATAGACCTGTCGTACTATCGTGAGGAGGTTCTTCAGACTGATGGAGAATGTGTTGTATATGGTTCTATTTAGCCCCAAAAAGGGTTCTTCTATAGTGTGACGTCAAGCCTGTTACAATATAAGAACCTTTTTCAAAATGGTTCTACATAGAACCATACATAACACACTCTCCATCAATCTGAGTGTTCTCTGAGTGTTCATGGTTCTAAATGGAACCCTTCCCTTTACTAAAGAACCCAGAGCAATGTTATCTATGACCACTAACGGCTAAAGTGGAATACGGCCAGATCTGACCGCTATTCAGGTCACATGATGCCCCTTTTGACGCACTTTGATATTATTTGTCCTTTTCTGCCAATCAGTGCTTATTCAGTAACGTCATATCTGCCTTAAACCTGGTCTGTTTATCGTTTAAATGTCCTAATCCATAAACTGACCCCGCGGCAGCGCTCAGAGGGGGAGGGAACAGACTGACCGGGACAGTAAAGGCTGTAATGGACACTCCAATTGAGGCCGAACATTAAGGCTGTCATTATATTTCCTTCTGGACTGAAGCTGAAGCTGCGCTGCTCCCACCAAACACTCAGTTCAGTCCTTATTCAACAGTCCAGACTCAGTTTTACTGATTCCAGTCTTTTCTGGTCTTTTTTAGCTGCAATGGTCAGAAAACATCCTTAAAAAAACAATATTACATAAGCTTATTTTTCATAATAAGCCCACATGAAGTGGTTTTGAATGCTTTCCCGAAACACTGCAGGCACACTGTGACCAGTGAGCTTATATAATGTTGGTTTTCAGCGTGTTTTCTTTTCAGGATGTGTTCATTCTACACGCTTTAAAAGCAGCAGACCTAAAATTAAATCACACCAACACAAACCAGCACATTTAGACACAGCACGGCCAACATCTGACCACAAACACGTCCAGTCTGAGAGCTGTTACAGCTGTACTGGTCATGAACGGACAGCTGATGAGCCATAAACACAGAATTAATTAGACTTCCTTAATATTTGTTCGACTGTTCTAGATAGGGTTCCACTGGCCTCCCAAACAGGCCACGTTCCTCTGTTGGAAGATTAGCATTATTGTTTTCTGTTAGGCGTGAAAAACA
>NW_023494806.1:23580023-23617523 GCF_904425465.1 Colossoma macropomum | reverse complement strand
AAATGAGTTTCCTTCACTAAACTGCATCTGTAGGTCTCTGTTCATAAACATAAACTAGCCAAAACTAATTTACTATAAAATGAAATGTGTTTGTATAAATTCAGAAAAAAGACCCGTCAGTCACAACTGCATATGAGTACATATTTCTATACTGTGGTCTGTTTACACAAAGTTAGGTTAGTTCATCATTTATGTTGAATAGACTCTCCCAAAATTTTACTCTGCTGCACTGATGTTGAACCGTGTGCTGCACTGGGTCGGTATGACCAACAGGTCAAAACAAGCTCAAAACTAAGTGACCGCTGTGCCCTGATTGGTGTTCTTGCTTTGCGCTTCTTTCGTTTTGACGTTGCGTTTTTATACACACATAAACCAAAAGGAACGACAGATTTCTCATAATGTAGTGCAGTAAAAAGTGAGATATCTGACTTTGAAATGTAGTGGAGTAAAAAGTGAGATATCTGACTTTGAAATGTAGTGGAGTGAAAGTAAAAAGTCACCTAAAATGGAAAAACTTCAGTACAGATACACAAAAAAACAACTTCGGTACAGAAACGAGTTACATTTACTTAGTTACTGTCCACCACTGGCTATAAGCGTCCACTGCTTGTTAGCTATATTAGCCTCCAGTGCTGAAGCTAAAGAAGCTAAACTACAGACGCCAAACGTGTTGATGAGCTGATCAGCTGTAGGTGGGGGCGACTGTGTTTTTGGGAAACTGTAGAGTGAAGTGTGTTTAGTTTTAGCTGAACTGGCGCTTTAATGTTCAGAGCAGCTGCAGAGTCACTCCAGCAGCCCGTAGGCGTTTATCAGGCCGTGATAAAGGAAGTGAGGCTGCTCTGCTGGGGCTGGTAGGCAGTGTATAGAGTTTTACTTCTTCACGTTTGTTTTCTGTCTCTGAGTCAGCGCTCTCCAGGACAGACTCTGACTCTGAATTCTTTCATCAGTTCCTCCGGAGAAGCCGCAGGACCTGAGCTGCACGACGAGGGACCTGAAGATTATCACCTGCGAATGGAGGCGTGGCCGACAGCTGGACGTGGCTCACCCTCTCCGCCGCTGCCAATACTCGCTGCGCGTCCAGTCAGTCTGATTTCATTCCAACTCACTGTGCACTGTGCACACTGCACTGTCAGAAACTGACTCTAGATCAGTAAAGATCAGTCAATTCTACCTCATTAGAAACTGACTGCATCAGTCAGTTCTGACTTAAGTTCAATAGATTCTTTAGAAACTGACTCTAGATCAGTAAGGATCAGTAAACTGACCCTTGGTCAGTAAGGATCAGTAAACTGACTCTAGATCAGTAAGGATCAGTAAACTGACTCTAGGTCAGTATAGTTTACCTTATTACCTTATGGGGCAGTCGTGGGCTGGATGTTAGGGAACCAGTCCTGTGACCAGAAGGTCGCCGGTTTGATCTCCTCAGCTGATGGTCCATGATTAAAGTGCCCTTGAGCAAGACACCTAACCCCCAATTGCTCTCCGGGTGCTGCATAGGGCTGCCCACCACTCGGGGCAAGTGTGCTCACTGCCCCCTAGTGTGTGTGTGTGTTCGCTAGTGTGCATGTATGTGGGTGTATCACTGCACAGATGGGTTAAATGTGGAGGTCTAATTCCACAGTGTGCAAACACAGTTGGCTGATGGTTCTGAATTCAATTCAAATATTAGAAACCGACTCTAGATCAGTAAAGATGAGTAAGCTGACTCTAGATAAGTATAGTTTACCTTATTAGAAACCGACTCTAAATCAGTAAGGATCAGTAAGCTGACTCTAGATCAGTATAGTTTACCTTATTAGAAACCGACTCTAGATCAGTAAGGATCAGTAAGCTGACTCTAGATCCGTATAGTTTACCTTATTAGAAACCGACTCTAGATCAGTAAGGATCAGTAAGCTGACTCTAGATCCATATAGCTTATTAGAAACTGTTCTGGATCTGCAGCTGACTCTAGAACAGACTGTAATATAATTTCCTTTATTCACAGTAATCATAAATAAACAACTCTCCCTCCCAGCAGTGTAGTTTGTTAGCAGTGAGCTGTAGTTGCCAAGCAGCATATGGTTATCGCTGTAGCCTGACTGCAGAAGAGCTGGTGGGATCTGTGGTGTCGTCTCCTATCGTCAGGTTTGATCTGCTGAGGTGTCAGTGGGTTCCTCCAGCTGAAGAGCACAGTGTGCCTGTGGAAGACTCACTCGCTCACTCAGAGGAACACGATGTTCCTGACGTGTCTCGGTCTGAGTCTCTGAGTCTCTTTCTCCAGCGTTGGTGGACAGGTGATCCTCACCTGTATGGGGGGATCCACTGATTCAAGATCTCCACATAATTAAATGGTTGAGATGTAAACAGAGCCATCCAGAGAGGTTCAGAGTGGTTTGGTGTGAAACGCTCTGTTCTAGATAAACTTACCGAGTCAGAACTGTTCACAGTGGTGGTGATAGGAACCAGACGTCCCCCTCTAAAAGCTCCTCACAGAAAGTTCCTACATGAAATGGTTATGAATTCACTGCCTGATGACTGAGACACTGTTTTATGATAGTTTTGAGAAGATTTTGGCACAAACTTCACAGTATACACTCTTAAAAATGGTTCAAGGGTTCTTTAGTAAGAAAAATGGAAAAATGAACACTCAAAGAACCTTTTCCATGATTAAATCGTTCTTTGTATCATTAAAGCGTTCTTCAGATTGATGGAGAACGTGTTTTATATAGTTCTGTTTAGAACCTTTCTGAAAACGGTTCTATATAGCACCAAAAGGGTTCTTCTATTGTTACAGGTAATGTCTATATCTGTGTTGTAGTCATGGCGACCCCTGGTTCCTATCACCACCACTGTAAAGACATCTGACCCATTTCACACCAAACTCTGAATCTCTCTGATTACACCTCACACTCTGGATTATGGGGGAACGTTGGGGACACTGGTGGAATCGTTATTGTCATGACTGTTATGATTATGATTAATGTAACGACTCTCCTGGTTCTGCTGTAGAGACTCAGGTGAAGTCCAGTGTGCAGAGGAGTCCTGTGAATTTGCCGCTCTGCCGGGCCGCGGCTTCTACAACATCAGCGTCGTGGTGAGGAACGGTCTGGGGGAGGAGAGCCAGAGTTACGCCTTCAACATCTCACACAGGGGTACAGCAGCCGTTATTCACCTCCGTACTCCCTGATTATACAGACTACAGACACATTATAACAGAACTGCTGAGGCAACACTGGCCTTCAGTGACTTAGTGTGTGTTTGTCTTCACGGCCACCTGCACTGGAAAGCATTCTGCAGCGCACTGACTCCCTCAAACTATGAATGATTCAGTATCTACTAAAAATGACTCAGGTTCTACGATGAATGATTCTGGTTTATTTAGAAATAAACCAGTATCTGCTATGAAAGATTCAGGATCTACTATGAAAGATTTAGTATCTAAAATGAATGATTCAGTATCTACTATGAATTATTGGGTATCTACTATGAAAGATTGAGGCTACGTTCACACAGCAGGTAAAAGTGGCCCAAATCCGATTTTCTCACCAAATCCGATGTTTTTGTTTGTCTGTTCAGCTTATCTTTTAAATGTGATCTGTATGCGACATCAGTCTGAACAGATCAGCTCCTAAACTGAGCCTCATGCGCAAAAGAACAGAGCTTCACATGGCAGCTCATCCAGAGGTAAACAGTCATGACGGCCAGCGAACGCCAGTCGCTCCCGCAGCTTTCAGCTTCGTCTTCGCCAACATCACATGAGCGAGTATAAAGATCCAGTGGTTGACAGCTGGACTCATCACCTACAGTGTGTTTGAGTTCACTGTAAAAGGGCGCGTTATTCGGCCACTTCTTTGGTTCGAGTCCTCGGATTCTGTAAACTGTTCTCTGACGCTGCAGCCTCGGGCTCCTCCGGCTGCGCTCGGCCGTTCTGTTTGAACACGGAGCAGTTTGATGAGTCTCTTCTAATGTTTTGGTACAGAAACATCAGACTAAATGTTTATGAGTCTCAGCAGCGCGAAATGATGACAAATGTCGAGTTGGACTGACGTATAAGTCGCATGAATTCTGATCTGGCTGTTCAGACTGCCACACTGCCGCAGATGGGATACGTATCGGATTTCAGTGCCACATATGAAAGCATCTCAAATCAGAATTGAAAATGTCAGATTCAGTGTGTTTTTTGCTGTTCACACTGACACACAGACACACATCTGTGTCACATTTGAGGAAAAAGATCGGATTTGGGCCACTATTACCTGCTGTGTAAACGTAGCCTTACTGTCTAATATAAATGATTAAATTTCTACTATGAATGATTCAGTATCTACTATTAATCATTCAGTAACTGCTCTGAATGATTCAGTATGTACTATGAATGATTCAGTATCTACTATTAATCATTCAGTAACTGCTCTGAATGATTCAGTATGTGCTATGAATGATTCAGTATCTACTACGAAAGATTTAGTGTCTAATAGAAATGATTCAATTTCTACTATTAATGATTCAGTGTCTGCTATGAATGATTCAGTATCCAGTGTGAATGATTCAGTATCTGCTATTAATGATTCAGTGTCTGCTATGAATGATTCAGTATCCAGTGTGAATGATTCAGTGTCTATTTTGAACCTGAAGTGTAAATTGTCATTAGAACGTCAGCTCAGTGTTCAGTAATATCTGATTATAGATGGTTTACAACTGTTGTTCTAGATTGTGCCAGATTGTTCTAGATTGTTGTGTTTGTGTGTGTTCTACAGTGTTTCCTGTTCCTCAGTATGTGCTCGTGTCTCCGGGGGCAACAGATGTGGAGGTGTCCTGGGATTTAAAAGGGAATTTTACTGGCCTGCACTTTATCTGCCAAATCACACTGGAGCCGACAGGAAAAACAACCGTGAGCGGCTAAACTCTCAGCTCTGATTCACAACACCGTCACTACCTAATCTACTAACTGAAAATAGCTTACACTGCACACTGAAAATAGCTTACACTGCACACTGAAAATAGCTTACACTGCACACTGAAAATAGCTAACACTGCACACTGAAAATAGCTTACACTGCACACTGAAAATAGCTAACACTGCACACTGATAATAGCTTACACTGCACACTGAAAATAGCTAACACTGCACACTGAAAATAGCTTACACTGCACACTGAAAATAGCTTACACTGCACACTGAAAATAGCTAACACTGCACACTGAAAATAGCCTACACTGCACACTGAAAATAGCCTACACTGCACACTGAAAATAGCTTACACTGCATACTGAAAATAGCTAACACTGCACACTGAAAATAGCTTACACTGCACACTGAAAATAGCTTACACTGCACACTGAAAATAGCTAACACTGCACACTGAAAATAGCTAACACTAGCTAACACTGCACACTGAAAATAGCTAACACTGCACACTGAAAATAGCTTACACTGCACACTGAAAATAGCTTACACTGCACACTGAAAATAGCTAACACTGCACACTGAAAATAGCTAACACTAGCTAACACTGCACACTGAAAATAGCTAACACTGCACACTGAAAATAGCTTACACTGCACACTGAAAATAGCTTACACTGCACACTGAAAATAGCTGACACTAGCTAACACTGCACACTGAAAATAGCTAACACTGCACACTGAAAATAGCTAACACTAGCTAACACTGCACACTGAAAATAGCTAACACTGCACACTGAAAATAGCTAACACTAGCTTACACTGCACACTGAAAATAGCTAACACTAGCTAACACTGCACACTGAAAATAGCTAACACTAGCTAACACTGCACACTGAAAATAGCTTACACTGCACACTGAAAATAGCTTACACTAGCTAACACTGTACACTGAAAATAGCTAACACTAGCTAACACTGCTAACTGAAAATAGCTAACACTAGCTAACAGTGCACACTGAAAATAGCTAACACTAGCTAACACTGCACACTGAAAATAGCTAACACTAGCTAACATTGCTGACTGAAAATAGCTAATGCTGCTAACTGACAATAGCTAACGCTGGTAACTGACAATAGCTAACGCTATTATCTGAAAATAGCTAAGGCTGCTAACTGAAAATAGCTAACGCTGCTAACTGAAAATAGCTAAGGCTGCTAACTGAAAATAGCTAAGGCTGCTAACTGAAAATAGCTAATGCTGTTGAAAATTGAAAATAACTGAGATTAGCCAACCATGCTAAGTGAAAATAGCTAACAGCTAAATGATAAATAAACACAGCTACTTTGAGAAACTGAAAACAACTAAACCAGCTAACTCTGTCATCTGAAAACAGCTAACACTCCCGAACCCCACGTGTGACTAGCCAACACTTAGCAACTCCGCTAAGTGAAACTATTTAAAACTAGCTAACTCTGCTAACTCTCCCACTGGTGTGTTGCTGTTGCGCATGAGTGGCTGGAGAGTAAAAGACACACAGCGCCACCTGGTGTACAGAAGCAACAGCTGTTCAGTGTTCAAGCCTTTGATGCTATGATTGGATGAGGAACAGGAAAGCATAATCGATACCAGTATGAAGTGTTTGATGTTGGGCTTTGTTGTTTGTACAGGAGTGGCAGTTTTTCGTATCCGACCCTGAACAGCGTCTCCGTGCGACTGTGCAGCCACTGCAGCCGAGCTCTCAGTACTCCACCAGGGTGCGCTGTGCACTACAGGGCAACGACTGGGGATCATGGAGCCCCACCGACACCTTCAGCACAGGTCAGCTTTCGGAACACATTAGCCTCTTTGTGCAGCGCGCCCTAGTGGCCGTTCTGGCAGGAGAACAGAAACGGACTCTGGTGTTATTAATTACTGTAATGACATAAAATATTATCTGCTATCAGGTGAGACTCAGTTGTCTCTCTGTGTGACTGTGTTGAGCTGCTAGTGAGCAATGAGCACATTTGTACTGCTGACACAAGATTTTAACACAACGAAAACACCGTCATAAGCTCTGACTCAGTTAGCATCTGACTAAGCAGCGATTATCTCTGTCATCCTCAGAGCCGCTGGTGACGCTGGATATCTGGACCAGCATCAGAGACCAAGTTCACGATCGCAGCCTCATCGTTCTGTGGAAAACTGTAGGTGTCAAACTTCTGGATTCAACACCAGATAAGAGTGGAGGAACTAAGAGTGTCAGTGAAACTGTGAAAATGTTGTGTTTACTTAAGAATGTTGTCAGGCGGTTCCACGCAAAGTGTGGAGAAGCTTCTAATCTACATGATCGAATAATATGAAGAGTTCATATGCAAAAAACGATAAACGGCATCCTTTAAAATGGAGCTGAGTCACTACAGCCGTTATTGTTCACCGTCGAGGCGTCACACGTTCACGTTTTACAGCCGAAACGGTCAAACGCCAGCGCTGTTCTCCAGCAGAACCCCATAAATCTGTTCAGCCAGTGCAGGTCAGGTCAGATGACACAGCACTGCCGCCAACTGATTGAGGCAGAATCTCAAACGACTCCTTCTCCCTACATAGAGCAGCACACAGGTCTTAAACTAACGGCTACTGATCTAAACAGAGCTCAGAGTCTGACAGAGAACCACCCTGGACTCAATTCATACTGGATGAAGACCAATATTTGGGTGGAAAAGACTAAATTTCATGACTCATAGTGACTCTATAGGGAGCAGTGAGGCGTCTGAGACTCAGCCTGAGGATTTTCAGAGCTCTGATCTTATAGATGATTAATATTGATCATTAACGGCTGTTTGTGTTCAGTTTTCAGATCTTTACCTGCTTGTTTTATGGTAAAAATGCTAAATATTGACCTTAAAAGATTAGAAAGTTTAATTTTGTACGTTTGATTTTACCTGGAATGCATCAAAAACATGATTTATGAAAATTAAAATGGAGATATGTGTTTTTTGCAATTGAGCTCTTCATATGTGCTTAATAAGTTACATAGAACTACTTGATGTAACTTTACTCGACGCACTGGGACGACTGTTTTTATGATTGTTAATAAGTGCTATAGATGCTTTATAACCATTATCTGTGTAAAAGGCTCTAAACAGAGTAGTGACACTTGTGTTATAACAAGTTTACAAGCCATCAAAGCATTAATTATGGTAGATTATTACAGCGTTAGGATGCATTATTAGCATTTATAAGTATGCTTACTTATAAGTTACAAAGAGTTATAACCAAATTTAGAACTATTTAAATTTCAATACATATAATACATATAAAATTAAAATTTTTGAAAATGTTGAATTTTTTTAAGATTATAAAGTGAGAATTCTGTCTTAAATGAGTTTTCTTCTTTCATACAAAACTTATGTTCTCTCCAAAAAGCTCCTTTTATTGATTTTAAGAAGTTTTAGATGAGTGTCTAATTAGCTCACGAAAATCAGACAAATCTAATCTGTTCATCTTTGCATAAAAATCATCTTTAAAAGATAAAGATTTATTCTTTTGCGTCTTCCAAGCTACACTGTGGGTGTTCATCACCTGAAGGCTGAGGTCAGTGATGAGCTCTGGGTCAGTGTTGACGTTAAGCTTGTTCCTCTCAGTTTAACAGCGGTTCAGACTCTAATATCGAGGCATTCGAGGTGTGCGTGGTGCAGGACTCGACTCGGAGCAGCGCGTGTGTGAAGGTGACGGAGATGAAGGTGAACTTCACGGTGGCCTTTGGACAGTGTAACGTGTCGGTGCGAGCGGTCACCCTCAGAGGATCTTCCATAACGTCATATATGAGCGTGCAACCAGGTGAGCAATTAACACCCCTTCCTGTTAAACATGCTGACTGACTGCACTGCAGGACCCACTGCAGGACCCACTCATAGGGCTGAACGATACGGGCAAAATATCTAATTGACCAGTGTTGTGGCTGTGATTTGAATCCTGACTGTTTTCTGTAAATTGAGGTTCAGGCCTTTTTTGGCCGATAAGCCCAAGTTTTTTTGACTTGAGGCTGAAAGCAGCATTCCAGACTTCCAGATAGCTGTTGTTGTGATGTCACAGCACTAGGGTGCCTCTGATTGGTCTATCTCATCTACAAGCAGCTCCGTGTTATTGGGCTAAACTTCCCAAGTTAAAAATGTTTAAGACAACATTGTTGGTGTTGTAGGTCATGATACAAAATGCAGGTCTTGCGATTTGAGAATTGCACTCTTTTAAATTGCAATTTCGATGTAAAAATGATTAATCGTTCAGCTCTACTCATTTCACCGCCGTGTGTTGTTTCTGAAGCATTTTAAATTCATACTTCACTCACATTCTGTATATATATATATATATATTTGAATGCAAAAGTTTGGGCACACACATTTTTTAAATTTTTTATGTGAAAAGAAGTTAACGCTTCTTAAATACGACAAATAATTATTAGTATTATTAAATTATTATTTATTTGCTTAATTAAAGATTTTGGGGAAAAAAGTCAAACACACAAGGTGGCATGTGAATAAGGGTGTTTGGGCACCCTTTCAGTCAGTACTTATTAAGACCCACCTTTGGCTACTTCCAGATGTTTCTTGTAGACAGCTGATAGTCTTTCTATTCTTAATAAGGAACTTCTTTCCTTTCTTCTTTCTTTTTTGCTGGCATAAACCTTCTAGTTCTGGAATATTTAGGTCATTTTGCATGCACAGCATGTCTGAGACCTGACCACAGATCTTCAGTATATGGTATTCATTTCTGGGGATGGTGAAGGCCATTACAAAACCTAAACCTTTCGTTTCTTTAGGTAGTTCAAGGTTAATTTTGATATGATTTGGATCTCTGTCTTGTAAAATTTTGTATCTGTTACTTCTTGTGGGACATTAGCTACCAAAATTTGTTGATATTTAGTAGAATCCATTCAATCCTCACAACGTTTCCTGAGCCACTCACAACCCCAAAGCATAACAGATCCACCTCCATGCTTAACAGTTGGCATGGTGTTCCTTTCATCAAATGCTACTCCTTTTTTCTCCAAGCACACCTTTGGTGAATGTGAACAAAGACTTCCATTTTTACTCAGTCGGTCCACAGAGGTTGATTTCAAAATGTCTCTGGCGTATCTAGATGCTGTCTGCATACTTCAAACATTGACGTTTGTGATGACATCCCAGTTAAGGTTTCCTTCCGATGACTCTGGGTGTAACTTGCTTTGTACAAGTCATTATCTTTCAGATTCTCAGCCTCTTAGAGGAGCTTATGGCTGTTGAATTTAAGAACAACACCCAGTGAAACCATTGATCTGACTTGGATTAAGGCCCAATGAGTCAAATGAGCTCTGAGACCCCTCAAAAAACACTCATGGAGAAATCAAATGGGTGTCCAAACTTATGCACATGTCACATTTTATCATTTTTTTTTCCAATGTGTCAAATTCAGCAAATAAACAGTGACTGTAAAATCTGTAGAATACTAATGTATAGATATATATGTACAGCATGTATGTACAGCACTGTGTAGTCTGTAACAGGATGGGTCATTACAGAACCCATGCTGAAGGAGAAGAGGATTGTGGGTAACTCGGAGGGTTTCCTGCTGTCCTGGTCCACGCTCTCCTCTGCCACATGCGGCTACGCTGTGGAGTGGTACATGACGGGTAATGCCGTGGCATGTGATCTGCGGTGGAGGAAGGTCTCAGCCAATCAGACGTCACTATCCCTCAGTGCAGGTACACAAGCAGTTCGACGCCAGGTGACTCAGGTGTTCATCTATATATTCCATCAACGTTATTGAAGAAAAATCCACAGCTGCATTTTATTACTGCTGTAAAAACAGCTTCATTCACGGTTATTAAGGTTCAAACCTGCTGATTCAGCCCACGATTCTTCACCCTGGGTGAAACCTGAGCAGCTTGTCTGTTGTTGTTTTCGCAGAGGGCTTCAGGAAGGGCCACAGATACACCTTCAAAATCTTCAGCTGCCAGACGGAAGGTCACCGACTTTACGAGAAGCGCACTGGCTATCTGGAGGAACAGGGTGAGCTCGCACGCTAACTGCTTTTCCTGTGCAGTAACGTTGCTCAACACACAGACTGCGGCTGAAGAAAACAGGGGTGTTTGCGTAGCAGGTGTTTTGCAATAGATGTTTGTGTTAGAAATGTTCAATTTTACATATTGAGCAGTGAAGCTGTCAGAGAAATGAAAACGTATGTAGCGTTTATGCTAGTACTTCTGCAGCACAGTTCATGATGCTCTCAGTGTTGCACAGCTAGTCATTAAGAAAAGTAGTCCAGTGGTCGTCATTCCGTAGTCGGCATCGGGCAACGATAGCAATTTACAAAAATTGCTGATGTGATAAACCTGATATATTTTGTCGCATTGACTGAATTACGACGCCATTAAGGAACCAAAACATGAATATTGCTACCAGTAAGCTGACACTGACCTCATAAGACTGACCTCACCAGAATACCCTGAACAGACCAGCAGGCTCTGTCCAGTGAGGTAGCTCTGTTACCATAGGAATTTAGGGGTGGGGTTTAGAGGGGCCGTACCCTTATTCACAGTGCAATCCAGCACCAAAAGTCTTCAGTCTTCAGTTTTCCCTGACGAGTTCTGTCATTACGAGATCACGTCAGATCCCGCAAGACTACACAGTACACTGTTTGTTAATTGTTATCGCTGCAATATGCACATGGGTGTATGGGTGCCTCAAGGCAGTCACGACAAATTATTTCCATGAAAATGATGTGCAAATCTTTCTGATGAATTCACCAGTGTGATATAATCACAGTACAGTAGTCTCTCTAACGGTTATCTGCAGCATGAAGCCTGTCGGGACTCAGCAGTGCGTGATGCTGTATCTGTGGTCTCTCTGTGTGTAGAACCGCTAAGCGCCCCGAAGCTGCTCTACCCTCCGAGCATCTTCTGGTCTTCATTATTACTGCAGTGGAGCTTCGACGAGGAGGATTCAAAACATCCCGGATTCATCACAGGATACAGACTGACCATACAGGAGCATGCAGGCTGGACCTACAGTAACAGTCAATGTTTTTAATACAGACTGAACCCACAGTAACATAAGAGTCCAATACAGATTGGACCTACAGTAACGTCAGAGTCTAATGCAGACTGGACCTACAGTAATATCAGTGTCTAATACAGACTGGACCTACAGTAACAGTCAGTATTCAGACTGGACCTACAGTAAAAGTGTCTTTAATACAGACTTGGACCTACAGTAACAGTGTCTTTAATACAGACTGGACCTACAGTAACAGTTAGTGTGTAATACAGACTGGACCTACATTAAGTCGGTATTCAGACTGGACCAACAGTAACGGTCAGTATACAGACTGGACCTACAGTAACAGTGTCTTTAATACAGACTGGACCTACAGTAACAGTTAGTGTCTAATACAGACTGGACCTACAGTAACAGTGTCTTTAATACAGACTGGACCTACAGTAACAGTGTCTTTAATACAGACTGGACCTACATTAACAGTCAGTATTCAGACTGGACCTACAGTAACAGTGTCTTTAATACAGACTGGACCTACAGTAACAGTTAGTGTGTAATACAGACTGGACCTACATTAAGTCGGTATTCAGACTGGACCAACAGTAACGGTCAGTATACAGACTGGACCTACAGTAACAGTGTCTTTAATACAGACTGAACCTACAGTAACAGTTAGTGTCTAATACAGACTGGACCTACATTAACAGTCAGTATTCAGACTGGACCAACAGTAACGGTCAGTACACAGACTGGACCAACAGTAATATCAGTGTCATATACAGACTGGACCTACAGTAACAGTCAGTATACAGACTAGAACTACAGTCACAGTCAGTGTCTAATACAGACTGAATCTACAATAATCGTCGGTGTCTTTAATACCAACTGAACCTACAGTAACAGTCAATATACAGACTGGACCTACAGTAATGGTCAAATCTAATTGCTGTAAATGATGTCAAAAAGGACATCTGTCACACTGACCTTTATAGACATTACATACGGACTCACATACATACTCGCACACATATATATACACACATATTAGCAACCACCTGGGTTCGACAGCAACAGCCTGACAATATCTTAACAATCACCTGGGATACTATAGCAATGGCTGAGCTACACTTTAGCAACCACTTGGCATACCATAGCAATGGTCTAGCATCACCTTAGTAACCGTCTCAAAACCATAGCAACCACCTAACATCAACTTAGCAACCACCTGAGATACAGTAACAATGACTTAGGAACACTTTAGCAGTCATCTCTAATACCATAGCAACCACTTGACAACAACTTTGCTACCACCTAAGCTGCTATAGCAACAGCCTAGCAACATCTTCGCAACCACCAGGGACAGCATTCTGATTTTAATTGGAGTAGTGTTCTTTTAAATGGCCAGTCCAAACTTTTATGACCCAGTTCTATTAGTTTATTGACTAAGAGGCCTCAGGATGTAATAAGCCTGAGAATTGAAGGGGTCACTCATCTGATTGTTTATCTGTGGTGGGTTCCCCAACAACCACCTCAGCAAACATGATTCCTAAGTGGTAGAGCGAGCATCTCTCTGAACACTCTCTCTCCCAGTAAAGATGGTCTTAACACTGAGGTGCTTCTGGGTAACCAGGCCCTGCTTGTTCACTCATTCACCCATCAACATACTGCTGTTAATCATACGCAGGGTTTTGGAACATCTCTGTGGAAGACCCTCACTCTAAGTCAGTGCCGGTGAAGGAGGATCAGCACTACACTGTCCGACTGGCTGCCTGTACACGAGCAGGCTGTGGACCCGAGTCCGTCCACACCATCACGACCCCGCAGAACCGTGAGTGCAACCACACAAAGACGGGCAAGGAACAAAATATGAATTATTCCGTTCCACCTTAAATGGTCAGGCACCTGAATGTAACTGCTGCACCGTTTAAGGTGGAATGGAATGTTTGAATAAGAATCTGGTGAATAGGAACATCACTAACGCGTTTGAGGCGAGTGCTTGATTTAGGCTTGCGGTTAGCACCATGCTAATCGGAAGCTGTAGCTTCAGCACTGGAGCCACATTGGCGCTGTAGCTCCAGTGCGGAAGCTACAGAAGGTAACCAAACCCATCTTGACCAACTGAAGCAGTTGAGTGTTTAGCTCAGAAGCCACTAGCAGAAAGAATATGTAAGCTGAATAAAGAAGTTACTAAATTATAGATGATACAAATCAGAAGCTGGAAATTATACACTGTATTTGTCACTTTCAGATTACTTGCTGATGGCAAAGGTCATGACCCCTCTCCTCATATTGATTGGCTGTTGTTTTTGCCTGTGGCCGTGCAAAGAAACGTGAGTATTCCAGAATAAAGCACTGTATGCAGTAAACAGTATCGCCCAACCCCATTTCACCCCAGACCCTCCCACTTAGCCCTACCCCTCTGTCTTGTGTTCAGACCTCGGGTTAGGGTGTCCTGTTTCTTGTTGGGATAGAGGGCGAAGCGTTAAGGTCGTTGCACGCTGGATGTGTCGCGTCGTGTCCCGCAGCGTCCAAAAATTCCATTGCTTTTAACAGAAGGATGCACCGACATGTCAGCACTCCACGACTCCAAGCACTGTTCAGTTTCTCAGTGTGTCACAGCGCCCCACTCAGCATTTTACCATCACTACGTTAAATTAAAGCCATGTTGAGGCCACGAAGAGCCACAGTAGATCACAGTGGCTTCAAACACAGAGAAAGGCAGCCAGTGTTTTAGGTTAAGATACCTCAGCTAGTGTTACTGTACTGGCCTCTTTCAGCTCGTATCTTTCAGCCTGTAAACAGCCAGTCTGTGTGGAGGTAGTGAACTGATACCAAGTGTATTGAGATGCTAAACACTTTATTTCACTCAGTTTACACGAGTGGAGTGTTAAAATGAACCTGAACCTGGTGTTGTTGGGCTCCCCCTGCTGGTATTCTATAGCAGCACTCTGCACCGTGACGCTACGTGTCTGGTGCGCAACGGCCTTTAGGGCTACATGGCCGTCAAAACGAGGATTTTTCAGAGGCACATTCCAATCAGAGTGTGATGAGAAATGTCCCTGAATGGGGCTCCCGAGTGGCGCAACCATCTAAGCGTTGGCCCTGTCTTTAGGAGATTGCGAGTTCGGTCCCTGGTGATGCTACAGCCGTCCGTGGCCAGGAGTCCAAGAGAGCATAATTGGCCTCGCTCTCTCTGGGTGGGTAGGATGGCCCCCCCATCTCCCCCCATCACTCAGCGCAGGCGTCTGTTAGCTGACGTAGCAGATCTGGCAGTTGGCGCTTTCCTCCGAGCGCATTCGGCTGTCCAACGACGTTGCGTGAGCGGCAGTTCGAAAAGCTGGCTTCACAGGTCTCGGAGGAAGCCTGTGTTAGCCTTCACCCTCCTAGCGCTGGTAGTATCGTGTGATTGGGGGAGTCCTAACTAGCGAGTGGAATGCCTCGTGAGTCCCTGAATGCCTCATGAATCACTGCTAAGATGGCTGCGCAAGCGACCAAAGAAACCGATGGTAGCCTATTAATGAAGCGATATGTTTTTTGTATTTGGTGACTTGTTTGTTTGATGCGGGTGGCACAGTGGGTAGCGCTGTCGGCTCACAGCAAGAAGGATCTGGGTTCGGTTCCCCAGCCGGGTGACCAGGGTCCTTTCTGTGTGGAGTTTGCATGTTCTTCCCATGTCTGTCCCCTTGGCATGTTCGTCCCCTGCACAATGACCACTGGGATAGGCTCCAGCTCCCCCCGTGACCCAGAAGAATAAGCGGTTTAGAAAATGTGTGTGTTTGATTGTTGCTTGAAATCGAAGTTGAGAACAAATGACAATTGTCCAAGCTTTTCAGTCTCACTCACATAAAAGGCCAGTGTCATTGTGATATAAGATTATTGCCATAGTGTAGAGGCAAAGCAGCAGACCACGTCCTGAACAGTTTTTCCAGGCTGTTTTCAGTATGATTTACGGGTCCTGTCCCCAACAAAGTTAGAATACTTGTTATTTGGATATTCTGAGTTTGTCATCCGAGTAACTGCAGGCAGTAGTGTTGGTTTATTTGAGATCTTAACAGTGTTAAGGGTTGTCGCATTTCGGAGGGGATGATTTCAACCACTACCCCTATGTAACTCAGTTCCAAGGGGCAAGGTGACACTCGAAAACAAGGGCTAGGGGTAAAAATGATAAACGGGACCGGACCTGTAAGTGTGGGAAACAGTGTCGAGTGCACATTATTACATGCAGCACACTGTGTCTGTGCTCAGTGTTCAGGATTACTGTATTTATGAATCTGAGTTTCTCTCCAGGCTGAAAGGAATCGCTGTGGACATTTTCAGCTTCCCTTCAGATCAGAGGATGAAGGTGCTGGAGCTGGACGACAGTCTGTTTGAGGTAAGACGTTTACTAACACACTTTCACCGTCACTCCAGCCGGATTCTCACTGAAGAGAAATGAATACAGAAATCAGTGGCTGCTCAGTACATCACCCCCCTCCCAATATTCTCACCACGTTTTCCCTCATCTTCCCTCTTTTGATATTGATAACTGTGGTGATTGATAACTAAATATTTGCATCAGGAATAGTATTTTAACCCATGAATTAAACTAAGACTTTTTCTGGTGTAGAATGCACAGTTTACGAAAAACAAACTGATATGGTAAAACAGTGTTAATGACAATAATATTTGTTTATAATATTTAAAAGACTAGATACTTGAAACATATGTAATGCTAGCTAATATCAAACTCTGCTAACTGAAAATAGCTAATGCTAACCAGCTGTGCTAACTGAAAACAGCTAAGGTTAGCTACCTCTACTAACTGTCTAACTAGCTAACTCTGCTCGTTGCTAACACTAGCTGTAACTCGGCTAACTGCTCCGCTGTGAGTGAACAGCTAGACTTCTTACCTCCTCATGTGATGTAAAAGCTCTCTTTGCCATCTATTGTACTGAAGCAGCAACTGTTTAGAGTTCCAGCCCTTTCTGTAAATACCAGCCTAACATCGTCACAGAACGTTAGCAAAAATACCCCAAACGGGCTTCATAAGCGTGGCTGTTTCCATGGTTACCTGTACCTGTTCTGACCCCCTCAGGTGAGCGAGATGCTGCGGGTGCTGCAGGTGGAGGACTGTAAGTGTTGTAATCTGGACTCTGTGGATTTGAGGAGCAGCATGGAGGAGAAATCGTGGCTGATCTTCACTGAGGAGCGCTGTAAACCTGCGGGACCTTCTCTGTCTGAGGAAGAGCTGGCGTGGGATGAGCTGGCTGCTGAGAGGGTGACAGGCATGACCAACCTCACCTACCTGTCCTCGCTCCCCCCGCGCACAGCTTCACCTGCACTGGAGTCCAGCAGGAGCCACAGTGCCAAATATGTCGCCTCTTTCAACACCAACGACTACGTCACCTCCTTTAACACCACCGAGTACATCACCGCCGTCAGCCCCGGCGACTACGTCACCTCCATCAAATCCGGCGACTACGTCACCTCCTTTAACACTGGCAAGTACGTCACCTCCATCAAATCCAGCGACTACGTCACCTCCTTTAACACCACCGAGTACATCACCCCCGTCAGCCCCGGCGACTACGTCACCTCCATCAAATCCGGCGACTACGTCACCTCCTTTAACACCGGCGACTACTTCAGCTCTGTCAGCCCAGGCAACCATGTCACCTCCGCATCCACAGTAACGATGTGACTCAGCACAGCTTTTACACGGAAAGATCCAAATCAGTTTCAATACGCTGTAATTATACTGATTGATACTGTAAGTGTGACTCGCCGCTGAAAAGTCACAGTATCGCGCTTTCATGCAAAAAAAAGATGCGCCTGCTTTACTTATTATTTAGCAGAAATGTTTTCTTTTATTGGTGTCATATATCAGTATTGTTAAGGCCAGTATGGCGATAACAGTTAAAGGCAAGCTAATCTATTAATCTCTTTGATTACGATTTGACTAACGACTCAATCTAGTCAATGTATCATGTATTTCTCATTATATCGTCTGCTGTAATAATATTAGACTACTTAACCTATTTCTAGATTTTTACTTTAAACGATTTCTAATTTTTATGGAGAAGCGAAGTCATATCGCCCCCTACACTTCCTGTAGTGTATTACAGTCTGTCAGAGTGACTGTGTGGATCATATGAACATTATAGAGCTTTTTAAATGAAACGGTAGAAGCCATATCGCCCCCTACACTTCCTGTAGTGTATTACAGTCTGTCAGAGTGACTGTGTGGATCATATGAACATTATAGAGCTTTATAAATGAAACAGTAGAAGCCATATCGCCCCCTACACTTCCTGTAGTGTATTACAGTCTGTCAGAGTGACTGTGTGGATCATATGAACATTATAGAGCTTTTTAAACGAAACAGTAGAAGCCATATCGCCCCCTACACTTCCTGTAGTGTATTACAGTCTGTCAGAGTGACTGTGTGGATCATATGAACATTATAGAGCTTTTTAAATGAAACGGTAGAAGCCATATCGCCCCCTACACTTCCTGTAGTGTATTACAGTCTGTCAGAGTGACTGTGTGGATCATATGAACATTATAGAGGCTTTATAAATGAAACAGTAGAAGCCATATCGCCCCCTACACTTCCTGTAGTGTATTACAGTCTGTCAGAGTGACTGTGTGGATCATATGAACATTATAGAGCTTTTTAAACGAAACAGTAGAAGCCATATCGCCCCCTACACTTCCTGTAGTGTATTACAGTCTGTCAGAGTGACTGTGTGGATCATATGAACATTATAGAGGCTTTTTAAATGAGACAGTCGAGGTCTTATGGTGTGTTAAGAGTCTGCAGTCGTGTTCCTCCAGTATGAGTGAGTGTGGGACCTCCTGTGTCCTTTAGACTTGAGGCGGTTCTGAAACCCCCACAGTGACGTGAGGAATGGAGTGTGTGAGTGTGTGTTTGCGCTCTGAGCCCCTCGTGGAGATGCTGAGGGGAAAACTGCGGTTGTGAAATGATGACTTGCTAACTCTCTCCTCTTATCAGCCGCAGCATCCTTCATATCTCATCTCACAGCCTCTCTCACTTCCACCTGACGGTGACTCAGTGTTTCCGCAGAGAGACGAGCGCCGAGAGAAAAGCAGAACAACCAGAGCGCTGAGAGGAGCATCAGATCTCAGCACATACTTCATGATTTATAAACAGCTTTTATTATTTTTCCTTTTTTTGTTTTTTCTTGCTTATAGTCATACATTTTGTATAAAACTGCACTGAAATTCATCCCTCTGTTACCTTTGCTTTGTTCAATGTCAGTCTTTAAAGCTCAAATGCACATTAAAAGGCCCGTATTATGAAAGTCTGATTATTATTATTATTTCATACATTTTTAAACACGGATACTTTCAAAATGTACCATTTACTGTCCAGCCTATATATGGAAACTTTAGCTCCACCCATTCAGCCAGGTTAGCTCCACGCATTCAGCCTACAGCAGTTTAGCCCCACCCATTCAGCTACAGCAGTTTAGCCCCACCCATTCAGCCTACAGCAGTTTAGCTCCACCCATTCAGCCTACAGCAGTTTAGCCCCGCTCATTCTTGCTGAAATTATAAGTAGTCTGAATGGGCGGGGCTAAACCCTGTTTCAGTTTGGACTGCTTTCCTAGCTCATTTACAAACACTATGTGGCCAAAAGTATGTGGACACCTGACCATTTTGGCCATATACTGTACATTAGTGTTAAAGGGACAGTACCTGTAGAACACAGAACACAAACAAAGCCTCAGGGTGAATGTTTCACTTCTTTAATAATAATAATAATAATAATAATAATAACAATAATAATACTCCCTTTGATAAGATTGTACGTTTCTCACTGCGTCCCAAAGCACACTGTACAACAGAAACTACCATTCAGACGAACTCCATTAAATTACAGCCTCTCATCAATAAGATTTTTAGGAAAAATATAAATATCTCTGTTTTTCTCACTGCTTTCATACAAATTCAGAACACAGAACAGGTCAGCTCTGCACAGCTTACATCTTACAAAAATAATCCTCCAATCAAATCACGCGCTGAGCAGCGGCGCTGGAGCAGAGGCGGCTGAATGCCGTCGGTGTCAGAGCAGCAGAGGAAGCTGAACACAGGAAATGAAGACCAGGCAGCGGAAACAGTGCGAAACAGAAAAGAAGCAGAGAAAACGCAGCTCTCAGAAAATAAACCTTATCTCATCATTTCTCCGCCTGCGCTGCCTAAACGCTCCAGTGCAGGCTTATGATGAGCTCAGAGACTGTGGTGCCCCCTGCTGGAGCACTTCAGTCAGCTCACCTGCTGCTGAGAGCAGAGAAGGGAGAGCAGGTTCCGGAGATGGAACCATATGAAAAATCACATTATTGAACGCCAGAATGATCAATATGACTGTGTTCTTATCTGTACCACTTTCATTAAAGAGCCCATATCCTACAGCTCTACTGAGCGAGGCCCACTCACAACACCTGTGTGGCTTTATGAGTCATCATGCTGTAGATTGAATGGGTGGAGCTAAACTGCTGTAGCTGAATGGGTGGAGCTAAACTGCTGTAGACTGAATGGGTGGAGCTAAACTGCTGTAGACTGAATGGTGGAGCTAAACTGCTGTAGACTGAATGGTGGAGCTAAACTGCTGTAGACTGAATGGTGGAGCTAAACTGCTGTAGACTGAATGGGTGGAGCTAAACTGCTGTAGACTGAATGGTGGAGCTAAACTGCTGTAGCTGAATGGTGGAGCTAAACTGCTGTAGACTGAATGGTGGAGCTAAACTGCTGTAGCTGAATGGTGGAGCTAAACTGCTGTAGACTGAATGGTGGAGCTAAACTGCTGTAGCTGAATGGTGGAGCTAAACTGCTGTAGACTGAATGGTGGAGATAAACTGCTGTAGACTGAATGGTGGAGCTAAACTGCTGTAGCTGAATGGTGGAGCTAAACTGCTGTAGCTGAATGGTGGAGCTAAACTGCTGTAGCTGAATGGTGGAGCTAAACTGCTGTAGCTGAATGGTGGAGCTAAACTGCTGTAGCTGAATGGTGGAGCTAAACTGCTGTAGCTGAATGGTGGAGCTAAACTGTATTAGCCCAGGATATGAGCCCTTTAAACCTGCTGTACATCTTTAACAGCTCAATCATCTACAGTGTAAATGAATGCGAGCTGATCTCCAGCACCGTCACTGCTTACTGCTCAGATTGTGACTGTAAACACGTCCACCAGCTCTTTTTGAAAGGACACTGATCCTCCTGATTGGAATTATTAAACCTGGTATGATTATCGCTGGATTTTATATCACAGTATCTCATTAAATCGGGTAATCGTCCCGGCCCTGATAGCGAAACGGCGCTCGCTCTGTTAGCGTCCGACCACCGCAGTCACACCGCACTCACCTCAGATCAGCTCAGTTTAAATTCATTTAACATCTGATCTAAACCAAACATACACAAACACACTGCCTGTCAGGAGTCAGGGCACCTCGCCTCCTCAGTAAATGTTTATTTAAGAGTTTATTTTACAGTCAGATGAGAAAAACCTCCCTGCGCAGGTTCAGTTCACCGTAAAGCAGCTCGGTGTTTATGTTTCATGTTTATATTCAACACTCAGCTTCTTCATCTTCACCCAACAGTGGTTTAAACACATGAGAGGTTTGTGAGCTGACATCACAGCAAGTGGCCTTTGGCTTTATTCTTTACGTAGGACTATGGCAGCTTTGGCAGCTTTCGTAAAAGGCAGCTAAAAACGTTAATCAGGGGTGTAAAACGTATCACTATGGGTTGATTCCGACTCTGGAATGTTACCACATATTCAATCTTTGGCCAAACAAAGCCGAATTTTCAAACGGAAAAGCACAAAAACAACAAAACATAAAACAAAAATGGTCAATACGGCGCTGAGGTGTTGAATTTCTTTAACTGTGTATTTATTACAGATGCAGTGATCATTAACTCACAGCCCAACTCTGATTTCTTTACAGCCAAATTTTCTCATTTTAATTAAAAAAATAATTAATTTAAACTAATTATTATCTTTTACTACCTGTAACTGTGAGTTAAAAACAGCAAACGAACAGCATTATTTACTCCTTAATGCGCCAGACAGGCATTTAAAAATGTTCAATTTTGATCGTGTCCTATTTATTTAACACTAATGTAATGAAGAGCTGCATGTGCAGTGAGGTGTGTGTAATGATGCTGTGATGTGCTTCAGGTGTATCAGCAGAGCGAGCGCTCTGACCCGCCTCACCTTACTTACCTCATTAACCTGCTGTCTGTCTAGAGTAAAACTCTGCCGACTCTGTTCTCGCCCTCTGAATATTTACTCTCTGAATCGTACCAAAATAACGGAACTAAATCTGACTGCAGACGGACTAAGACTGGTGTTGGAGGCATTCTGGAAAGCGAGGTGTCCTAATACTTCTGGCAGGCAGGGAGTATAATAAAGCTAAACCACAGCAGCAGCAGCAGCAGCTCAGTCAGAGGTTTTGGGAAAAGCTTTTAGTTAAACGTCTATAAAACTATTGTAATCTACAGTCGGCTCTACTGCTACTCACTCACACTGCACATGTGCAAATATCCTCAGACAGCATGCCGGGGGGGGGCAGCAGTAACTACACTACAGGCCAAACGGTGGGAACCAGGCTTATTAACCATAAAGAACACACTGGAGTGGAGAGAACGGCCTGTGGAAGGTTCTGGAACTCCTCTGGCTGATAAGCATGTTCTGCTACTGGAGAGCAGATTAAAGAGCCCATATCCTGCGTTCCGGTCGTACTGGATTTGTTCTCCCTGAGTTCCACTTAGAACGTTTGTGGATCTTTGTACCAAAAACATTGTTCATTTCTATACGATCATTTCCAGCCTCTCTTCGTCCCTCACAGTTAAACAGGCTGCTTCTGTCACCTTTAAGACTAAGGCTAAACTGCTGTAGGCTGAATGGGCGGGGCTACACTGTTGTAAGATGAGTGGGTGGGGCTTAAAGTTTAAATCCTACATCATAACTCTTAAGAAAAGAAAAGTTTCGGTTCTCCATTATATGGGCCCTTTTATTGTAAAATACTAATTATATTTATAAATATTATTAATATTAACAACGTTTCCGCGTCTTTGGCCTGTAGTGTATATAATAGAAATGTCTGTTGTGAATAAAGAGCTTTTTCTTCTGTATCTACATGCAGTGACTCTACGGTGATGAGGACTGTCTGTGCAATAAAACACCCACACCTGATTGTCTGGATTGAAAAACTCACAGAAGGAGGAAAAATAAATAATTTAAACATGATCGCTTTCCTGACGGTCGTGTCAGTCCTTTGATCACTGTGTGGAAGTCCTGAACTCAGCCGGGAGCCGAGTCTCTTCTGTTGTAGTGTTTCAGCGCTGAGAGTGGAGCTGATACGAGCAGGAGTGACCCGTCTCCCAGCGCAGTGCGGCCCTCGGGCAGACAAATCACCCTTAAAGATGTCCTGCGTTAGAACCGGAGAGAGATCTCCATCAGTCTTAGCTTCAAATGTTCTACTGAGGTTCTCTCAGCTCCACATGATTTGGTACTCTGCGTCTCCTCCAGAACTTCAGTGCGTGTCCAGAAGGTGGCGCTGTAGCTGTCTGTTCCGAGGTGGTCCTTTAAAGCGAGGGGCATTTCCACCCTCCTTACCTTTCTTTCTCTCCAGCTTGGACACAGGACCCAACGCCTCCTCTACTGGCGTCGTCCTTCATCTAACGAAGGGAGGAGCAGAAGGCTGGACAGAGGGAAGGAGGGATGGAGAAGAGTGGAGGAAAAGAGGAGGTGGTAGAAACTCTCTCAGGACTCAGCGGGAGGTTCCTCTCAGACAGAGCTGACCGGTTTGGATAGGACAGCTTCGGCCTGATCAAACAGCTGCAGAGGAATCAAACGAAGAGTGATATTAACATCAGATTACAGTAGATTACAGTACCTCAGATTACACTATAGTACCTCAGATTACACTACATTACCTTAGATTACACTACACTACCTTACACTATAGTACCTCAGATTACACTACAATACCTTAGATTATTCTACAGTACCTTAGATTACACTATAGTACCTCAGATTACACTACATTACCTTAGATTACTCTACACTACCTTATATTACCTTAGATACACTATAGTACCTCAGATTACTCTACATTACCTTAGATTACACTATAGTACCTCAGATTACTCTACACTACCTTATATTACCTTAGATTACACTATAGTACCTCAGATTACTCTACATTACCTTAGATTACTCTACACTACCTTATACTACCTTAGATTACACTACAATACCTTAGATTACACTACATTACCTTAGATTACTCTACACTACCTTATACTACCTTAGATTACACTACAATACCTTAGATTACACTACATTACCTTAGATTACTTTAGATTAAACTACATTAATTTAAGTTACCTTAGATTACAGATTAAACTACAATACCTCAGATTACATTTAGATTACACTACATTACCTTAGATTACACTAACATTACCTTAGATGACCTTAGCTTATACGTAACATTACCTTAGATTATTTTAGATTACACTAACGTTATCGTCGATTATCTTAGATTACTCTACATTCATTTAGGTTACACTACATTACATTAGGTTACCTTAGATTACATTAACATTACTGTAGATTATCTTAGATTACTCTACATTACCTTAGATTACACTACATTCCGTTAGATAAAGAAAAATTACCCCACATTACATTAGACTACTTAAGATTATTCAACACTACATTACCTTAGATTATTTAAAATTACACTACATAACATTACATTACCTCACATTACATTAGTTTGCCTTATATTACACTAGATTAGATTATTTCAGATTACACTAGACTACATTCAACTTTACAGCAGATTATATTAGAATATCTCACTTTACATAAGATTACCTCACATTAGATTACATTAGATCACATCAGACTATGTTACAGTAGAGAAGTGTTACGGAGCACCACGGTGGAAGTCTGAGGTGATATACTATCACACACTCAAAACACAAAACACAGTTCAGAGTGTGCAAAATCACACTGTAGTACAATTTCAGAGTAAGAGTGACATTAAAAAACGCTTTTGTTCTTCAGGGATCAGAAGATTACTCAGGTGCTGATATTGTTCAGGTGCAGATAATAGTCGTCAATAATGATCAACACTGATCTGTGATATCATAACTCTGTAACTGAGCCCCAGCAAGCGCACCGGACTGAACTGCACGTCCTGGAAGAGCTCCTGGATGAAGCGGCGGGACGCCAGGCGGAACCTGCAGCTAGACAGCAGGAACGACACCTCCGAGTACAGACACGCGTCGTCAAACGCACACGGGAACTTCTCCTTTATCCTGGAACACAAACAAACAAACAAACAAACAAACAACAAATACACCGGTCAGATTAACCACCGTACAAAACACAGCACATACACTAACAGCTGCAGCCAGAAGACCTAACCCACACACTGTCTGTCCACTAGTCTGTAGACACCTACAAATTACTTATCCAGTACCACAAAAAACAAAGAACCCCAGGATCAGAGGTTATGTTCTCCAGTCATGAATATCTACAGTGAAGCGAAAGGAACCTAAAGAGTAATAAGATGATTTTAAATCAGTAACGGCTCGCAAAGACAGAGAAGTGTGTGCCATCAACGTAAGGCTACTCTCTCTTCAAGGGTTCTTTAGTAAAGAAAATGGTTCCATATAGAACCATGAACACTCCAAGAACCCTTTGCATAATTAAATGGTTCTTTGCATCATGAAATGGTTCTTCACAATATGCTGTAGATGGTCCTATATAGAACCTTTTTAAAAGGGTTCTATACAGCAATCAAAGTTCTAGAAGTTGTTACAAGCTTGACATCATAACAATAGAAGTCCTTTATGGTGCTATATAGAACCCTTTTCAAAAAGGTTCTACACGGGACCATCTACAGCACATTCTCCATCAGTCTGAGGGACGTTTTCATGATGCCAAGGACCCATTAATCATGCAAATGGTTCTTTGAGTGTTCATGGTTCTATACAGAACCATTTTCTCTACTAAAGAACCGTCTTTTAAGAGTGTAGAACATGAGAGAGGTCACCATCCTGCTACAGTACCCGTGTACAGACTTTATGAAATTAAAAGGATTAGAGAAACTTTTTCCAAGACTTTCAAGAACACTTTTTGATTTTATTGTTTTATTTTAGAACTCGGTACTCAAATTTTAACGGCCTTAAAACCAAATCAGAAAAATAAAGGTACGTTTTCCCTCTGATGTCTTTAAGTGTTGTAGTTCAGTGTGTAAATGTTCAGACAGTCTTTTACAGAGAGAAGAGTCAGTACTGATCCACTCAGCACTGACGGCTTCAAACAGCTGAAAAGCACCGCTGAGCTGGTTTGAGTTTAATGTGAGACCAAATACTCACTACAGGGTTTAAATCTGGACTCAGTACAGGCCATTGTGTTTCGGGCTTGACCCATATTTCTGGCACAGGACTAACTAAAGTCTGTTAACTAACGTGCCAGAAAAACCCATCTATATAACCATAATAAGCCAAAGGCATCACTTTTCAAACAGCAGGTCTTTGAGTAGGATGGTCTTTAAAGGAGCTGAAGAAAGGGGATTGTGGGTAATTTCTGGCTGACACAGACAGACATTCTCAGTGTGATGGTCTTACGTTAGCAGGCCGGTTTCGTTTCCTTTAGTACCAACGGACGAGCTCAGGTTGATGACCAGACGCAGAATCTCCTTCCTCAGCAGCACTCGGCAGGCAGTACCATCCTCCGAGATCACTTTACCACCTACACACACACACACACACACCATCACACACACCATCACACACACACACCATCACATATGTACTCTGTTAGGGGTGGAGATGATTCACACTGTACTAGGTACCCTGTAAGCCCCATGTGTCAAACACAAGGCCCGTTACATGGGCTGAATCTCAAATGGCTCCCTCTCCCTATGCAGTGCACTATAGATTTTATAATAACAGCTCCTTAAACCCAAACACTGCACAACATGTCGAGCCTTTTTAGCTTCCGTTATGTGCGCACAACTCCACTCTGCATATACCAGAGGTGCTCAATCATCGTCCTGGAGATCTACCACCCTGGACAGTCCAGGTCCAACACACCTGGCTCTAATATTCAGATGCCTCTGAAGGCCTTTTTTACCTGGTTCAGGTGTGCTAGTTTAGGGTAGGAGCTAAACTCTATGGGGTGGCAGTTCTCCAGGACCAGGACTGGGCACCCCTGGCATATACAGCGTAGCACATAGTGCACTACGTAGGGAGCAGGGGAGCCGTTTGAGATATATCATTATATTAGAGCGGTCAGTCTCTTGGGTTTAAACAGAACCGGGTTCTCATACAGGGTTTGATTAATACACTGAAGCCTGATTCCGTCTATCAGAACTACGTTCAGGCTCCATTTAATGAGTGCTGCTTATTATCTTGGTGCAGAAACACAGAATTGAGTGTAGAGCTGAGCATATCAGGTATCAGGTTTCGAATGTGACTCAGCCAATCAGATTTCAGAACCACAACCAGACATTTAATAACTGATTTTGATTGGCTGCATCCTTGATTTTTGGCTTGCTGGTTAAAAATTACTTTCCAACTAACAACAGTCAGTTGCTGAAGGAATTCACCAAAATTTGCATCTCCAATTCAGCTTAAAATGAATATAAATGCAGTTTCGTTCTGCTCCTTAAATGTTACTTGGACAGCCAAAAGTGCCCACAGCTGCAAAAATAACCCCTGCTGTAGTTATAAACTTTGAACTTTACACTGACCTGAGCATCATAAATCCCAAATCAATAAGCAAATCAATCACTCAAAGGAAAAAAAGAGCAGTATTTAAATCACACATGCCTCAAACACTAAACATATCACTGAATTAGCCCATCAGGTACGGATTAACAATACAGGAATGCTAACCCTTATTTCCCTATGGTGAATATTTTTTAAAAATGTGAGTAGTGTGTTTTAAAGCACCCGTCTGTATCCGTTTTCAGCACTGTTTTATTATACTGACCCAGTAGTATCTCGGTGCTGGGGGTGCTGCTGGAGGAACCCTGGCTCACAGCTGCATCGCTGCACCCAGAAACCCCGGAGAACTTGGACTGAGCCACCACCTCCAGGTGAGTATGAGAAGGTTTGGGCTGCCAGTGGGAGGAGAATCCATCAGTCAGGTCTAAACAGGAGAGGAAAAGATTCATACTTGAGTCATTTTAAATACATTTAATATCATTTAACACTGAGTATGTAATTTACTGCGATACTGACGCACCTTGTCAAATTACCCAGCCCTACTGCCAAGCTTGACGGACCAGTGAGTGCGTTTGCATGCACTAAATAATCCGATCATCATCTGATTTCTGCTATTATCTGATTATTCAAGCGGTTGTGTAAACAGCACACTTTGATTTCTTAGATCGGAGAGGTTGGATTGTAGCTCTGTAATCGGATTTCTCGGTGCTGTAAACTCTTACTCTGATTTCTTTCGGATTTCCCAGTCTGAGCATGTGTGAAAACAGACTGCGGTACCGGAAATAAGCGAGCAGCATCACTGCGAGATGCAGCGAAACACTTTTGGAGTGACTCTGAAACCAAATACTTGCTCGATGAAATGAAGGATTTAAAGATTCTTCATCTTCTAGATGATGATGTTCATATTCATATCAGGTAAAGTGACTCAAGTTTAAAAAAAAGCCACTCGTGAAGTTTGAGTTTTACGTTACGTTTATGTCACGTCGTCTTCTGTGAGTTTATTGGCTGGTTACAAAGCAGAAATCTGATTACTGTCTGACTCATGTAGACCCGGAGTTTCCCCGTTATCTGATTACTCAAGTGCATGTAAACGCTTTGATCAGATTGCTGACAAAATCTGATTTTCTGCAGTTATCAGATTAAGTGACTGTAAACACACTCACTGTCTCAGCAATCAGAGCTTTTAGACAAATGTCAAAGGTTTTGAGGCGTAACACTCGATCGAAACTCGATGTGCAGCGGGAAAAAAAAACAACACATCAACTGAAAATCTTTTCGTGCTGTTTATTCACGCTGTGTACACTTTTCTAAGACTTCATTAGTATTTCTAGGACATTTGACTAGTTTCTTATTTTCCAGGTGTTTTCCATAACTGGAAAACCAGACTATAAATTTCACACACACACAAATCAGGAGACGGTGTGGTCAGTGATTTATTCAGGTGCGTCTGTGTGAGCTCGAAATAGTGGAGTTGATTAAGGAAGCCCTGATTGGCATTAAGGATGTGTCTGACGTTAAAGCATCAGTACTGGCTGCTCTAATCATCATCGTAAATCAACACTGGAGGAGATATTTACATAAAGGAAACCTGCAGAATTGATAAAACACAACTGCTGACAGGATGTTTAATCTAAATTGTTGGGCTCAAATGGTTGTGGGTGAGGTTAAAAACTGTACTGCAGGAAGCCTCTAGAGGGCGCAAGAGACGTTTTTAACTGCTCTCATACAGCCTGCTTACTGACTGTGTGTACTCACCAGTGCGTAAGTGTGTGTTGTTGAGAGGAGTGTGTGTGTGCTCCCCCAGGGCAGCGAGGCCACTGCAGTACAGACAGTTTTGATCTGTGTGCTCCTTCAGTCCCGTACTCTCCTCTCCGCCCAGCAGGTGGCGCTGCTCCGATCGACTGCCGCTCAACAGCTCTGTAATACTGACCCGCTGCTTCAAAGCGGCTCGACAGCTGTCCATCAATCCTGCGCGCACAGATTACGTAATAATTTACACTTAAGATGCAGTGCTCAAAAATACTGTTTCGTTTATTTAATTCATTCTTTTTACTGCATTCAGAAGTACATCATCGCAGTTATAAGTCAAACTGAGTCAAACTGCACAGTAAACTAGAAGACGTTCATTAGATTCGTTTTTCTTCCTGTTTCACTTTTACTCACCTTACTCCAGTTTTCAGTTTAGTACAGAGAACATTCTGAGTTTCTGTTGACTTTGCTGGTTGTTATAACTTTTCTCATTGAAATTAATGAATAAATGACATCTTAAGTGTGGAAACAACACAATAATATTCAGAGACTCCGTTTTTTAGCGCTGTATATAAAGAATATCATAGAACACGTTCAAAATAGCATTAGTAGTTTTGAAGCCTCACTTTCAGAGTCTCCGAAGAACACCGACTTCTCTATAGCTGGTGGGCTCGTTCTCTTCTGTAAGTATGAGGTTTCATCAACCTGTAAAACACACGTTCGTTCTTTTTTAAAACACTGCTGCCGTCAACATCATCCTCAGTTCTGTAAACGGCAGTAAGGAGAATTACGTGGAAGAGGTCGGTGATGTCCGTGGGCAGGGCGAGGCCGATGTAATCCTCATTACTGCAGTAGGTGGCGCTAGAGACCATGGAGCGCAGGGAGGCGGAGCGCTGCAGTGTGGAGTGGTTTATGGGGCTCAGGAGGTCGTCCTTATCCAGAGACACGAAGCTCAGGGCCTTCAGGAACCTGCAGGAGAACCAGCTCCGTCACTAACAGTCCAGGAACAGAAACCTCACCAGCACTGCCAGCTGCTCCAGCTTTAATCTAGGACAAGTCTGATCTACCCAGGATTTACCCAGGACATGTCTGATCTACCCAGGATCTATCCAAAACAAGTCTGATCTACCCAGGATTTACCCAGGACAAGCCTGATCTACCCAGGATCTAATTATAACAAGTCTGATCTAGCCAAGATTTAATTACAACAAGTCTGATCTACTCAGGATCTATCCAAAACAATACTGATCTACCCAGGATTTACCCAGGGCAAGTCTGATCTACCCAGGATCTATCCAGAACTGGTCTTATCTATTCACTTGTTCTAGAACAAGTATGATCTAGCCAAGATCTAATTACAACAAGCCTGATACAATTCAGGAGTTATCCAGAACAATTCTGATCTACCCAGGATCTATCCAGAACAAGTCTGATCTACTCAGAATCTAATCAAGACTAAATCTGATCTACCTAGGACAAGTCTGATCTACCCAGGATCTATCAAGAACAAGTCTGATCTACTCAGGACCTATCCAGAAAACATCTGATCTATTTAGGATCTAATCAAGTCTGATCTACCTAAGACAAGTCTGATCTACCTAGGACAAGTCTGATCCACCCAGGATCTATCAAGAACAAGTCTGATCTGCTCAGGACCTATCCAGAAGACATCTGATCTAATTAGGATCTAATCAAGTCTGATCTACCTAAGACAAGTCTGATCTACCTACGAGCTATACAGAAAAAGTCTGATCTACTCAGAAAATTCTGATCTATTCAGGATCTATCCAAAACAAGTCTGATCTACCAGAATCTGTCCAGAACAAGTCTGATCTACTCAGGATTTATCCAGACTACATATAATCTACCAAGGACAAGTCTGACGTACTCAGAACAAGTGTGCTCTATCCAGGATCTAAAAAGGAAAAATTCTTTCGATAGTTCATTATTCTTATTTACAGCGGGTCATTCTGTGAAATCTAAGAGGATCTATCCAGGGCAAGTCTGATCTACCCAAGCAAAGGCTGATCTACAAAGGTCTAATCAACACAGGAGATTAACAGGAGGGAGAGGACCTCAGCTCTACTGGGGCGTTCTGTAAAGTTCTACTACCCACGCACCGCGTTTGGAGGGTTCTGGACACCCTGCGATGGATCGGCCCGAAGTACCTGTGCCTCTTTATTGAGTGGCTGAAGAACCAGACAAACAACACCTTCTCAAATCCCAGCTCAGCCCGAATTCAACAGAACAACGTGCTTAAAATACGGAACTACACACAGTTTTCTTTAAGAAGCTCAGACTGTCGACGGCTCTGATTTCAGAGAAACTAATTTACTGTTAAACAGCTTGTAAATACGTCGGGAAATCAGGCCGAAATCAGGCTGATAACCATGACTTTTAACTAGAAGATACCAGGCTGCTTCAGATATCCAGGCCCAGCTCGTATGAGGAAGGTTCTGAGCAGGTTCTGGTTAAAGTGAGCGCGTACCTGCGTGGAGCGTGGAGCCGCAGGTCCAGGCTGCGTGTCTTCATGGTGATGGCGTCGGTGAACAGCACGTCTTTGGCGGGCGAGGCCAGCACCTCGCTGTGGGAGAGCGAGGGGTGGATCCTCTGCTGCTGCAGCCTCCTCAGCGTGGCGTAACCCAGGGCGTCCCGCGGGCTGAAGCTGCTGTAGTCCACCAGACTCTTCACCGTGGAGGAGGAGCGCAGGGACGCCGCCCGGCGGGGCAGAGTGTGGGCAGAACCGGGAGGAACCAGGGACACACTCGCACTCTGAGACAGAGAGAGAGAGAGAGAGAGAGAGAGAGAGAGAGAGAGAGAGAGAGAGAGAGAGAGAGAGAGAGAGAGAGAGATTAGTGCTGTGATAGTAACTCTGCCCAAACCTCTCAGCACTGGTTTTAACTGCCCTCATCCACTCACCCTCAGCACTTCGCCTCGGGGAGAATCCCCCACTCCACCCAGGGCCGTTCTCTTACTGCATCAGCCAATATGAAGTTTATTTGATGAACGTGATGAGCTGTTCTCACAAAACAGCCTCAAACCATGTCCACAAATACACCAGATAAGAATGTAATCATATAACTTAGTAGGTCAGTAGGTGACTCTCACTACTGCGCTGGACACACATGTTACTCAACACTAATTTTAAAAATTTAGTATTACTTTTAACTATTGAATCTGTTTCCCTTTCCCTCAATGGCTGTCAGTCTGTTATAGTAATGAGATACAAGTCTAAAATATTATATTTTGTAAACTATTATGTACATTATACACACTGGTCACTAAAAGTGGAAAACGTTATCAAAAATCATTCAGGTTTATTTTTAATTACTCATATAAATCTGCTATACAGTTAAGATGCTAAAGCCAGCATGACTAACAACAAACACTCCAGCTGATTAGCTCTGAAAACGCATGAACTCAGAGAGACCTGGGACAGTTGACATAATACACTACAATTACAACGCACTGTAAATATAGATCTTCTTTATTTCTACATCTGAAAATAAATAAAGCAGTAGTATAGAATAAACAGTAGTAATAACAATAGCAATAATACTGGTAACAGTAACAACAATGCTAACAGAAACGTAAACTAAATAAAAAATAAAAAGTAAAATAGCAATAAAAAATAACCTCAGATTAAAAAATATGTGCAGAATGACCCGTCCTGAAAGGTGATAACCAAACATGCCCATTCAGCGTTATTTACGCTGAACTGGGAGACAGAAGACAGACAGAGTTCCTCTGTGAAACACTCATGATCCTCACCGTATCGGTCTTCACCGTGTTGGCGCTGACCACGGTGCTGATGCTGCCGCAGTCCGTATCCATGGTGACGGCGGATGCGGTCTCCCGGGAGGGCGAGGAGCTCATGGAGCTGATGCCGCTGGTCGTGGTGTCCGTGTTGAAGCTCTGGCTGCGGCTCTTTAAGGCTCCCCCCGGCAGCCCGGAGGACGGCCCTTCACAGACCCTCCTCTCGCGCTGACCTTTGACCTCCAGCTCCAACCCCTTGTCCAGGGTGACCGCTTTACGCTGACCTTTCACACAGTTCTGCAAAGCTGAGACACAAACACATCGTTCTGTTCGGAGCTGTTTCTGAGCAGGATGTGAGTGTTTCCATGGCAGCGTGGTGACTGAGGGACTTCCACTTGTTAGTAATGCTGTCAGTAAAGTGTGGATGAACAGTGAGACTGTGAGAGTGAAAGTGAAAGTAAACAGAAAGCTGCAGTTCAGAATGTGAAACTGACACATTTTCATTTTATTACAGTGTTTCTCAGTACGTAAAGCTGAACAGCCAGTTCGACCTCACTGTCCTCACAGCATCTCTCATTCACTGCCTTTCACTGAAACCAACAGTAACGATCAAAACTGGCAGGTAAAGTGAAGCAAGGTGAGGGGGAGGGGGCGGGGCTTCTAGACCTGCTGCATCAAACCAGAGAAAAGCAGGCAGGCAGCGGCAGGACTTAATCTTAATCTGACTTAAACTTAATCTGATGCATCCTATCAGAGTAAAGCGGACAGAGAAGGGCGGGGCTTCTAAATCTGGTGCATCCTATCAGAGTAAAGTCGGCGATGAAGGGGTGGGGCTTCCAAATCCGGTGCATTCTATCAGAGTAAAGTGGACAGTGAGGGGCGGGGCTTCTAATACTGGTGCATCTTATCAGAGTAAAGTCGGCGATTGGGGTGGGGCTTCTAAACCTGATACATCCTTTCAGAGTAAAGTGGGTGAGAAGGAGGCGGGGCTTATTAAGATGATGCACCTTACTAGAGTAAAGTGGTCGAGGAGGAGGCGGGGCTTATAAATCTGACACATCCTACTAGAGTAAAGTGGTCGAGGAGAGGGGCGGGGCTTATGAATATGGTACATCCTATCAGAGTAAAGTCGTTGGGGCTGACGGAGGTGCTTATTAATGTGGCGCATCCTACAAGGGTAAAGTGGGTGGGAGGGGGCGGGGCTTGTGTTATGTACACACCCGGCTCAAATGATTAAGCTTTTTTTTGGATGCATAAAATATTTGTCACATATGTGCTGAAAACTGAATCCTAACGTCTGAACTGAAAATCATATTGACCCTGAAAATATGAACATAAGCTTACTGACCTCTGCCCTCCGTGTCGGACCCCTCTCCCACCCCCATGCCGTCCTGGAGGATTTTTGGGCCCACGAACGATGTTTCGAGGCTCACGGCGGGGCTGTGGGGGGATCGGCCCCCGTTATAGAACACCTCTCCCTGCGTGGCGCCGTCCGGCGAGTAGCTCGAGGGCTCGGTCAGCGTGCGGTTTCTCCGGACGGCGCCCGGCTGCAGCTCCTCGGGAGACTTCTTCCCCCCGGAGGGATGTTTAGGGTCGCTCACGCTGCGGGGCTTCATGCTGGGCAGCGGGAGGGAGTTCAGGAAACGGTTTCTGACCAGACGAGACGACGACAGGATGGTGAACGGACTCCGGTCCTTCACCGGTTTAGAGCGTACGCAGGCCGGTACGTCCTCGCAGCGCTCCACTCCGTCACTCTCATCATCCACAAAGTACAGACCTGGAAACGAGGAGCACAAACGGAGGAACATCGGTACAACAGACAACGTCCACAATTAAAAAGTCCAACAGTGTTTCTGTCTACATTTTTAAAAGCGAGGTCCAGCCAAAGGGTGAGTTCACAACTCAACCTGAAGAGGGCAGCAGTTAAAGGTAAGAGATGAAGTTATGATGTGGTCAGGGCTGTCGGTCAGCTGGCATTTCTGCTGACGATTAATTGTCATAAATAATTGCAATTAATGATTTAATTTCACACAACTACTGATGCACTAAAATTGCTAAATTAACTTATAAGTCATCTTCATAGCTAAGTTTACTCAATTTTCAAAAATTACAGAAATTTAGATTTTTTCTTGAGAGAGAAAATCTAAGCATTAAAATCATTCTGCTAGTAACATCCCAAAACATCAGAATCAGCTAATAAAGAAATGACGTGTGCTTCCCTCTAAACATGTTGGAGCACGAAGCTAGAAGTTTTCATAAGACCCAAAATTTACATTCATTTACCTCAACCCAAACACACATCCTACCAGAGTAAAGAGGGTGGAGGGGGGCGGGGCTTATGAATGTGGTACATTCTATCAGAGTAAAGTGGGTGGAGGGGGGGGCGGGGCTTATGAGTGCAGTACATTTTACCAGAGTAAAGTGAGTGAAAGGGGGTGGGGCTTAGGAATGTGATACATTCCACCAGGATGAAGTGAGTGAAAGGGGGTGGGGCTTAGGAATGTGATACATTCCACCAGGATGAAGTGAGTGGAAGGGGGTGGGGCTTAGGATGTGATACATTCCACCAGGATGAAGTGAGTGAAAGGGGGTGGGGGCTTAGGAATGTGATACATTCCACCAGGATGAAGTGAGTGAAAGGGGGTGGGGCTTAGGAATGCGGTACATTCTACCAGAGTAAAGTGGGTGGGAGGGGGCGGGTCTTATAAATGCGGTACATTCTACCAGAGTAAAGTGGGTGTGAGGGGGCGGGGCTTATAAATGAGGTACATTTTGCCACAGTAAAGTGGGTGTGAGGGGGCGGGGCTTATAAATGAGGTACATTTTGCCACAGTAAAGTGGGTGGGAGGGGGCGGGTCTTATAAATGTGGTACATTCTACCAGAGTAAAGTGGGTGGGAGGGGGTGGGGCTTATAAATGAGGTACATTCTACCAGAGTAAAGTGGGTGGGAGGGGGCGGGGCTTATAAATGAGGTACATTCTACCAGAGTAAAGTGAGTGTAAAGGGGCGGGGCTTATGTTATGTCTAATAAGCGGGATGTAAATTCTGATTCGTCAGTTTTCTGCTCCAAACCACCCTAAAATGATTTAAATACCTCAAATGGTTTGTTGACATCACATGAGGGGTTAAGGTGGGCGTGGCCTTTATGCTAATGCTGTGACAGTGTACACTCACTGGGCTGACTCTCACTCTCGCTCTCTCTCTGAGAGCTGTTAGACTCAGAGTTTAAACTGAGCGTGCTCGGGATGGAGCTCAGTTCCCCCGGCAACCGCGTCTCCGCGTCCTCGACGACGGGCCACTGCTGCCTCCGGCCATGACGAACCGAGTCCCAGCCCAAAACCTTCAGAACCTCACTGCCCTGCCGAGTCCGACTGATCACACCCAGCACATACACACAAATCCTGCAGAGAGAGAGAGATAAAGATAAAGAACAGAGAGAGAGAGAGAGAGAATAGACTCAGTTTATATCACAATACCTACATTTAGAGTCGGTTATTCATTCAGCCTAATGAGAAACTGTAGAACAGACTTAGTTTATATCACAATACCTACATTTAGAGTCATTTATTCATTCAGCCTAATGAGAAACTGTAGAACAGACTCGGTTTATATCACAATACCTACATTTAGAGTCAGTTATTCATTCAGCCTAATGAGAAACTGTAGAACAGACTCAGTTTATATCACAATACCTACATTTAGAGTCAGGTTTTTTTGGACATATTTATTTTTATTTTGTGTAATTCAGGTTTTTCAGAATAAACGTCTTAGTGCTTCAGCTTTAGTGCCGCTAGCCAAGTTAGGCCTACACTGCTAGCTACTGCACCACCATATTCTTTATTTGAGCCAGTGTTTATGTTCATCCCCCAATCAGTGTAGCCGAGACATTTAGCTGAAGCTGGTGACCGTTTGTAGGTGGAGCATGGATACTGCTCAGAGAGAGTCTGCCCACAACGCCCTCTAGTGGAACAATTAGTCAACTAGTAGTTGATTAGCCTACACTCTTTAACAAATAGTTCTTGAAGGGTTTTTCAGTAAAGACAACGGTTCTGTATAAACCCAATAACACTCAAGAAAACATCTGCATGCTTACATGGTTCTTTGCAATGGTGAAATATATGTATATTGTTCTTTATAGCACCAAAAAGGGTTCTTCTATTTGTTATAATGTCAAGTTTGTAATTATGGAAGAACCCTTTTTGGTGCTATATGTAACCCTTTTCAAAAACTGTCCATCTACAGCACGTTCTCCATCAACCTGAAGAACCATTTTACAACGCAAAGAACACTTTAATCATGCAAAGGGTTCTTTGAGTGTTCATGGTTCTACATAGAACCAT
>NW_023494806.1:23560023-23575023 GCF_904425465.1 Colossoma macropomum | reverse complement strand
GGGTAACCGTAACGAGGCCTTTCCCAGCGTAACCGTAACGAGGCCTTTCCCTGCGTAACTGCAACGAGGCCTTTCCCAGCGTAACTGTAACGAGGCCTTTCCCAGCATAACCGTAACGAGGCCTTTCCCTGCGTAACTGCAACGAGGCCTTTCCCAGCGTAACTGTAACGAGGCCTTTCCCAGCATAACCGTAACGAGGCCTCTCCCAGCATAACCCTAATAAGGCCTCTCCCAGCGTAACCCTAATAAGGCCCTTCCCAGGGTAGCCGTAACGAGGCCCTTCCCAGGGTAACCATAACAAGGCCTTTCCCAGCGTAACCGTAACGAAGCCCTTCCCAGGGTAGCCGTAACGAGGCCTCTCCCAGCGTAACGGTAATGAGTAACAGTGGTTTCTTACATCAGATCCAGCGGTGAGGATTTTGGACAGAATGATCCGGGCCAGTCCGTCCCTGCTGTAGTCCAGCGAGGACACGGTCAGCTTCAGCAGGGCATCCTGATTCTTCACTGAGCACAGGTTCAACAGACTACAGACACACACAAACAAGCTTTTAACAATGACATGATTTGTTTTAGACACATAATTAGCGTTGGCTACACTATCAAGCCAACTGCACAATAAAGATAATTAAGCAATACAACACTCAGGGTCATGTGTTGATCTGTGACTGAATCACATGACCTTGAGCTTGACTAGTCATGTGAGAGCAGTTAACTGAGAGCACTGAGATTGTAATCGATTTGTTTTTAAATCAAATAAACGATTTTAATCAAGCAACTATGACTAATAACATCTCATCTCATGCAAGTATATATTCATATGGAGTTACTTTACATAAGACCCCAGTTATAACTGCTGTTTGAACGTCTGTGTTTATGTGCTTTGGGAGGAGAAGGTAAAAACCGATCCTCTATCTGTGCTCACAGTCTGTAAAGTACAACACCAGGCCAATGGGAGCGCGTTCTCACCACTGAAACGCTCCACATTTCTCCATCGTTTTGACTCCCGAAGGCTGCCCAGACAGCGTACCCAGAAACAGGAAGTAGTGCTGACTGAGCATGCTCAGTAGACCGTTACTCTGGAGACTGCGCTCAGACTTCATCCCAGAAAAGGAAGAGAGCCACTGGACAATATCCTTCACCAAGTCCTCCAGATACACCTGACCATCCTGGAGTGTGTAAGAGAGAAAGAGTTTCTCATTAGGCTGAATGAATAACTGACTCTAAATGTAGGTATTGTGATATAAACTGAGTCTGTTCTACAGTTTCTCATTAGGTTGAATGAATAACTGACTCTAAATGTAGGTATTGTGATATAAACTGAGTCTGTTCTACAGTTTCTCATTAGGTTGAATGAATAACTGACTCTAAATGTAGGTATTGTGATATAAACCGAGTCTGTTCTACAGTTTCTCATCAGGCTGAATGAATAACTGACTCTAAATGTAGGTATTGTGATATAAACTAAGTCTGTTCTACAGTTTCTCATTAGGCTGAATGAATAACTGACTCTAAATGTAGGTATTGTGATATAAACTAAGTCTGTTCTACAGTTTCTCATTAGGCTGAATGAATAACTGACTCTAAATGTAGGTATTGTGATATAAACTAAGTCTGTTCTACAGTTTCTCATTAGGCTGAATGAATAACCGACTCTAAATGTAGGTATTGTGATATAAACTAAGTCTGTTCTACAGTTTCTCATTAGGCTGAATGAATAACTGACTCTAAATGTAGGTATTGTGATATAAACCGAGTCTGTTCTACAGTTTCTCATTAGGCTGAATGAATAACCGACTCTAAATGTAGGTATTGTGATATAAACTGAGTCTGTTCTACAGTTTCTCATTAGGCTGAATTAATAAACGACTCTAAATGTAGGTATTGTGATATAAAGTGATACACTCACGTCTTCAGAGTCCAGCAGGAAGTTGATGAGTTGGCAGCCAGCCGAAGTGAGCTGAGGAGCTTTAGGATGTTCCAACTCCAGAACACAGTACAGTTTACTGCTAGGCTTATAGAAATACAGCAACCTGCGCACAAACCTACACAGACACAGCCGTGTTAGGATTCGTGTTAGGACTTCACATTAAAAGTCACTTTAAACTTGTCTGAAAACCAGTAACCAACCATCACACCACTGCCCAGTAGAGCTGGAAGATATACAGTATTTATTGACCAATCTACTGGATTAGTTCAAACTGCAGTCCCACAATAATAAAAAAATATATTAAAAAAAACCCAAAGCAACGAAGTATTCAGATCTTATATATTTATAAGGATTATGTTCTGACCTATGTAAACCCATGACATTAGTGGACATAGAAATGAGCTAAATATATATGAAATTATAATTTATAGAACACTTCCTGCTGAGAGGTGTCTGTCCCAGATACATTTTTTTGGATTTTTTAATTTGTTTTTTTTTTTCTTTGTTTTGAGGTAAATGTGTCCCAAAGTCTGAAAATCAGTTTGGAACGTTAAGAATTGTCACTACCGAAACACCATTTTCAGTTTAGTGTTTTAATCAAAAATAAAAGAACTAAAAAAAACAGCTGTTTAAAGCTGTGTTTGCTGATCATGTACTGGCAGCGTTTTTGAGCTCAAAATGAGCTAAAATTGTCACCGAAACAGTTACCACTGAAACGTTTGGTAAAGTTTGGGTAGAGTTATGATTGTTTCTGAATGCTGAATCGTTAGTTTTAATCATAATTAAGGTACAGAGTCACTCAGAGCAAAAGGATTTTAGTCTGAAGTCCAAGATCAGTTAAGTCCAGAATGTGTTTCAGCTCTGACTCTGAACCAGTTCAGCAGAATCATCTGTACATAACAGATATGCTTCATGTAGCTGTCAGGTTGGTCAAATGCGACGTTTCATTCAGCTTGTAAACCTGTAACTAGTAGGAGTTTTGGGCAGAAACAGTTAAGGAGTTTTCTTACCTGTGCACCTGCTCATCCCGGTAGTTCCTGAGGTTTGAGTTTGGCCACTGCAGTGTGAGAATATTAGAGCGTCAGACTAAACGGCTTCAGAGAAGAAGCGTCAGGTTCAGCTAAGAGGCATCAGACAGTAAAGTTTGTGCGACATCCACATTTCCACTCTTTATTACTAGAATAATTAGTTACATTCCTAAAAGAAAGATGAAAACAAACTAAACCCACAACTCTCACTGAGCTGAGCTCTAATACTCTCTTATTTCACAGATACTAAGATGCCATCACTGTTTGATCCAGAGTCCACAGTGTCTCCGAAGTTACCGGACAAAAAGGTTCAGCAAAAGAAACAGCCTCACTGATTACCGCAGTTATTTTCCACATGGTTACTGGAATATGAGGACTGGGGCTGTACAATATGGACATTAAATGCGATGTTCGATAAAGCTGCTGGATATCAGGTTGACGATATGAGAAGCAATAAATTGTTACTAAAATAATACACCTCTGACTGGATGTTACACAAGTACAGACTTCATTTTGCTTAGCAAAAGGCAAAATAGTAAATAACTCTACACATAGACACACAAGAACATACACAAATTTTTGTTTATTTGTTTTGTTTAGTTATTAAATGTTTGTTGTGACAATCTTTACTGCCTCACACACTTACAACACAAGCTTGAGCTTTTTCTGTAATTGGCTGTTTAGCCTGATGGTTAAGTCACACACAATAGAGCAGAGTTCAATCCCAGCACAGAAAAGCTCTCATTAATCTTCTAGTGTTTTCTGCTGTAATGTCTCTCTGGCGCTGTGTATATGAAGTAATCAGATCTGTTCTGTCTCACGATGCGTTTATCGCGGAAACGCATATTGTGAGAACGATAAAAATATAATTTGTTTCCTATCACCACAGCCGGCTCTACAGTCATCAGTGACTAAAGTCTCCACTAACACTAATAACCTGTGATTGTCCTTTACTGTTTATGTTGAACCAAAGGATCCTCTGCTTTTACAGACCAATAAGGCCTCAGAGGGAGCAGATCTGCTCTGGTACAGAATGAAAGTGTGTATGTGGGTTACCTTCAGTACAGTAGAGATGAGAACCCAGTTCCACTCCAGGTTCTGTTTGTGGTTGAGGATCTGACTGTCCCTCAGATTCATCATCAGTGCATCTTCAGTGTCCTACAACACAAAAACACACAAAAAAGTCTGAATTTCCATCCATTTGTTAAAGACAGTGGGGCTGCACATCTTTACTGTTATTGCATTATAAGTTTCCATGACGACTACATTATTGAGGGTCATGCGCAGTGCCATGGTGATGTGATCTAACTGGTGTGAATGTAGCATCAGAGCGAGCAACACCTTCCCTGCACTGGACCTGAACCCTGATCTCACCTGGAAAACGGCTAACTTAACCACTCAGCAAAGTTGCAAATATACAGGCAACTTTATTCTACGGAGCCCTGTTGGTGACATCACATACAAATAAAAGTAATTCATGGCCACGCCTTATTAAGGCATGGGAACGAGATCGTCCATGACTTAGTAAGCCATGATCTTGTTCCCGCACCTTACTAAGTCATGGCCACACATTAGGATCTCATTCCCACACGTTAATAAGGTGTGGCCACGACTTAATTATCTTGTTCCCACACCTTCTTAAGTTGTGGCCACGCATTATTTTTTATTCATACAGGATGTTACCAGTGGGGCTCCGTATTACTCTGAACCGTTAGCGTGTAATAATACCATAAACCTGATCAATATTCTGACTCTCGGTGCCACGGGTTATATACAGGAGGCAGTAATCACTACTGTTACAACAAACGTGCATCACCATAGGCGATTTTTAAGGAATTAAATATATCCCTGATGTCAGAATGAAACCTTGTATCTCCAAAATGGTAAATTTATAGGAGAAGGAGGGGAGGAAAAAAAACAAAACACTTTCCTTTTAATGCAGGTCGATGTAACCAGCCTTTTCATTTTGGGCTGTTTCTTTTAGTCTGATCATCACAAAAATTAAACACAATGTAAAGGACAACAGGTATTTTCAAATTTGGTCAAAAACTGAATAACAAAAAAAAAACGGATATACAAGGATTTTGTTCCGACAGCAGTGATATACACTTCTGTGCTTGAATTTTCTGAAAAGTTCAGAAAAAATAATTTTATAGCACTATATAAAAAAAGGCTGTTCAGGGAATGCTCAATGCTTTTCAACCAAACAGTGCACAAAACTTAAGTAGCTATTAATGTTTCACAATTTTTATTTTGCACAGTAATAAATGGTGCTTTTCTATTTTTTTGCAATTTTTAAAAAGAGAAACTTATTTATACAACAAAAACAAAAAAACAAGCAAAAAAAACAAAATTATAAGCTAAAATCTCACAGTCATCGCAATATTCAACACCATGAACACTATTTTATGTCTGTATCATGCAGCCCTACATAAAGAGTGACAGAAACCACATAAATCAAGTCTATTAGAGATACTGAACACCTCCACATGCTTTGAGGAGAATATGTGAAAATGTAGGCACGCAGTTAGCAACATGCTAATCAGGTGAGGTATAAGCTTTCATTACATTACAGTAGCCTTGTAGCTTCAGTGCTAGAACCAAAAAATCAAACTTCAAACTTCAGACACCAAACACGTCTCTGCTGCCTGCCTGTATCTGGGGTAACGGTGGGGGTTTAGCTGAGCTATGGTTTTAAGGTGTGTCCGTCTGTTACCTTAATGACGTAGGCGTCTCTGTGAGAGCGGTGGGAGTCTCTGTGCGAGCTCTGCTGCAGGATGAGCTGGAGGTAAAGGCTGTGTGGTTTAGGATTGCGCTTCTTCAGCTCGTGGAGACGCTTCAGCTGGGTCACCGCCGCACTGGCTCGCCTGCAGCACCGAACACAAACCCCGGGTACACATCAACACACAACACAGCTCAGCTGTACAACAGAACAAACCACATCACAGTCACCGCTACAGCAGGACAACCACTGTGCTACAGCTAGAGAGCAGCACTGCAGTCAGAACCGAACAGGACGGGATTGAACCGACACTGAGAGATCAGATCAGAATAAAACTGAACCCGGAAAACAAACACACTCAAACTGACCACCTCAGATCTGCTTAAACACTTCCTGGAAATAAAAAACAGGTAGCGTGCGAAAATACAGAATGCATGGTACTCTGACGACTCAGGCGACCAGCTTTATGTGGTACATCTTTCTTAAACGAAATGTGCTCTTTCTGTGTAAAATACTTTGTTATGCACCGTGCCTCTGAAATGTGACGTGACTGGTTCCTCATTTATGAACAATAAAAGGAAATCATTACTAAAGATGAATTCTAATTAGATGCATAACTAATGCTACCTAGTCGCCAAATGAGCGCTGTACTGAGAGTAATAATCAATAAGAGTGATCAGGATGCTCACAGCACCCACAGCATGCTGTAATACTGTAATACTGTAATACTCAGACACTGTGATACTGTGATAATGATAAGACAGGTTTACATGCAGCCTGATAATCCGTTAATAATCCGGCTAATAGCTCAATCGGAATAGTCTAGTCCGATTGAGGCCATTCAGAATACAGTTTCTATCCGACTGATCGAGGTGGGTAATCCTGTAAATAATCTGTTAAATAGAAGAGTAATATCCGTGTAAACGCCTGTATCTGATTACATTCCCTATCGGAAAGTTTAAGTCCGCTCTGATCATGTTCGTCGCGTCATAGTGAAAGTTTATACCGTTCAACATGGCGGAGCAGAAACTGGTCTGCAGAGGAGACGAAGTTTATGCTCTGATCTTTAAAAGACGACGGTGGGACGGACGTCCAGCTTATGTGTCTCAGAACACGACGCCTTCCTCTCGGCCTTCTTTAATAAGGACATGTGAAGGACGTTTTCCTGAGTCTGACATCATTTTAAAGTCATTAAAAACACAAGCGCTGCTCACTGCTGCTCATCTCACTCTGAGTGGACCTCACGTGATGTTCGCTGTCATGGTAACGTTTACTCTAAACGCTACTCCACGCATGTGCGTCATTTTGCATCGGATTACTTGTAGTGCATATGTAAACGAAGACTTTTCCATCAGATTGTTGAACAGAGTGAGAATAAACACCTCAGTCTTAACATGTAATCAGAATGTATTCATTCGGATTACATGTTATACATTGAATCAAAGATTCAGAATCTTTGCATGTAAACACAGCCATAGACTGTTCAGCTGTAATATGATGTAGAATGTCCTGAAGCCACACCTCAGTAAAGCTGCTTTACTGCAGTGAAGCAATGACGGCAGGTAAAGGTGCGTAATGTTAAACTCACAGTCGTTTCTCAGGAGAGATGTCGAAGGAGGCGGCCATGTTGATGAGAGTCGGCAGACAGTGTAGGTGGTGACTGTGGGAATGTGGGAGGAGAGAGCTAGCCTAGAGACAGAGAGAGAGAGAGAGAGAGAGAGAGAAAAAATTATATCAGTGTGCATATCTGCATAAATCTATAAGCTTATATATTTGTTTTTATATGCATACAGTGGTGTGAAAAAGTGTTTGCCCCCTTCCTGATTTCTTATTCTTTTGCATGTTTGTCACACTTAAATGTTTCAGGTCACCAAACAAATTTAAATATTAGACAAAGATAACACAAGTAAACACCAAACGCAGTTTATAAATGAAGGTCTTTATTATTAAGGGAAAAAGAAATCCAAACCTACAGGGCCCTGTGTGAAAAAGTCATTGCCCCCTAAACCTGATAACTGGTTGGGCCACCCTTAGCAGCAACAACTGCAATCAAGCGTTTGCGATAACTGGCAGTGAGTCTTTTACAGCGCTGTGGAGGAATTTTGGCCACTCATCTTTGCAGAACTGTTGTAATTCAGCCACACTGGAGGGTTTCCGAGCATGAACCGCCTTTTTAAGGTCATGCCACAGCATCTCAATGGGATTCAGGTCAGGACTTTGACTAGGCCACTCCAAAGCCTTAATTTTGTTTTTCTTAAGCCATTCAGAGGTGGACTTGCTGGTGTGTTTTGGATCATTGTCCTGCTGCAGAACCCAAGTGCGCTTCAGCTTGGGGTCACGAACAGATGGCCGGACATTCTCCTTCAGGATTTTTTGGTAGACAGCAGAATTCATGGTTCCATTTACCACAGCAAGTCTTCCAGGTCCTGAAGCAGCAAAGCCCCAGACCATCACACTACCACCACCATATTTTACTGTTGGTTTGATGTTGCTTTTCTGAAATGCTGTGTTACTTCTACACCAGATGTAACGGGACATACACCTTCCAAAAAGTTCAACTTTTGTCTCGTCAGTCCACAGAGTATTCTCCCACAAGTCTTGGGGATCATCAAGATGTTTTCTGGTAAACCTGAGATGAGCCTTTATGTTCGTTTTGCTCAGCAGTGGTTTTCGTCTGGGAACTCTGCCATGCAGGCCATTTTTGCCCAGTCTCTTTCTTATGGTGGAGTCATGAACACTGACCTTAACTGAGGCAAGTGAGGCCTGCAGTTCTTTGGATGCTGTTGTGGGGTCTTTTGTGACCTCTTGAATGAGTCGTCGCTGAGCTCTTGGGGTCATTTTGGTCAGACGGCTCACCACTGTTCCATGTTTTCCCCATTTGTGGATAATGGCTCTCACTGTGGTCCGCTGGAGTCCCAAATCTTTAGAAATGGCTTTATAACCTTTTCCAGACTGATAGATCTAAATTACTTTGTTTCTCATTTGTTCCTGAATTTATCTGGATCGCAGCATGATGTCTAGCTGTTGAGGATCTTTTGGTCCTCTTCACTTTGTCAGGCAGGTTGTATTTAAGTGATTTCTTGATTGAGAACAGGTGTGGCAGTAATCAGGCCTGGGTGTGGCTAGGGAAATTGAACTCAGCTTTCCAAAGATGTGACAAACCACAGTTAATTTATGTTTTAAGGGGGGGGATCACTTTTTCACACAGGGCCCTGTAGGTTTGGATTTCTTTTTCCCTTAATAATAAAGACCTTCACTTATAAACTGCATTTTGTGTTTACTTGTGTTATCTTTGTCTAATATTTAAATTTGTTTGGTGATCTGAAACATTTAAGTGCGACAAACATGCAAAAGAATAAGAAATCTGGAAGGGGGCAAACACTTTTTCACACCACTGTAATTCCATTTAGTGAAACTAGGGAAATGGAGGAATAGATGAAACTGGGGAAAATAACGTGAAACTGGGTGAAATGGGCTGACAATGGGAGGGGAAAGGATAAAATTGGGGGAAAATGTGGGGTAAATGGAGGAAACGGGGTGAAGATGGGTGGGGAATGGACAAAACTGGGGCAAATGGGGGGAACATGAGTGAAAACTGGGGCAAATGTGGAAAAAGCTCTGTATATTAGATGCCCATTCCCCTGTCCGCTGGACGCAGCGTGTTTTGGGGCTGGAGGGATTCAGATCAATAAGAGCTGATCACTGTTTAATCAGAGTAATCAATTAAAGTGTACCATGTGCAGAAGCTCCCCCAGCAGGACTGTGGCTCTCACTGAGAGGACATCATCACTGCTCGTCACCACCTCCACCAGACCCTGCTCACAGACAGACAGACGTCTCACTGTTACTCACACAGACAGACGTCTCACTGCTACTCACACACAGACAGACATCTCACTGTTACTCTCACACCGAGACGTCTCACTGCTACTCACACACAGACAGACGTCTCACTGCTACTCACACAGACAGACAGATGTCTCACTGTTACTCACACACAGACAGACGTCTCCCTGTTACTGACACACAGACAGGACAGAGGAGACGTCTCACCGTCACTCACACACAGACGTCTCACCGCCACTCACACACAGACAGCACAGGGGAGACGTCTCACCGTCACTCACACACAGACGTCTCACCGTCACTCACACACAGACAGGACAGAGGAGACGTCTCACCATCACTCACACACAGACAGGACAGAGGAGACGTCTCACCGTCACTCACACACAGACAGCACAGGGGAGACGTCTCACCATCACTCACACACAGACAGCACAGAGGAGACGTCTCACCGTCACTCACACACAGACAGCACAGGGGAGACATCACAAGTGTGAATGTGTGAGAACATGAGCAGAGTGGGAAGGTGTGTGTACCTCCAGCAGGCCGCAGGTGATGAGGGTGGACAGGATCAGGGCCAGGTAGTTATCCAGGAGGTCTGGCCTGAGAGAGAGAGAGACACCAAAAACAAAGAAATGGAGATACAAGGTTTGAATTCGTCTCCGACAGCGACAGTATGTTCACACGAGTGCAGCAGCTCTGCCACAGAGACGCCATCTGCTGTGCTGCTCTAACGGCTGAGCATGAGAAAGCAGGCAGGCCGTATAAGACAGTTTAGTCCGAAGTTTCTGTTGCTATAGCGCCCCCTGCTGTCTCAGTCTGTGTGCGCTAGTGTTGGGTTATGAATTGTGCAGTGACGTTTCAGAACATGGCGATGCTCAGAGGTGTGTTTGCGTTTGTGTATGTGTGTTATGTTTCGTCTCTCTGCCTCGCTCTCTGCCTCGCTCTCTCTATCGCTCGTGTGTGAGCAGAGTGTGAGTGAAGGCTCTCACCGTGATCTGGCTCTGTGAGGGAGGAGGACTTTGGCCTCAGCAGCTACAAACCCATCTCCCAGCCTCCAGCTGTCCTGAGGCCTGCTGGGGTCTGCAAACACAGTTAGAGTGGACAGTGAAGTGAGGGCCAGCGTTAAACTCCAACAGTAAACTATCTAAACACACAGTAAAACAGAAAATAAAGAGAGTTCACCATCTAACACCATCTATCACGCTCTCCTGAGGGACTGTGAACCAGTACAGACTTCATCCTGACTGGCTGTAAAGAACGGGTCGTGCTTTGACGCTGTTAATGTCTCATTTCTGGACAGAAATAAAAATGACCTTCTTTCACTCCTTTGGTCATTCAGTGCTTTCACACTTAGGCACATTTTGCCTCTACTTTAACTTCTTTTACATGATTTGTTTCTTCTTAAGCATTTCTGTTTTGCACTTCTTCTTCTTTTTATGTGTTCTTTAATTTTATTGTGCTAAAGGGAGAATTCAACAGTCTGTACACTGTTGAGGAAAACGTTCCTTATCCTAAATTTACCCCTCTTGGGGAAACGTTAGCACTGTTAGTGATGCTCTTCCTCGCTTATGGTTTTGGAGAAGGCACAAGTATAATAGTGCATTGGTTATCTTGTTTAATTGACACTCTTTGAAGCTACATGTTGCACTTTTATCCCAAAAGACTGATAAACTGTGTTTTGTCTTTACCTGAAAAGTGATGGAAGCTAATCAGACTGAAATGGATCTTTAAAATCGCAATGTAAAGTATCTACTTACATTGATGTGGCTGCATCACCCTGAAAACACCCCCAAAAGTCCCATCACCTCACCAAGATTCAGTCAAATGATTGTTCCTAGTATATTTATGAGTGATTTAATGTTCATGTAGCAAAGTGACAAGTAAAGCAACAAATGCTTAAGAAAAAAAAACAAATAATTAAAAAGACGTTGAAAGTATACGTGAAATGTGCCACAGTGTCAGAGCACTTAATGACATGAAGGATAAAACAAGGTCATTTTTGACTTTCACTGCCCAGAAATGTGTTTTATTGTAAATAATATACTTTTTCAAAATAAAAATGAGGACTTTTATTTTGAAAATTGCATCTCTGTAAAACGTCACAGTAGTCCATATTAATATCATGTAAAAAGTGTACACTTTATGAATGTTGATTTAAACATTTATTACCGTGCTATGAAGTGTTTATGTAAGATGTTATGAATGTGTTATGTAGATGCCCTTCAAGTAAAGTGTTACCGTAATTTTTATGGCGGCCTACATTATTGAAGACGCTGTCTTAACTAATTTTGTGTGGGAATATGTAACCCAATAGATGAGATTGACCAATCAGAAACAACCCATGTGCTGTGTTGAACACAATCACAACAAACTGGCAGTGTGGTGAGTTAATGTTTGAGCCTCAGGCCTGAAAAGGTGGATATGCTAGACTTCTAGGACCTCAGTTTACAGGAGATTATCACACTTTTCACACACAAATTCAACTGCAGACGTACTGTAAAAAGGAATAGATTAAAAAATGCATTTTCTTTTTCTTTCCTTTTAAATTTTGTTTGGGTTTCAACCCATCAGACGGTGAGAAAAGATGCCACAACTGTGCTGCATCTGAACTGCAGTCAAAATCAGCTAATATTATGTGTAAAGATGGAAAAACACACAAATACAGGCTACAGAAACCAACAAGGACATACAGCATCAGTGATGACAGGCATGCTTCTTATAAAGCACTAAAGATAGTGCAAACAGCGCCCCCCTGTGGAGAACCACCAACGTCAGTGAGTGAGTTACAAGCTACGTCCTTCAGGTGCTTTACAAAGAAAAACCATGTAATATAAATAATGTAAAATCTGAATCTTTATAATAAGCTGAATCTAATTCAGATCTAATTGTGATGTGCTGGATGGCGCCCCCTTGTGTCTGTGGTGTGAGATGCTGCTGTTTCATACCGATGCTGTGAAGAGCTTCCTCAAATTCAGCCGTAACCATGGGAACGGGCAGCCGGAAGATTTCATAGAGCACCTCCAACAGGGCTTTCTGCACAAAACACACACCCAAACACACAAACGCCTCACCCTGTTACACAGTTCTCCTCATTGGAGTCGATCAGTTCATTAGCCAAGCATGTTTATATCAGTGAGTCATACAGCGTCAGAAACCTCACTGTCAGGTCTACTAGGGTTTACTGAGCACCTCCACACAGACTGAGATGAGTGTGAGGATTCAGCATGATGCTAATTGGTGTTCTATAAATTTCTATTTCATTAGTTAAAACCCAAGAAGCAAATTTCAATGATAAACACACTTTGACTGATCGACTCCACTTGTGGAAAGAGGGAGAAATCTTTTGTTTTTGTCTGGAGGATGAAAACCTTCAAAACGGTGACTTTCAAAAATCATCTCACCCTGATTTCCATATTTGGTATACAGAGCAGACCAATCAGAGACTGGATTCCTGAGTTTCCCACTTTACACAGGTTAATAATACCTGAAAGAGAGGGAAGAAGAACGATACAGAGGTTAGGAAGGTAAATAATACAGAAATAATAATAAATAATACAGAGAAACAGAGATTAGAGAGTAAATAAATACAGGAATAATACACAGTTTGTTTCTACACTAACAGTATAAATATACGCTCTTAAAGACGGTTCTTCAAGGGTTTTTTAATAAAGATCAGCGGTTCTATGTAGAACCAAGAGCACTCAGAGAATCATTTGCATGCTTAAAGGGTTCTTTGCATCATGAAAAGGTTGCATATGGTTCTATATGATGTCAAGCTTGTAACAACAGAAGAACCCTTTAAGCATGCAAATGGTTCTCTGAGTGTTTTCTATATATATTCACTGTCTTTACTAAAGAACCCTTGAAGAACCATGTTTTTTAGCAGTGTAGGGACGTTAATACGTCAGTGTTCTGAGTGATTTTAATTCACAGTACCTGACCACGAGCGGAACGCAGCCACGATGGCCATTTTACTGGCCGAGAACCGAGCCTCACGATCCGCCCTACGCAAACACAAACATTAAAAATAAACACAGACACCAGCACAGAGACTCTACAGCACAAACAAACACAGTCACACAGACAAAACACAGACAAGAAAAGCTCGGTGACTCACTTCAGCTGTGCTTCTGTTGTGTCTGGGTTGTGTCTGTAGTGGAAGTCTGTGTAAGGTGCCAAAATTTGCTGAAAGACACAAAACAAAACAAAAATCATTCATCAAAAAGATTTGCCGTTTCTTGTGGAGTCCCTCAGGGTTCAGTTTTAGGGCCTTTGCTTTTTCACTCTGTACATGCTACCTCTAGGAGATGTCAATAGGAGGCATAGTATAAATTTTATAGCTAAGCTGATGACACCCAGTTATACATTACTATTCCTTCTGATGATCAAGACTCTGTAGACAGACTAACCAGCTTTTCTACAATTAAATCATGAAAAAACTGAAATATTGATTTTTGGTACAGAACCTTTATGAGAAAGTGCAGTAGAAACCTGGGTGTGATCTTAGACTCTGAGCTCTGTTTTATCTGCATGTAAACAGTCACTAAAGCAGCTTTTTATCATGTGAGAAAATCACTAAAGTTCAGCCTTTTCTCTCTCAGAGCGACGCAGAGAAACTCGTTGCTGCGTTTGTTCAGCAGAGTTGATCACTGTAATGATCTTCTTACTGGAGAAAACAGTCCATCCTCTAGAACCCGTACAGAACGCAGCAGCACGGATCCTCACAGCACCAACACAGAGAGCTCATATCACCCCGTTACACACTGCACTGACTGCCTGGATCTGTTAGAGAGAGTTTAAAGCTCTGCTGCTGGTTTTTAAAGCTCTAAATGACCTTAAAGCTCCTGAATGTCTGTCTGTTTATGATCTCAGATCTGCAGATTCTGACAATTCACATTTTTTTGCACGGTGATTCCGGCACAGCGTGAACCTGCCATAATCCAACGACCTGAAGTGACACCATGCAGGAGGAAGCCTGAACTGCAGAGGGTCTGTGAAACTCTGGAGAAATATCTACAATCTGCTGCTGTGATATTCAGCGCAGTGCAGTCTGCGTGTACCTCCAGCTCCACGTCCGCCCGTACGTACTGCCGCGTCTGCGGGTGGTTCAGCAGGTGCAGCACTGTAGAAATCAGAGCCTCGTTGATGCGGCTGTGCTGACAGTCCAGAACGTTCTTCAGCAGAGTGCTCAGACCTCCACGTCCCGCCACCAGCTCCGGGTTCTTCACAGCTGAGAGAGGAACACAGCAGCACAATCGCAATCAAGCGACAGTTCAGCCAAATATTTAGATTCTTCAGTTTTTCTCTCATCACCCCAAATGTAGCCCATCAGGAAACGTTTGGTGTCTGAATTTTGCTTCTTTAGTTGTAGCACTAGAGCTACAAGGCTAATGCAGCTAACAAGCTAACGGAAGCTCATACCTACATACAGAAGAGAGACATACATAGATATGTGATTGCGTTTCTTAATGGAG
>NW_023494806.1:23550023-23555023 GCF_904425465.1 Colossoma macropomum | reverse complement strand
CAGTAAATCTTGGAAAATCAGTGCACTTCTCTACTGAAGTCTGTCCCTGATGACCTGGCGTGCTCATCCACGATCACCTGAAAGACACAGAACTCACACAAACCTCATTTTTCTTCATGAAACACGTGAAAACACGGTCAGTACCTTCACAAAGTTGTTCAGATGGCCGAGCTTCCTCATGTTGGAGACGCCGTGAGCTTTGGCAACGTTTTGGAGGATTTCTCTCATGTTATCGGAGGGCTCTGGAACAACCACATCACAGAGATTAGAGGAGAAGAGAACAACCCAACAGAGCTGAGAGAGTTCCTGTTTTAATGACCTCCTTTCTGAAATCCCTCTGTTTCTCAGAAATAGCTGTCCTGGTTACCAGCAGAGGGGCAGTGCTGACCCACAGCCGAGGCAGCAGAGGCTCAGAGCAGCACCCAGCCTTCATTTACAGCACAAATAAGGTCTGTTTTCAGTGAATTTCACTTTCGCTCCGGCCGGCCTGCCTGAAACCAGACCCGCCGCCTGACGGGCTGAAGAGCAGCTCATCCTGCAGAGTTTGTTTTGCTAACATTATTAGCAAAACAAACTCAGCCCCGCTGATCTGCTCTCCTCCGCGGGACGCTGTCAAAGCCGGACACGGCTCTGTGGTCAGCAGGACGCCGTCTGGGCTTTAAACTTCACTCACACTCCTCCCTCATTGGCGATTTTCTTTATATCTAACTAATCAGAGCGCTTTGGAGGCTGGATAGCTCTGCTACCATTAGCACACCGTCACAGCAGCGTCCACCCAGCGGTCACTCGCTCGGTTAGCGCTGATAGCACCAATAAGGGTCCCTCGGTTCACCAACTGCGCACAAGCGCTGGTTAGTGGCCATAACCCGGGCAATGTCAGCTCAGTGAGCGCCGGCACGGTCGGCTTATCCAGCTCCGTTAGCATTAGCTTTAGGCAACCAGGCTAGTACTAACTCCCATTAGTTTGTATAGCGCTGTTAGCATTAGCTTTAGGCAACCAGGCTAGTACTAACTCCCATTGGTTTCAATAGCGCTGTTAGCATTAGCTTTAGGCAGCCAGGCTAGTACTAACTCCCATTGGTTTCAATAGCGCTGTTAGCATTAGCTTTAGGCAGCAGGCTAGTACTAACTCCCATTAGTTTCAATAGCGCTGTTAACATTAGCACTATTCTGGTTCGTGTAGCGCTGCTAGCAGCGACCCCATTAGTTTGTATAGCTGGGTTAGCATTAGCTCCACTAGCACTGCTCCCGTTAGCGTTAGCGTCAGCCTCGGCTCTACGCACCTCTGCTGAGATCCAGCGGAACGTTCTCCTCGCCGCTGTCATTTCGACCTGTCGGAAGGACAAAGTGGGGATGTGGTCAGCATTAACACGGCTCTCGTAAGCCCCGCAGCCGGAGCTCCAGCGGTCCGGAGCGCGGGAGGGGGCGGAATGAGGGAGAGAGCGGAGCCGACAGAACTCACCTCTCAGCCGGACACTGCGGCTCGGGCGGCCGCGGAGGCTCAGCGCCATGATCCGGTCGGACAGCGCGTGAATCCCGCCCAATCTCGCGATGAAGTAGAGCGCCCCGCCCCCGCCACAATCACATTCACAACAACATCACGAAGTCACATTTCTGACCAGACTGCTGTTTTACAGGGCGTCCCGGAAACACTGACATCATTCCGTGGTCTAATAACAGCCAGTTCTCCCTCAAACGATCCCAAATTTTAGCAAAACGGGTCAAAACTAACCAAGTTTAATTTTTAATGTTTTTCAGGTTGAAGAATGGCGTTCACTACAAATGAAAAGGCATTTAGTGTGTTAGAATACGCTCCAACACAGTCAAACGAGAGTGTGCAGCAGCATTTTCGAGAAAATTCAATAAAAATGCACCAACTGGACAACAGATTTTGGACACGGCACAAAAAACTCAAACAGGAAGGCTGTCCGTGCAGGAAAGAGGGATCTGGACGACCACCAGTATCGGAAGATATCGTCAGTCAGGTGCGAGAAACATTTGTGCGAAGCCCCGGAAAGTCTGTAAGAAGAGCATCTCTGGAAACCCAGATTCCTCGAACGACACCCTATAAGCTGCAGCTCGTTCGGCACGTATTGAACATCTGTGCAGCTGTGAAATCGGTTATTAAATCTACATCCCTCTGAATTTCTTGTTCAAATTTTGATAAATAAATCTTGTATTGTTCAACATGAAGCCTATTTAGTTTCGTTTGCCAGGACATGTAGTTACTCAGATACCCACATCTCAAATGATGTCATTTTTTTGGGACACCCTGTATATTAGGGATTTCTGCACGCTGTGCTGATGATTTCCACTCTCCTGGGCTGTGTTGAGTCAAACTGTCCTTTTGCTGAATTCAGTTGCACCACAGACCCTTAAAGAGCTGGTAAGCCTTGTTTTCTTGCATGTTTTCTGTGCTGAGCTCCATATTTGTGTGGGTTTATGTAAAAGTCATAAAACAGTCATAACTCATCTCTACATGGCCGTTTTCAAACATCCCCAGAAGTAAACAGGCTGTTTTTGTTACCGTGCCTTTAAGACTGATATGTAAATGAGCTCTGACTGGTTGCCTCATTAAAAAAGAAGTCTGAGGGCAGAGCTAAACTGTTGTAGGTGGAATGGGTGGGGCTAACCAGGCTGTTTTCGTTACTGTGTCTTTATGACTATTATATGTAAATGAGCTCTGTTGTGATTGGCTGCCTCATTCACAAAGAAGTCCCGGCTGAAACACTGCTTATAACTTCAGCATTAATGGGTGGGGCTAAAGTCCTGTAGGTTTGAGTGGGCAGACCTAAACAGGCTGTTTTTGTTACTGTGCCTTTATGACTATTATATGTAAATGAGCTCTATTCTGACTGGCTACCTCATCCAGAAAGCAGTCCATGCTGGAACACTGCTAATAACTTCAGGGTGAATAGGTGGGGCTACAGACCTGTAGGTTTGAGTGGGCGTGTCTAAAGTCCTGTAGGTTTGAGTGGGCGTGACTAAAGTCCAGTAAGTTTGAGTGGGCGTGACTAAAGTCCTGTAGGTTTGAGTGGGCGTGACTAAAGTCCTGTAGGTTTGAGTGGGCGGAGCAAAACAGGCTGTACTTACGTCCAGCTGGGGCAGCCGAGCCGGGAGAGAAGAGTTTGAGCCAAACTTGAGTCGAACTTCAACTTTATTTGGATAAATACCAGGATCATATAGAGAAATGAGACTAATATCTCATTAACACAGGTTTAATATTCTCAGGTTGTGCAGGTTTACATTTTTTTGGTTTTCATATGATTTTATAGCAGTACTGAAACACAGAGCAACATCAAGAGTACATCATTCAAACAGTCATCAATGAACTGGGGTTAGTTTAGCTCTGCGTTAGTAGTCCTGATTCCCGGAGAGCTGCAGTGACAGAACTGATCCAGCAGTACTGAGGTTCCCCTCCGCTCAGTCGTTATCATAGACACAGTCTGAGAAAAGACAAACACAAACAAACAAACAAACAAATGGAATGAATAAACTAAGATAGACCAACTCAGACTGACACAGACTTAAATAGCAAAATATTTAAACGATACCTTCTCCCACATCATCATAAATATCAGAATCCCTGAGAGAGAGAGAGAGACAGAGAGAGACACAGAGAGAGAGAGAGACAGAGAGAGAACGAAAGGAGGGAGGGAGTAAAAGATAAACAACATTAGTTACTGTTGAGACAAACAGAGATTTTAATTCAGGTAATCAGACGGTACTCACTGCTGGAAGTTACTGACGGACACAAACCCAACTGCAAACGAGAGAAACATTATTATTATAACAGTGTTACAACGTGTGTTTATTACTGTTTATAACTGTATTTATGACTGTGCTTATAACTTTATATGAACTTCTATAACTATTGACTGTAACTGTGTTTATGACTGTGTATATGAATGTTTATAACAGTATGTATAAACATCTATAACTGTTGACTGTAACTGTGTTTATAACTGCGTTTATGACCGTACATGAATGTTTATAATAGCGTATGTGAACATCTGTAACTGTTGACTATGTTTGTAACTGTGTTTATAACTGTTTCTAACAGTTTATGAAGGTTTATAACAGTGTATATTTAGATCTATAATTGTTGACTATGTTACTGTGTTTATAACTGTGTTTATGAACTTTAACTGTTGTGTTTGTGACTGTGTTTATAACTGTGTATATGAATTTTTATAACAGTGTATATGAACTTCTATAACTGTTATGTTTGTAACTGTTTTTATAACTGTCTATAACTGTGTATATGAATGTTTACAACTGTGTAAATGAACATCTATAACATCTGTAACTATGTTTGTAACTGTACATACAATGTCTTTAAAAGTGTTTACGGTTACGTTTATCACTGAGCACACACAAAGTCTTTATAACCTTTTATTAATGACTTTCTAAAAAAAAATCTTTATAACCATGTGTTAATGACTATGCTTATAACTGCGTTTATGATTGTGTGTTTATAATGACAGGCATATGTTTACAATTGTGTGTTTATGACCACATGACTGTGTTAATGTCTAGTTATTACCATGTGTTTATGACTGTGTTTATAACTGTGTTTATGACTGGTTATAACTGTGCGTTTATAAGTGTGTTTGAGTGCGTGTTTAAGACCACATGACTGTGTTTATAACTGAATATTCATGACGGTTTATAATTCTGTTTATGGCTGTGTTCGTAAATGTGTGCAGGACTGTGTGTTTATTCTATGATGTACTGGATGTTTATAACTGCGTTTATAACTGTTTTTCACAGTGTACATGAGCGTTTGTGCGTGTTTGTGTGTCTCACATTTGCCCTCGCTGTTTCTGCCGATGACTTTGCCATCCTTTGGTTCGGTGATCACGCTGATGACATCACCAGGCTTGATGACCAGGTCCTTACCACCGAACTTCTTACAGGCCAGAACAGGCAGGACAGTCACCTCATACAACACATGGATCTCCTTTTCATACTGCAGGAGGAGACATCGTCATCACCAG
>NW_023494806.1:23500023-23545023 GCF_904425465.1 Colossoma macropomum | reverse complement strand
GGCTGAATGGGCGGGGCTAAACTGCGGTAGGCTGAATGGTCGTCTCACCATCTGTCCTCAATGTCCTCATACGTCTCCGAGTCCTCATCAAACTCGTCCTGAAGGACACAGAAAGATGGGAATTAGGATTTTATTCCAGTTTGAATCTGCATTATTCTGTTTACACTCAGCAGAAGCAGATTTACCTCAACCTCCTCACTGATTTGGCCTAAAACAGAAAACAGAGAGAAATTATAAACACACTCATCTATAATCAGCAGTTACAGTGCAGAGTCTGTGAGAGAGGCTTAAAGAGCCCATATCCTGTATCATCCTTGTATTTGGATGTTTTCCTCTGAGCTCCACTTACAGCATCTATGTGGTTTTTATGTATGAAAAACAGTCAGAATGTGTTTTAACATGACCACTAACCTCACTTTACATATTTATGTTGACATAATTTATCTCACCCTTTGATTTCAATAAAGGGAGGGAAGTTCAGTTTTCCATGATATCGGCTCTTTAATATCAGCAAGACTGCAACTTTTTTCAGCCTTATCTCTATCTGCTGTGCTATAGCGCACTTCAGTATGAGTGGGCAGGGCTAAACCGCTGTCCGCAAGGTGAATATAAGTAAATGTGTTTGTTTTTGTGACATCACAAAATCAACAGATTCAAAATGGGCTGATTTGCAGTTTCGTTTTCATATTTGATTGTTTCGTTTTGAAATGTGTTGAATTCAGCGTCTGCCCGTTGACTTCTACAATAAGCCAGTTTAGAGTGAACAGGTTTTCAGATTATTGAACTGTCTGTAGTAACTGACTGTACACTACAGATACAGTGAATACAGATTAGGATGAAAAAATTATAGAGAACCCCTTTAATGCATCTGCCCATTGACTTCTATTATAGCGAGTTTAGAGCGGGTGGGTTTAGTGCTCTTTTCTAAGTTCAGGGGACTGTGTGAAAGTTCCTGTCTGTGGTGGTTAACTGAACGCTATATGCACAACAAATGAAGATCAAGATGAAAAATGATAAAGTTTCCCTTTAATGCATCTGCCCATTGACTGCTATTATAAGCAAGTTTGGAGGAAACAGGTTTTCGGTCTTTTCTAAGTTCAGGGGAACTTCTTGGAAATATTGTCTGTGGTAATAAACAATATGCTGTAGGTGTTTAGTGCTCTTTTCTAAGTTACTCCACAGGTGCAGCAGATGGAGATCAGGGTGAAGAACAGTGGAGTTCCTCTAAGTGTTCGGTGTTTATCAGTGAGTGTGCTGTAGACCACTGTGGTCCTGGAGGCCCACAGCCCTGCAGTGCTCCTCCAGCCACTTTAACTCAGTAACGCTGGATCAGGTGTGTTCCGAGCAGGTAAAACACTGAAACACGCAGGACGGTGGGCCTCCAGAACCAGGGCTGAGGACAGATGGACACCTGGTTTAGACTGAGATGTGTTCATCATTCCAACGTCATCATAACTCTCCTCCTCCACCACCCTCCTGTACACAAACACAAACACAAACAGCTTTCAGGTTAAAATGCAGAAAAACGTCCAGACTGAACGGAAATCGAGCCTGAATGCAGCTCATTGTGGAACTATGTGTCTAAATAAGCAACTACATTTAAATAGTGTAACAAACTGTCAGTCACAGCTGCAGATTTATAAACTCTGTGGATTTATAGAACTCAGAATTCTCTACAGTGATTAGTTATTAGTATTTCCTTCTCTTCTTGCATGTATAAGGTTGTGTACAAATGTTTGGGCACCCCTGTCCACATTACATATTTTGGTGAAATGAAAAAAAATATTTAATTTTATTTTTTCTTAAATATTAAAGTTTTTCTGCATATGCTAATATAAAGCATATTTGTGATTCACCGAAAATATATAAATGACTCGTGCAAAACCCTTCCATTTGTAAAGTGTGAGAACTTAATCAACTCGTTAGGCCTTATTTGACTCGTTATGGTAAGCTGGTCAGCAATGGTCAGCTGACTTTAAGTTCCAGAGCTTAAAAAATTCTCAGACTCTTGTGCTAACACTGAGGACCTAAACATGAGGCTAACTGACGCCTACAAAGCAGGAGAAGGATATAAAAAAATACCAAAGTGCTTCCACTGTCTGAAATGTCCTTCAGAAATGGCAGTTAAGGGGAACTGCGGAAGTCAAAGCAAGTTCTGAAAGAGTAAGAAGACCCTCAGATAGACCTGCTCGTCAGAAAGGCAAAGCAAAACCCCCACATGACAGCAAAGCCCCTGCTGGAGGGTTCAGCTGATACAGGAGTGGTGGAACACTGTTCTACTGCGCAGCACAAGCATGATCTGGATGGAAGAGTCATCAGGAGGAACCCTCACCTGCATCTAGATCAGCCTGAGGACTGATGAAGTAAAAATGTAACTCTTTTGCCATAATCACCAAATGCATTGCTTGGATAAAAAAGGAGCAGCATTTGATGAAAGGAACACCTTGTTAGGCGTCAAGCAATGGGGCAGATCTACTGTTCTTCAGGGGTTTCCTGAAATTCCTAAAACAGAACAATATTTTAGGAAACTAACAGAAAGACTCTTAGCTTGAAAAACCATTTTCAAGCTGTGACATCCACCGAGGTGCGTCTGTTAATAAGCAGCAAACTCCCTTGTTTATTTATTAACAGGGAACTACTAATACATACCGACTTATTAGGGTGTCTAAATTACAAATTACAGAATATGGCCAGGGGTGCTCAAACTTTTACCCAACAGTATATATTGTTTCCATGTCACCAGCACACTTCTCTAAACATACAGCCCCCCCCGCCAATACAGAGTGTGCAGTTCCTCTTCCTGAACACCGCTATCAGCTGAGCTAATTAAAGCCTGTAAAACTGACCGCAGCGCTAAGCTGCCTTTAAGCGTCCATCCCGCTTCACAGTTGCGTCCCTACGCTGCACTGTGCTGTGCTACTTCAATGAGATGCTGAGTGCTGCATTAAAGCGATAGTTCACCCATCAGTTTGCTTGTTTAGTTTTAGCACTGCAGCTAAGCGGCTAATAAGCCAACAAGTAGCTAACAAGTAATAGAAACTTATACCCCACCAATTAGCACGGTGCTAACTGCAGGCCTGAACCTTCACACACTCGCCACACGTGTTAGTGAAGTTGGTTCCCTCTTCGCTACCTTCTAATTTAAATTTTCCGTTCCACCCTAAATGGTGCCGCGGTTACGTTCTGCCGCCTGAGGCCTCAGAGCTCAAGTGCTAAAACCAAACAGGCAGACCTGAGACACCAAGCATGATGGGTAAGTTGTGAAATTCAGATTGTTGGCCGAAGCATCAGATTAATAACACGAGGGCAGGGATTCATTTCCTACAGAGGTCACTCACAGTGGAAGTGGTGGGACTGCTGGAGGGTCCGGTGGAGGAGGTGGAGGGAAGTCATCAGCACTGGAGCTGACGGAACCTGAGGAACCATACAAACAGAACACCAGCCTCAGTATGGACTTCATTCACTCAGTAACCACTACTGTGTGGGTAGAAGGATGGGTTTAAGGTAGAGTTAGGGGTTAGGGCTGGTTTAGAGATGGTTTAGAGTAGAGTTAGGGGTTAGGATTGGTCTTAGAGATGGTTTAGAGTAGAGTTAGGGGTTAGGATTGGTCTTAGAGATGGTTTAGAGTAGAGTTAGGGGTTAGGGCTGGCTTAGACACGGTTTAGAGTAGAGTTAGGGGTTAGGATTGGCTTAGAGATGGCTTAGAGTAGAGTTAGGGGTTAGGGCTGTCTTAGAGATGGCTTAGAGTAGAGTTAGGGGTTAGGGCTGTCTTAGAGATGGCTTAGAGTAGAGTTAGGGGTTAGGGCTGTCTTAGAGATGGTTTAGAGTAGAGTTAGGGGTTAGGGCTGGTTTAGAGATGGTTTAGAGTAGAGTTAGGGGTTAGGGCTGTCTTAGAGATGGTTTAGAGTAGAGTTAGGGGTTAGGGCTGTCTTAGAGATGGTTTAGAGTAGAGTTAGGGGTTAGGGCTGGTTTAGAGACGGTTTAGAGTAGAGTTAGGGGTTAGGGCTGTCTTAGAGACGGTTTAGAGTAGAGTTAGGGGTTAGGGCTGTCTTAGAGACGGTTTAGAGTAGAGTTAGGGGTTAGGGCTGTCTTAGAGATGGCTTAGAGTAGAGTTAGGGGTTAGGATTGGTCTTAGAGATGGTTTAGAGTAGAGTTAGGCGTTAGGATTGGTCTTAGAGATGGTTTAGAGTAGAGTTAGGCGTTAGGATTGGTCTTAGATATGGTTTAGAGTAGAGTTAGGGGTTAGGATTGGTCTTAGATATGGTTTAGAGTAGAGTTAGGGGTTAGGGCTGGCTTAGAGATGGTTTAGAGTAGAGTTAGGGGTTAGGATTGGTCTTAGATATGGTTTAGAGTAGAGTTAGGGGTTAGGATTGGTCTTAGAGATGGTTTAGAGTAGAGTTAGGGGTTAGGATTGGTCTTAGATATGGTTTAGAGTAGAGTTAGGGGTTAGGGCTGGCTTAGAGATGGTTTAGAGTAGAGTTAGGGGTTAGGATTGTCTTAGAGATGGTTTAGAGTAGAGTTAGGGGTTAGGATTGGTCTTAGATATGGTTTAGAGTAGAGTTAGGGGTTAGGATTGGTCTTAGATATGGTTTAGAGTAGAGTTAGGGGTTAGGGCTGGCTTAGAGATGGTTTAGAGTAGAGTTAGGGGTTAGGATTGGTGTTAGATATGGTTTAGAGTAGAGTTAGGGGTTAGGATTGGCTTAGAGATGGTTTAGAGTAGAGTTAGGGGTTAGGATTGGTTTAGAGATGGTTTAGAGTAGAGTTAGGGGTTAGGATTGGCTTAGAGATGGTTTAGAGTAGAGTTAGGGGTTAGGGCTGGCTTAGACATGGTTTAGAGTAGAGTTAGGGGTTAGGGCTGGCTTAGAGATGGTTTAGAGTAGAGTTAGGGGTTAGGATTGGTCTTAGATATGGTTTAGAGTAGTGTTAGGGGTTAAGGTTGGTTTAGAGATGAGTTTAGGGTTGATGTAGGGGTTTAGAGTTGGGATTAGAGATGGTTTAGGGTAGATTTAGGGGTTTAGCGTTGGTTTAAGAGTGTTACAAGCGTTTAGGGATGAGTTTAAGGTTGATTTAGGGGTTTAGAGTTGGGTTTAGAGATGGTTTAGGGTAGATTTAGGGGTTTAGCGTTGGTTTAAGAGTGTTTCAAGCGTTTAGGGATGAGTTTAGGGTTGATTTAGGGGTTTAGAGTTGGGTTTAGAGATAATTTAGGGTAGATTTAAAGGGTTTAAAGGTAGGTTTAAAAGTGTTTCAAGGGTTTACGGTAGATTTAGAGGTTTAGGGTTGGGTTTAGAAATGGTTTAGGGTAGATTTAGGGATTAGGGTTGGTTTAGAGATGTTTTAGGGTAGACTTAGGGGTTTAGCCTTGAGTTTAAGAGTGTTTCAAGAGTTTAGGGATGAGTTTAAGGATGAGTTAAGGTTGATTTAAGGTTTTAGAGTTGGGTTTAAAGGTGGTTTTGGGTAGATTTAGGGGTTAGGGTTGGTTTAGAGATGGTTTAGGGTAGATTTAGGGGTTTAGGATTGGATTTAAGAGTGTTTCAATGGTTTAGGGTAGATTTAGGGGTTTAGGATCAGATTTAAGAGTGTTTCAAGGATTTAGGGTAGATTTAGCAGATTACGGTTGGGTTTAGAGATGGTTTAGGGTAGACTTAGGGGTTTAAGGTTGGGTTTAATAGTGCTTCAAGGGTTTAGGGAGGAGTTTAGTGACGGTTTGGGTAGATTTTGGGGTTTAGGGATGAGTTTAGGATATTTGGGATTTGGGATATTTTGGAGTTAAGTTCAAGAGTGTCAAAGCATTTATATATGGATTTATGGTCATTTTAGCTGTTTAGAATTGGGTTTAGGATAGGTTTAGGGGTTTAGAATTGGGTTTAGGATAGTGCAACTAGGGTTTAGAGATGGGCTAGGGAGGTTTCAGGGGTTTAGGGATGAGTTTGGGGGCATTATAGGGATCAGGATTAGGTGTAACTGTGTTTTAGGGCTCAAAATTGGGTTTTAGAGAATTGAGTTTTTCAAGGTGTAAAAATGTGTTTAGGGATGTTTTTGGGGTTTAAGGTTGGATTTAGGGTGTTTTATGAGGACAAGGCTTATGAATGTATTAAGAGACAATTCAGGACTAGGCTAAGGGGAATATTACAATTCAGGACAAGGTTAGGAGTGTATTTGAGGTCCAGACTAGATTTATTAGAGTGTATTAGACAGGAGGACAAGTTTTAGGGTCAGGGGTCAAAACTAGGTTTAAAGGAGAGAGATCAGTGATGGGTTTATGGGTTTGGTTAAGGGTTCAATTAATGGTCAGGATAAGGTTAAAGGATCAATAAGGGTTAGGGGTTAATAAAGGCTCCAGGTAAGGTTTAAGGATCAATTAATGGTCAGGATAATGTTTAAGGATCAATAAGGGTCAGATAAGGTTTAAGGATCAATTAAAGGTCAGGATAAGGTTTAACAGTCAAACAGGTTTAGGTAGTGAGTCAGTGTCAGGACTAGATTTAAGTGTTTATTAAGAGCCTGGACTAGATTTAGGGTTTGAGTAAGGGTCAGGATTAGGCTTATGGGTTTAATATTTAACATTTAATTAAGTGTGAGGACCAGGTTTATGGGTTTAAGATTTAGGTTTTAAGTAAGGGTGAAGACTAGGTTTATAGGTTTAAGACTTAAGGTTTGAGTAAGGGTGAGGACTAGGTTTATGGGTTTAAGATTTAAGGTTTGAGTAAGTGTGAGGACCAGGTTTATGGGTTTAAGATTTACGGTTTGAGTAAAGGTGAAGACTAGGTTTATGGGTTTAAGACTTAAGGTTTGAGTAAGGGTGAAGACTAAGTTTATGGGTTTAAGATTTAAGGTTTGAGTAAGGGTGAGGACTAGGTTTATGGGTTTAAGATTTAAGGTTTGAGTAAGGGTGAGGACTTGGTTTATGGGTTTAAGATTTAAGGTTTGAGTAAAGGTGAAGACTAGGTTTATAGGTTTAAGACTTAAGGTTTGAGTAAGGTGTAACTCCAGTAATCTCCAGCTGTATCGATAAGAGATGACCTCACCATGGTTCTTGAACAGTTGCAGGTCCACAAGAGGTGGCCTCCTGGGCTTTGCCGGACACATTCCCAAAGACACCTTGCCGGGCAAGGGCTTCTTCTTTGGCTGCGTGGACACTTCCACGTCGTGGATGGAACTTACAGAACTACGAGGAGCGCCTAGAACATTAGGGGTGGAGACTTCTTTAGGCGACTCTGAATCGTTCTGCCTGCCCATGAACAGCTTCTTCTGCATATGAACGAGCCCTGCAGCGTTAGGGGTGGAGCCTGTGTCGTTGTGGGCAGGGCTTTGGCTGGAAGGTTCGTTCTGCGGCTCTGGTTCGCTCTGTTTCACCTGAGACAGCTTCATCCAGGGAGCTGGAGGTTTTGGACCAGATGCGGCGGGGAATTTTGGTTGTTTTTCCTCGGCAGCCGATGGGGTCCGTGCAGCAGGGAATTTTGTCGTTTTCTCTCCATCCGATGGTGTAATCCGTGCACCAGGGAATTTTGGTGTACTCTGTCCATCAGCCAGCGTAGTCCGTGCACCGGGGAATTTTGGTGCACCTGGGAATTTCTCGCTGTCGGTGGGTGTGACCCGTGCACCAGGGAATTTCGGTGTATTCTCTCCATCAACCGGCGTAATCCGTGCACCAGGGAATTTTGGTGTTTTTTCTCCATCGGTCGGCGGGATCCGTGCACCAGGGAATTTCGGTGTATTCCCTCCATCAGCCGGCGTAATCCGTGCACCAGGGAATTTTGGTGTTTTGTCTCCATCAGTTGGTGGGATTCGTGCACCGGGGAATTTTTGTGGTTTTTCTCCATCAGCCGGCGTAATCCGTGCACCAGGGAATTTCGGTGTATTCCCTCCATCAGCCGACGTGATCCGTGCACCAGGGAATTTTGGTGTTTTGTCTCCATCAGCTGGTGGGATTCGTGCACCGGGGAATTTAGGCGTTTTTTCTCCCTCAGATGTCAGGTTCCGTGTCCCGGTAAATTTTGCTGGTTTGGGGGTTGTAGTGGGCAAAGGTCGTGACCCACTGTCCTGCCCACCCTTCTCTAGCGACTCCTTCAAGGCAGAGATGGAATTGGCTGGTTTGTTGGGTGATGGAGTGGAACCAGAAAACTTCCCTGGTGGGACAGGTGGTTTAAACCTCGTATCCATGGAGGCAGCGTTGATGCTGGGCTTATTGGGGGGTGGTTTGGGCTTGGGGGTGAGGCCGGAATTCGGGGGAGTGGGTGCGTCAGGAGGTCTTGGCTTCACTTGGAGGCTGCTGAGGGCTCCAAAGCCAGGTTTGTTCAGTAGAGGGGGCACAGACGAGTCAGCAGGACCATTAAACCGAGACTTCAGACCGTGGAAGTTACTTTGAGAGCCCTGCAGAGCCGGAAACACACACACATGCAGAAGTGAGCGGCTTGGTTCATTCTGGGATTATAAAGATCTATAAAGCACCGTCACTTCAGTACTTAGTTGACGTGTGAAAGCAGCATGAGCTACATTGCACAATCCAAAGTAACAAGAAAGTAGACGAGAAGTAAAATGAATTAAATCAACTAAGAATAAACACGTGTTACACTTGCTCCTATTCATAGAGCAGGTTTTCTTTTTCCAGAATTACTCCAACATTCAGTTTTCTCACTGATCACTCAAACTATACGATAAAATACTGAATACGTGTTCTGTCAGTTGGTCTAGAGTGAGTTTGGGAGAGGCCGGCGAGTATTTTTAACTGCTAACTGAAACCACATGTGTAAGTATTTACACTTTTAGAGGCATGTCACCTCCTTAGGCGTGAAAAGGGCCTGGGCACGCACATCTTTGAACACACGGCTCGACACCAACCCTGCACAAAATTATAATACAACACAGAACACATTCTAAATCATAACGTTCAGTGGTTCAGTGTTAGTGCTGGAAACACAATGTAAATTGATGAATTGAAGCTAAATACGCTGCAAAATCACAAACACAGTACAGCTGATGATGGTTGCTAAGGTGTTGCTAGGCAGTTGCTGTGGTATCCTTGGTGGTTGCTAGGGCCTTGCTAACCAGTTTCAATGGTATCTGTGGTGGTTGCTAGGTAGTTGCTATGGTATCAGAGGGAGTTGCTCAGGTGTTGTTAGGTGGTTTCTAGGGTGTTGCTGTGAGTTTGCTACGGAATCCTTGATGGTTGCTAGTTGGTTGCTAAGGTGTTGGTAAGCAGTTGCCATGGTATCCTAGGCGGTTGCTAGGATGTTGCTAATCAGTTGCTATAGTATCTCACATGGATGCTAAGATGTTGCTAGTGTACTGCCCATGTAGTTCTGCCATTTTTTTCTACAGTGTTGACCAGTGGTTACTGTGGTCTCCCATGTGGTTGCTCGAGTCTTGCTAACCAGTTTCTATGGTATCTGTGATGGTTGCAAGGGCATTGCTAGGTAGTTGTTATGGTATCAGAGGAAGTTGCTCAGGTGTTGTTAAGTGGTTTCTAGGGTGTTGCTGTGAGTTTGCTATGGAATCTTTGATGGTTGCTAGTTTGTTGCTAAAGTGTTGGTAAGCAGTTGCGGTGGTATCCTAGGTGGTTGCTGGGATGTTGCTAGTGTACTATTCATGAAGTTCCGCCATTTATTTCCTAAGGTGTTGACAAGTGGTTGCCGTGGCCCCCCGGGGGTTGCTTGGGTCTTGCTAAACAGTTTCTATGGTATCTGTGATGGTTGCTAGGGCATCACTAGGCAGTTGCTATGGTATCACAGGGACTTACTAAGGTGTGGCTAGGTGGTCTCTAGGGTGTTGCTATGAGTTTGCTATGGAATCCTTGATGGTTGCTAAAGTGTTGCTAGGCAGTTGCCATGGCATCCTAGGTGTTTGCTGGAATGTTGCTAGGCAGATGCTATGGTATCCCAAATGGATGCTAGGATGTTGCCAGTGTACTGCTCATGTAGTTCTGCCATTTATTTCCTATAGTATTGACTAGTGCTTCCTGTGGTCTCCCAGGTGTTTGCTAGGGTTTTGCTGACCAGTTTCTATGGTATCCGTGATGGCTGCTAGGGTGTCACTAGTTAGTTGCTATGGTATCAGAGGGAGTTGCTCAGGTGCTAGAGTGTTGCTGTGAGTTTTCTATGGAATTTCTGGTGGTTGCTAGGTGGTTGCCATGGTATGCTAGGAGTTTGCTAGAATGTTGCTAGGCAGATGCTTTGGTATCCTGCATGGATGCTAGCGTTCTAGTGTTATCACTATATAAGTTCTGTAACAGTTTATTCACAAAAAGTTCACACAAACAGAGCTTTTAAATGATGTTTACTCTGCCTGGCTGTTTGTAAATAAAGTGCTGAGAGGAATGTTTTAGAGAGGAACTCAGAAGTGACGGGTAGTGAAAGTACAGGACCATTCCAGTTAGAGATCAGCAATTAACAATCTGTGATCGATTGCTGTTTTGAAGCATGCACTCCAACACTGGCCTCTTATCAGACCGCTGTGTGTGCAGAGGAAATGCAGGCAGGCGAGAAAAGCCGTGCAAAGCATCACAGGAAATGAGCACATGATCATATACAAAAGAAGAGGCCCTGTGGTGGGCACTGGGGTGGGGGTCAAGAGCCTTTGTTTTAATGTCAGAGGCTTCAGCAAACAGCTAAACTGTCCAGGCTACTGCTGTGAGTAGAAAACCGATTCAACCTAATGAGAAACTGTAGAACAGACTCAGTTTATATCACAATACCTACATTTAGAGTCGGTTATTCATTCAGCCTGATGAGAAACTGTAGAACAGACTCAGTTTATATCACAAAACCTACATTTAGAGTCGGTTATTCATTCAGCCTGATGAGAAACTGTAGAACAGACTCAGTTTATATCACAAAACCTACATTTAGAGTCGGTTATTCATTCAGCCTAATGAGAAACTGTAGAACAGACTCAGTTTATATCACAATACCTACATTTAGAGTCAGTTATTCATTCAGCCTAATGAGAAACTGTAGAACAGACTCGGTTTATATCACAATACCTACATTTAGAGTCGGTTATTCATTCAGCCTAATGAGAAACTGTAGAACAGACTCAGTTTATATCACAAAACCTACATTTAGAGTCGGTTATTCATTCAGCCTAATGAGAAACTGTAGAACAGACTCAGTTTATATCACAATACCTACATTTAGAGTCGGTTATTCATTCAGCCTAATGAGAAACTGTAGAACAGACTGAGTTTATATCACAATACCTACATTTAGAGTCAGTTATTCATTCAGCCTAATGAGAAACTGTAGAACAGACTGAGTTTATATCACAATACCTACATTTAGAGTCGGTTATTCATTCAGCCTATTGAGAAACTGTAGAACAGACTCAGTTTATATCACAATACCTACATTTAGAGTCAGTTATTCATTCAGCCTAATGAGAAACTGTAGAACAGACTCAGTTTATATCACAATACCTACATTTAGAGTACGTTATTTATATCCCATGATATTTATGCTGTATGTTTGTGAAAGGTCACACTGTGTCGATGCTCAGGTGGAGCTCTTTAGAGATAAACATCTGAAGAAGTTCAGCAGCTTTAGCACTGCTAGCTCTCCAAGTTAATGTCATAACCTACAGTTTTAGTTACCGTAGCACGGCTGAAGTTGCTCTCAGAGATTTACCCACAACATTTTCCCCATTAAACTGCCGTATATACAGTCATTACAGCAGAAACAGTGATGATATGTAGCCTCAAGATACATAATTACATTGACAGATTCTCTACTACAAATTACTGAGTAATTACAACAAATTATTCAGTAACTACTACAAAACGAACGTGAGTTCTGTTGTTATGAGAGTGAGGAACTGAACTGAATTATTGACCCACATACAAACCCTTGGAGTTTCAGAGGTTAAGAAGCTTCCACTTCCACATGAATTACGGGGTTTTTCCAGTGCAAGTTAAAGTCCACCAGAAACCCTGAGGAAACCAGCATGGAGCGCAACTCAGAGCTTTAGCATCTGCAACATTTCCAACAGGACTCCAGGACTGACATAGTCTAATGTAGCAAGTACAGGTAGCTTACAGTCACCAGGTTAGCACGGTGCTAACTGCATGTCTAAATCATCTCTCACCGCAAAGAGTGTGGAGATGTTCAGTATCTCTAATAGCCTTGATGATGTGGTTTCTGACACTGTATGACTCACCTTTATCTATAAATATGGACTACAGTACACTGGCATAGCTAAAATCACTAGCAGCCATCATGAAGCCTGAATTTTGTCCATGTTTGTAGATAACAGTGTGTTAGATTGTAACTCAACAAGAACCGAAGCAAATATGATATGATTTGCACAATGCTAATAAGTGGCTACAAGTTTTATTATTTGTTAGCTACGCTAGCCTCACAGCTAAAGCGCAAAGCAGACACCAAACGTGTCCCACTGGAACATTACCTGAATCGGGAAGCTGCTGTCCAGCGACCTCACCCGAGCTGCACTGTGCTGAGAGTCTGCAGAGCCAAATTCAGCGCGAGGCTCTTCTCTAGAGGAAGTCAGAGTCGTTTCATTGCTTTGATAATGCAGAAGTGTGAAAAGAGCATCTAAATCACACAGCAGCCCAGAGCAAGGCGCCCACGCTGATCCAGAGTCAGCTCGTTCCTCACCATACGCTATATGTCGAAAAGTTTTGTAGAGTCCTGCTACAAGCTGGTGCTGACACTGAGAGACTCCGGAGGTGTGGTTAGACAGATGGCCAGCCACAAAGCTCATGGTGTACAGGTAGTGTTATTTAGAGTTGGGGGCTGTAGGTTTTGTGTGTGTGTGTGTGGGGGGGGTTCACCATCAGGGTGAAGTGTGTGTGGCTAGAAGTGACCTCCCCTGTGAGTTTGTTGTTCTGTATGTGCCCTTTCTGCCAGTGTGTTCAATAAAGAATGTTTCTCGGTGCCGAAGCATGGCTACCCCTTGTCTTACTCTCTGTCGACACCACACTGATGTCAGAAGTGGGACAGTGCCCCCCCCCCCCACAAGTGAACTCGAAGGCATACGGCAAGAAAAGCAGAGCCTGGCGAAAGACCATGATGGTGGGGATGACACTGCAAGGCTCGACGGGCACAGCAAGACTGGAGACCGGAGCAGGTGCAGGACGGCCCGAAAACAGGGCTGGTGCAAGGTGGCTCAGTAGTGAAGTTGGCGCAAGTGAAAGTGAAAGTAAAACTATTGAAGGCGTTAGTGCAGATACGCTGTGTTGAGCAGAGGAACAGTTGATGAGTCAGTGGTGAAAGAGAGAGGACATCGTGCCAGCAGCACTGCAAGAGTGGGCCAGGGGATAGACAGATACTAGCTATGGAGGTCCAACGGCAACCGCGGACGGCTCATCACACATGCCGCCATGAACTAACTGATATCTCTGATATGAACAGAGCTGGGCACATCACACAGCCGGAAGGTGACCATCATCCAGCTCAGGTCAGTCGGGGTGAGGTGTGTGGCTAGTGGTGACCTCCCCCGCGATTGCTGTCTTCTGTATGTGCCTCTTTCTGCTGGTGTGTTCAAAGAGCGCCTCTTGCAGCAGATTGTGGCTAACCCCGTGTTTCTTCCTCTGCTGATGATACAGTATGCATTCCTTCTAATTACTTGATAAGTTGGAGTGATGAAGCTCCACAAAACACAGATCTGCCCTCTTATGGAGCTCCAACCACAATCTGACACACCTGCTCCAGCTAATTAACTTCTCCAACAGCCCCTGACTGGCTGAATCAGATGCAGATGGTTGGGGGCAGCATGCTAGATGCAGGTGGGAATGAAAGTGTGCAGGAAAGTAGATTTCCAGGACCAGGGTTGGTGACCACTGCTTTGGGTCAAAACATCTACGATTATGAAGAACTCATTCGGTCAGGTGGCCCCAAACTGTGGTCTGGTAGTGTATTTACTACTGTACACTGCAGCGGTCACCAGCCGTCCTCCTGGAGGTCTACTTTTCAACCTGCATCCGTTTACCTAACAGTAGGGCTGAAATATTAAGTGTCTAAATCACAATTTGAAAGAGGGCAATATTCAAATTACGAGCCATTTTAATGTTAATATTGTTTGAAGAAGCGTAATTTTGCTTAATTACACTGAGCTGTGAACTGCCTGTAGATGAACTGGACCAATCAAAAGAAATCAAACAGCGTCCAAGCCTCAAACCAGAAAAATAATATGAACAGCAGTCACAACACTGGTCAGAAAAATCACAATGAAATATTTTCCCCAAATCATTCAGCCCTAAAGCACCTGATCAGACAAGACATGCATTAGCTGGAGCAGGTAGGGGAAGGTTGGTTCCCAGGACCAGGGTTGGTGACCAGCGTCCCGCTGTACGAACGTCTGAAAGTGCTACAATACATTAGGCAAATATATAATGCTAAAATTTAAAGTCAAAGTCTAAGATTTATGGTTTATCATTTAGCGCAGTAGCATGAGCCAACTGACAAGAAATGAGCACAGACCAGCAAAACAACCAGAAGAAAGCGAACTCATGTCCTGCCGTCTCTGCGCATTCGCACAGTGAAGGCATTACTTCATCACAGTACTGCACATGATCTACATCATTACCACCAGTATGTAAACACTGCTCTGACTCTCTACACAACACCAGATATAAAATAAAACACATACCATAATGTTAGATTCTGGTGGACGCAGGGAGGAGAAATTAATTGCTCTCTCTCTGTCACGTTTCTGTCAGTTCCTCTCTCTCTGCACTGAAGTAGCAGCAGAAAATGATGACTAAACAGCATTTCTGACAACTCCCTTTCTCAAACATGCAAATTATCTTTCTGCTGCTGGGAAATAAAAGAAACTCGGTGAAAAACTCAGTGAAAAAAAAAACAAATTTAATCCAACAATTAAAACCAAGACACATTTTAACAGAGCAAATGGTTTACGAATAGTAAATTATGATGATTTCAGTTCATTAAAGCCCAAAGCCTCTATAAATGATTCCAGTTTAGTGGTTTCAGGCCAGTAGAGCATTTATGTCCTGGATGTTTTAGTGGTTTTGGGCCAGTAGAGCATTTATGTCCTGGATGTCTTAAGTACTTTTGGGCCAGTAGAGGGTTTATGTCCTGTGTGGCTTTAGTGGTTTTGGGCCAGTAGAGCATTTACGTCCTGGATGTTTTCAGTGGTTTTGGACAAGGAGAGCGTTTGTGTCCTGGATGTCTTTAGTGCTTTTGGGCCAGTAGAGTGTTTATGTCCTGGATGTTTTAGTGGTTTTGGGCCAGTAGAGCATTTCTGTTCTGGATGTCTTAAGTACTTTTGGGCCAGGAGAGCGTTTATGTCCTGGATGTCTATTGTGCTTTGGGGCCAGTACAGCGTTTATGTCCTGAAGGTCTTTAGAGGGTGTTTAGGTCCTGGATGGCTTTAATGGTTTTCGACCAGTAGAGGGTTTATGTCCTGGATCACTTTAAGATTTTGGGCCAGTACAGCATGTCCTGGAAGTCTTTAGTGCTTTTGGGCCAGTAGAGCATTTATGTCCTGAATGGCTTTGGTGGTTTTCTGCAGAGCCTCAGAGACACTGTTGTTGGTGATGGTGAGGTCAGAAAGGTCAGAGTTCAGCCTGAAACTCTGAGACGGGTCACTTGGAGAGTTCAGAATGGAGCTATTGTCCAGGAGAACTGAGCAGAGGGAGGTTAAGGGCAAAAGAAACACTACAAACACTACAAACAAACAAACACTTCCTCTGACACTCCAATCCTATAGCAGACTGATGGAACGGCCGATTGGCTACGTATCAGTATCGGCTGATTTTCAGCCCAAATATGCGACCAGCCGATATTTCTCGAACTAAGCGGATCCTGAGAGCTAAACAGTGCCTTAAAGCATAGGAGCCATAGTTAAGGAACGCTGTGGCCCTAAACGAGGATGAAAAAAACATGAATGAAAATGAATTATTAATTAATGTCGTCACGCCGATTCAGCAACTGATGCTGCGTAAATCTTTAATTGGAGCCTGCTGTATTTTCTGCGTTGAACAGGCTCCGCTGTCATGGTTGCAGCCCAAACAAACACGAGTTTGTTACAGCAACTGTATTTAAGCAGCATTCACTCACTCCTTTTTAATGAGAGGAGCAAAACGCAAAAGCAGAGCCTCGAGTTCCCCCACTGACAAAAGGAAATACCTGCAGAATCGCTTGTCATGCAGTGTTAGCTCCTGTAGGAGGCGCTGGGTCTCCCTATGTTGTTGTCTTTGTTGTAGAATGGGACGTGCACAGTGTTTCCACCGTTTAGTTGCCGTGCTTAACAGACAAAATGTTTTTAGACAGAAAAACGCTTTGGACTTGGTCTGAAGGTCCCACTACGTTACTTGGTGTGAACAGGCCTTAACAGTCCAGCCCCGCCCTCGATCGAAAACGGTGCCAGACCCAAAAACACTGACGGCTCCATCTCTAGTCTGTACTTTACTTCCACAAGGATACAGTTAAATCTCCGGATCTTCTGAAGCTCAGTCAGCACTGACCTGAGGGTGGACAAAGAACAACAGGAAATGCTAGCTACTTTATTTAACGCTATGAAACGCTAACAGATGCTAATAAATGCTATTAAATCATGAACCTTTTGAATTGTCCTTTGATCTCCTCCACAGATTTAGTCTGGCACTGTAATAATGCCTAATCCTAATCAGTTACAGCAGAGATTAAAGAGATAACTGAATTTATAACAAACTCTCAGCGGCTTGTCAACTTGGCACTGTAATTATTCATATTCAGAACTATAGGTTTACTATAATAAATCACTAGACAGATTCTTTTAAATATCAAAATAATCAATGAATTAATGTATTATTTATATGTAAATACACAAAAAAAAACACCAATCAAGTTAAACTCACGTGCAAAAGACAGAGAGTGAAGGGAAAGTACACATGACTGTATAATACCTGCTGTCTATTGGCCGGTCAGTCTGAGGTTCAGTACGGTCATATAAATCTGCTGCGTTGTTGCTCGTGCTCAGTAAATTCTGCTTCACCCACTGACACCACTGTCCCGCTACGGCCACGTACCTGCAGGGAGAGGAATACGTTACTTACTGTCCGTAACGTATAACATCTGGGTTTTAATATGCATGTTAGTTTTTAAATAAACAGTATGTGCAGTGATGTTAACGTTGCTTAAAGCAGTAAGATCACCTCTACAAATCTTTACCTGTCATAGGCTCCACCCACTTCTACCTGCAGCAGGTGCTGTTGGCCATCAGGCAGAGTGAGCTGGCACAGCTCCGGCCCCACCCCTCCACTTGAAAGCTCCTGCTTCTAAACAAATTAGAAATAACCAACTATAAAAATGGTGTCTATCTACGTAGGGGTGTGTAGTGTAGGTGAGGTCCGTGCCTGTGCAAGTGTGTGTAGTGTAGGCTAGATGTGTACCTGCGCAGGTGAGTGTAGTGTAGGCTAGATGTGTACCTGTGCAGGTGCGTGTAGTGTAGGTTAGGTGTGTACCTGTGCAGGTGCGTGTAGTGTAGGTTAGGTGTGTACCTGTGCAGGTGCGTGTAGTGTAGGTTAGGTGTGTACCTGTGCAGGTGCATGTAGTGTAGGTTAGGTGTGTACCTGTGCAGGTGCGTGTAGTGTAGGTTAGGTGTGTACCTGTGCAGGTGCATGTAGTGTAGGTTAGGTGTGTACCTGTGCAGGTGCGTGTAGTGTAGGTTAGGTGTGTACCTGTGCAGGTGCATGTAGTGTAGGTTAGGTGTGTACCTGTGCAGGTGCGTGTAGTGTAGGTTTGGTGTGTACCTGAGCAGGTAAGTGTAGTGTAGGTTAAGTGTGTATTTGTGTAGATAAGTGTAGTGTAGGTTAGGTGTGTACCTGTGCAGGTGAGTGTAGTGTAGGTTAGGTGTGTACCTGTGCAGGTGCGTGTAGTGTAGGTTAGGTGTGTACCTGAGCAGGTAAGTGTAGTGTAGGTTAAGTGTGTATTTGTGTAGGTAAGTGTAGTGTAGGTTAGGTGTGTACCTGAGCAGGTAAGTGTAGTGTAGGTTAAGTGTGTACCTGTGCAGGTGCGTGTAGTGTAGGTTTGGTGTGTACCTGAGCAGGTAAGTGTAGTGTAGGTTAAGTGTGTATTTGTGTAGGTAAGTGTAGTGTAGGTTAGGTGTGTACCTGTGCAGGTGCGTGTAGTGTAGGTTAGGTGTGTACCTGTGCAGGTGCATGTAGTGTAGGTTAGGTGTGTACCTGTGCAGGTGCGTGTAGTGTAGGTTTGGTGTGTACCTGAGCAGGTAAGTGTAGTGTAGGTTAAGTGTGTATTTGTGTAGGTAAGTGTAGTGTAGGTTAGGTGTGTACCTGTGCAGGTGAGTGTAGTGTAGGTTAGGTGTGTACCTGTGCAGGTGCGTGTAGTGTAGGTTAGGTGTGTACCTGAGCAGGTAAGTGTAGTGTAGGTTAAGTGTGTATCTGTGTAGGTAAGTGTATTGTAGATTAGATATGTACCTGTGCAGGTGAGTGTAGTGTAGAATAGATGTGTACCTGTGTAGGTGTGTGTAGTGTTGAATAGATGTGTACCTGTGCAGGTGCGTGTAGTGTAGGTTTGGTGTGTACCTGTGCAGGTATGTGTAGTGTAGGTTAGGTGGGTACCTGTGTAGGTGTGTGTAGTGTTGAATAGATGTGTACCTGTGCAGGTGTGTGCAGTGTAGGTTAGGTGGGTACCTGTGTAGGTGTGTGTGTATTCCACAGCATCTGCACCTGAACTCCATCCAGAAAGGTGATGTGGGCAGTGCCATCTGAGAGAGCCTGAAACTGGCCTGTACCTGCCACCTGCAACTCCGAGACAACACCTGCACACTCCTTCACCTCCACCTGCTCAATACAGGAACTCACAAACTTCAGGTAACAAACTGAAATACGAAACTAATCAATAACTCTTATTGATCACTACCAGAGAGCACCACTTTACCTTTAAACCGGTTTGAGGCATTTACCCCCGTACTCTCTTACTCAAATTTTCCATTCCACCTTAAATGGTGCAGCACTTACATTCTGGCACCTGAGGCGCTGTACCATTTAAGGTGGAACGGAAAATTTTAATTTGAAATTGGCGACTAGGCGAGTTTGTGATGATTTAGACATGCAGTTAGCACACTGCTAATCGGTGGGGAATAAACTTCAATTACTTGTTAGCTGCATTAGCCTCGTAGCTCCAGTGCTAAAACAAAAAGTAAACACCAAACATGTCTCGACTGATTGACTACATTTGGGGCAAACAGGGGAAAACTGATTAAATCTGACTTTGAACTGTTACTTTAATGGCACTGCACTGATCTGCCACCAGAGGGCGACTAACACAGTATCTGCTGAAGCTCCCGTTAATCTGAGCAGGCTGAGTGTCAGGTCTCCGTTTAAGAGTCTGCACTGTGAAAACACAGACAGTGCTGTGTCTCTTAGAGCTCCGGGACGTTAGTATGTTTTATTGGGGTGTAGTCAGACATCATACTCACCCTCCTCCAGCAGCACTGAGGCATTATGGGAGTGGTGGAGGTGCTGGCCTGTTTGTAGCACTGCAGGATTCTAAAATCAAACACAAGCACTGTTAATGACTGTAACCTCGTTAATTTATTATTCATTTATTACTATTGTGTTTTCCTGTGTAAAGCACCCAAGTAGTTCTCAGGCGGTTGCTAGGTATTCTAGGTGGCTGCTAGGTTGTTGCAATGATATCCCAGGTGGTTGCTTTGAGGGTGCTAGACTGTTGCTATGGTATTTCAGGTGGATGCTATGTTGTTGCTAGGTGGTTGCTATGGTATCCCAGGTGGTTGCTAGGTTGTTGCAATGATATCCCAGGTGGTTGCTTTGAGGGTGCTAGACTGTTGTTATGGTATTCAAGGTGGGTGCTATGTTGTTGCTTGGTGGTTGCTATGGTATCCCAAGTGGTTGTTAGTGATCGCTACGATATCCCACATATCTCTGTAATACACAATCTCTAATGACCTGCTGGCTCTGGTCACTGCACTCCTGATTGAGTAGGTCTGTCCAGGCAGGTCAGGTGGAAGCCCGTTGAGGTAGTAAACACTCTCCACCGTCTGTAAACAAACAGGTGTTTACTGTTTACTAAACACAGCCCTCAAATACTGCAACTCTACAGTCTTACTAAAGCTCAGATTCACAATTATTACATAAAATATACTAAACATTAACTAATATAATTGGATCAACTGTTTACACAGCAGTAGAATACAAACAATACAAACAGTACAGCTTTTATTTTACTTTTTAAGGTCATAAAAAGATCTTTAGACCAAAAATGAGCACATATTGTACTGAATATTCCTATAATCGACTGCTGTAATGGTTTAAAGACTCCTGCAGTGTCGGTGGGGTTTATCTTACAGTAGAAGACGAGGGTCTGTAGTGGGTGAAGTATTCAGCTAGAACTCCATTAGACCTGATCACTGATCCATCCCCAGGAGAAACCTCCACCACCGGCACAGCGCCACCTATCACCCTGACACACGATTACACACGTTATACACTCAACAACGTAAACGAATTGGCGTCCTACTCAGCAGCTTCTTATGCGAACTTGCCGTTCCACCAGCAGCAGTTACATTCTGGCACCTACCAATGATCCGACTACCAATGATCATCATCCAACAACAGTACTTATTGTTATTACATTCCAGTAGCTATAATTAGTATGTGACTAATAAATCTGGTTATTATAACGTTTTAATCAATGCGATAATTACCGGTAGACGACTCCGTGGCACCACACCACTTTCACCAGCTCTGCGGACGCGTCCAGTTCTGACCAATCAGAAGCTCCGCTGCCATACCGCCACCTGGACAGAATATTATTACCCTCCTCTTCATCATCATCATCATCATGATATCATATGCATAAGAGATATCCAGCATATATTACCAGCCAATCAGCAGTCTAGATCAGATGCTGATAAGACTATTAAAATATTACTTTAATATTTAATACTATATAACATGAAAACGCTATTTAGGTATGACCTGGTGTTGAATGACACTGTATAAGAGTTGATACCATAAGAGTACTTAATGGATCATATACTGACCTGTGCTGGTGAGGGCAGGGGCAGGTCAGCGGGAGAGGAGGAGGAACATTACACTTCACTGTCGCCTGAGAGACAGCCGTGGGGCCGTGGCCTAATTCCCCCTCTGTCCCAGCACCTCTCTGCTGTCCAATAGCATCGCTGCACTGAGCTCTCTGGGCTCCCCATTGGCTGAGAGCTACAGAGAGGGGGTATCTCCAGGTGTGAGGGTGATGAAGTCCAGAGTGGTGCTGGACCACACGTGTATGTGTGATCCTCCTGGCTGACCTCGCAGCGTCCTCGGTCTCTGATGAACGCAGATGCCTGGCCGCTGTAGATGGAGCCGGAGCTGATCTCAGACCCTGAGGCTCCTCAGGACGTTCTTCATTCCGGCTGCTCCTGCACGTGAACTCCACTGTAAACTCCTGACCGCAGGTGGACAGCACCAGCCGCGCATGACCGTCCACCGAACACACGGTTACGTCTCCAGCTGAGCTGTGGACAATGCTGCAGGAGTCTGCTGAAGGCCACTCAACCTCAGAGACCTCAGCTCCAAGCTTCTGAAGGAGAACACAGTTACAAAGCCAGACACTTTATCTGCACTGGGGGAACACAATTAACCCTCCTTAAGCTTAATACGCTTCCCCCGAGGTTTCAGAACCTTTTCAGGAACCAAAAGAGTTCAGGAACCTTCTGAAGACCTAAAGACTTTGAAACCTTTGAGGAACTTAAGAGTTCCGGAACCTTTTGAGGAACGAAAGAGTTCAGGAATCTTTTGAGGCACTAAAGAGTTACTGAACTATTTGAGGACGTGAACAGTTCAAGAACCTTCTGAGGACCTGAAAAGTTCCAAAATCTTTTGAGGACCTTAAGAGTTCAGGAATCATTTGAGGAATGAGAGTTACTGAACTGTTTGAGGACCCTCAGAACCTTCTGAGGGTCTAAATAGCTCCAAAACCTTTCGATGACCTGAAGAGTTCAGGAACCTTTTGAGACGTTGATGAGTTCAGAGACCTTTTGATGACCTAAAGTGTTCAGGAAGTTTTTAAGGAACTAAAGAGCTACAAACTGTTTAGAAAGTGCCAAAACCCACTGAGGAACTAGTTTTTTTTTGCTTAAATTACGAAACTCCTTTTAAATGTCTTTTTAAACAGTAGATAAGAAGATTCTGAGAAGCTTGTATTTCACCATTCAGCCATGTGCAGCACAGATAGCTGGTGTTTCCTAGAAAACGGCCCACTCTGAAAGAGGAGCTAAAAATGTCTGAAATAAACTACAAACGATCCGAAAAAGGATCTTGTGGTGGAAAGTAGAGCCGAGCAATATGACAGTATTTATCAATATTGTGATAAATTACGTTACAATCAGCTTTTCTGAACATACAGTGGAAATTATCAGTACTGAATCAGTGACCAACTGCATGTTTCATTACACAGAGAGCCTCATGAGTCCTGTTTAAGTGGATTTACTGCAGCACAGTGTGTGAAACGTTACATGTAAATCACTGTATTCAATACTGTTTTTAAATGTGACACAACTTATATATGTATATTGTGACACATGATGTATAATGAAAACGTCCTGAAACATTATGAGGTTAAATGTTTGCCATATCACTCATTTTGTGCAAAGGTGCCTATAAGTTCCTGAAAAGGTTCCTGTGATGTGATGTTCCTGTAAAGAGCAGCTGAATGGAGGACCTACCTCCTTCTGGTCTTCAGGAATGAGCTCTTCAGGTAGATACGGACGCGCTGCATACTTATTCCTGAAGTTCAAGGCATCAACCAGCAAAGCCTAAGGAGACAACAGGGTGGATGTAGGTATTATGGGACAGTTTTACAGGGCATGCATGACCAAGCAAAGTTTTCTATGCAATCACATTAAGGTAATTATGTAATGTAGCGCATTTACAGCATGTCCTCATAAATGTATACATTGTGTGTAAATTTCATGATGAATGGACCAAAAGAAACGACCCAAAATGACTTTGGAAAAAAGTCTGGTTCCATTGACTTCTCCTGTAAAGTTACCATTTTGGAGATACGAGGTTTTGTTCTGACAGCAGTCATATATATATAATATTTGCTGAAATTGGTAAAAGTGATGGTTTCATTTACAAGCTTTTACTCATAATCTTAGCTAATAATCGTAGCTAACGTCATGGAACATTATTAAAAAAAAAAGTAGACTTCAGACACCAAACCTGTTTGTGCTCAGTGGAAAAAACTGGATAATTTTCTTAATGTGATTTTAAGGTGAAAACTTACTTTAAAATATCAAAACGGTGGACGACTGCCACCCTTCCCAACCAACAAGCCTCTCATTAAAAAGGTACAAAACTAAAAGTGCCTTGAGTCACTGTAGATGGCTTATCATAACATTTTTGTGCACAAATTAGTGGTGAACTGTTTGACTGTAGACACAAACAGGAGAGTAACAGCACCTGTTCATCAAAATTATACAAACTGCACAAAATCTATAATAACTCAAAGGACTTTTACTTTGTAATACTGCAGTGCTTTCACAAACAAGCACTTCTGTACTACTCTTATGCAGAGAGAATACCTGGAATACTTTTAGAAATTTTCTATACTTTTTTAACTGAGTAAAAGTAATTTTAGAGTACTTTTACTTTTACTCAATTCATATTTTACGTTTTATTACTCACGCCCACCACAGACAGTGTGACATTCTGCTTTCCCAAAATTAAAGACTAATAAAATAAAGTCCCTCTGTAAAAGACAAAACATAGTAAATTAACCTTTTTCATTTTATTAATGTAATTAGCATATTTAATGAAATACCCTGCTGAACTCCAGCGATCTAACAGTTTTACTGCACTCGTTACTGCACTGCTACAGCTTTACTCCCTACAGCTCTTACTTTCCTGCACTTATCTGTAAATAATAGGGTATTTTGCACTTCTGGTGCTGCTAACTGTGTTTCATTGACTTTATACTTGTACTCTGGACAACAACAATAAAGCTAAATCTAATCTAATCTACAGTTTTATCCGATTAGCTCCGTTCTCAGAGCCTCTCTGGCGCCCTCTAGTGTCTCACAGTCATGTCTCTGGTATACAGTGATGATTGTGTATGGACAGGCTGCTCTAAACTGGCTGTGGTGAAGAGAGTGAACTACACTGATCAGTGTGTGCACTCCGGGCTGTATTGATTACCCTGTACTCGCTGATAGTGAACCTTGTCCTGTGTCTCACTCGTCTCCTCTCGTGCAGAGGGTGAGCAGGAGGAGCTTTCTCCAGAACGTACTCGGACCCGCAGGGCGACAGCTGGAGACGAGAACCGTCCGTGAACGAGACGTCCACCGACTCATCATCGAACATCACCATGAACCGGACCGCTGCCATCACTGAAGAACTGAACAATGATCACATTCAGACTCTAAATTCAGAGATAATATTCATAATCTCAACATAATTCACTAGTTAAGATGTAAACAGAGTCATTCAGAGTGGTTCTGAGTGGTTTGGTGTGAAACGCTCTGTTCTAGATAAACTTACTGAGTCAGAACTGTTCACAGTGGTGGTGATAGGAACCAGACGTCCACCTCTAAAAGCTCCCTCACAGAAAGTTCCTACATGAAATGGTTATGAATTCACTGCCTGATGACTGAGACACTGTTTTATGATAGTTTAGAGAACTTAAACTCCATTCATGGTGGAGGGATACATGCAGGGCGCTGTGAGGCAAAATAGTCCCCAAAGAAAACTTATTATTTCAGATTTTCCACTATTTTCCATCATCAACATTCCATATAAACTCAGAAGACTCGTGTAGGTTCACTGGTGGTTCTGGATAGTAAATAAAATGTCTATATCTGTGTTGTAGTCATGGCGACCCCTGGTTCCTATCACCACCACTGTAAAGACATCTGAACCATTTCACACCAAACCACTCTGAATCACTCTGTTTACACACTGAGTTATGGGGGAATTTTGAGAAAAATGGTGGAGTTCCCCTTTTAAACCCAACTCCAGCGCTGGTTGAGTCTAATCTTGGACTAAACTGCAGTTTAAACTCTATAACCTCAGTTTCTACATGACATTAATTCGAACTTTCCGTTCCACCTTAAATGGCGCAGCTCTCACAGTCTGGCCTCCACCGCGCCTCATTGTAACAGCACCATTTAAGGTGGAGCGGTAAGTTGAGCTCAAACGGCAGATTCAGCCCCGCAGCTCCTGAATCCCCGCGTCACTCGAACTCCTCTGAGCATTCAGCCTTTATTTCACTTCTATTCCGACATTTAAACTCTAAACTACGGTCATTTAAACTCTACTTAGTCCCCAAACTCAGCAGAGCCGCTACAGACCCGCCAGCCGCGTCCGGGGTCAGCGCCTCGCCTGCACTGGATGGCGGTTCTCCTACTGCGGGACTCGCAGCAGACGTGTTCAGTAAGACTGCTCCGCCTCGTGGCCGGGAGGAGAACAGCAGCCATACAATTTGATTTTTATTCATTTTCCTAGCAAATAATTACTGTAACACTGCTAACACATGGTTTTAGATGTGAAGCTCCTCTTCCACAGCAGCTTTTATACGTCATGTGTGATAATTTCCATCTCTAACTTTACCATTTAATTATTGTTACTGAGATTCAGCTGCTGCTTGTAATAAAGTGCTCTATAAATAACGCTTATCTTTATTATTATTATTATGATCATCATCTCAGCTGGACGTTTAAGCTCTATGGGCCATTTTCCCTGACTTGGAATAAGCTTAGTCTTGTACTAAACTGCTGGGTTAATGTCAAACCACCATTGGGAATTCATTTTAGTCCAGGTTTAGGCTGAATCTGGACCCTGAACTCCCTTAAACTCAGTGTTTAAACTCTAAACCAGAGGTGTGCAGTGTTTATGCTGGACTGGAGGCCCAAAAGAGACAATATACAAATAAAAAAGGTAGTTTTGTTTGTCATAGATTTTAAAAATGTGTTTTACAACAATACATTACTGTTTAACATATTGCTGTTAAAAAACTTCTAAAATACACTTAAAATAAAAATTTAACAAAGACAATTTTAGAAACGACAGTGGAGGTGGTGTAGTTTAAAACATTCTCCTTAGTTTTCAGGTTTAAAATTGTTAATAAACTGGGAGACAAATAAGAACACCACTATTATGAAGGTTCAAAATCTGAGTGCCAATGTCGCCCCCTTGTGGAGAATCCGTATACTGCTAAACATGAGCGAGTTAGGTGCTTAACATAAAGTTTATTTCTATTTCTTCCAACTTTTTGAGGTGCCCCCCTAAACTACACTCATGAGTGAGAAGAACATAAATGAAGATTTGCATCCAAAAGAAAAGTATCTTTTGTGATTTTGTGTCATGTATGAGGAATCAAAGAGCCAGAAACAGAGAAAAGCAGTGATGTTATAAAGATTTATTGCAGGCAAACAATGCTGTAAATAATATTTACAATACTATAATAAAATAAAGGTTTCCTCTGGGTGGGGAGAGTGTGAACAGTGCTGAATGTCACAGTGGTTCTGAATCCATCTCCTCCCACCAGTCTAACCGGAGGGCTCATTTTCGGGATTCAGTAACCAAACTGGCGGCGGAGGCTTCAGGAAGTGCATCAAATCTGTAAAATTCTTAAAAAGGTCCAAAATGAACCTGAAGAAAGAAGAACCCAAAGAAAAGAACAAAACGAAACTCAAAGCTCACCAAAACTCTATTTTTGGTAACTTTTTTTTCTCCCTTATTGTTTTTCTTGAATGATTTTTTCTCGAGTACCTTAAGAGCGGCTCAAACTCAGCCCTGCGCTCGGCTAAAGCGGTTAGTTCGAGATCAAACGCTGACGACGCTACTCTGCTTCTCAGACTGAAGAAAAAAGAACCCACTGCAAACCTTCAGATCAGCAAACAAACAGGGGGAGGGAGAAGAGAGAGAATCAAAGCAAACCAGGAACAGCCCAGCGCTGCGGAAGGAGTCGACGGCAGCCGATGCGCGTCGAGGCGTCGAGCGAACAGGAGGTCCAGGCGGACCTCAGGAGCTGGGGGTGCTGGTTTACATACTGAAACGGTCTAAAATAAAATCAAATAAAACTGGTTTCTCTCGCCGTCCAGGCTGGAGACCCCCAGGCTGGAGACCCCCGGCGGCTCCGCTCTGCTGTTTCTACTGTTTCCTTTTTCTCTCAGACTCCAGACAGAACTTCTCAAACGCCTCCTCGATCTCCGGATCCATCTCTTCCTCGTCAGCGTCGAGCCTGCGCACAGAAAAAGCAGCATTTCAGTCACGTGACAAATGTGTGTACTACAGAGACGCGGCAGCACGACTTCAGATTGATTAACTTCGAGTCAACATCGACTAATCGCTGATGACATCATGAATAAACCACAGAAGAAGGGAAAGCTCTACAACAAGCACCTTTAATAATCAGTGACGAAGCCAAACTACACAGGTCAGTACAGCGGGACGCACCCTTTCCAACGAGCCCTGGACCGCATTAATAGCCTTCTGGGAACCGAAAATACGGACTCTGGAATCTTGCAGATCTGTATCTGACTTGGGCGCACCCAAATTCAGTGAAAATAAGAGTAACCGACTTCAAACTATACTGGATTACAGGGCGTTAGGCTCCTCTCCAACCTAGGGCTGGGTGATAAAACGATAGCGATAATTATCGCAATATAACTTTCCTCGATAGAGCGATAAGAAATGTTCAATACATTTTTTATATAATGGAGAATTCTCACACTCACGCGTTCTAGTGACAGCCGTGGTGTTTTCTACTGCAAGGAAAGTGACACTACTCTGCTCTCGCCACGAGAGGGCGCACCTCCGAGTTTTTCGACATGATGTTCTCCTGTGACCGAGTGTGAGTGACGAGGTCAGTGGTGTAACTGTACTGTCCTACAGTGAACTCACCTCTTTCTGTACATCCTAACAACTTTAGCAGCGGTAAATCACGTCTGCTCCTCACAACTACAGCACTGTTACAGCGCTCAGTCGTATTTTAAGTATTAAAATAAGTATTAGTGCATTCACAAACAACGAAAGCGAAAGAAAGAAGTGGGTTCATGTTATTTACAGCCCTGATTTAAACGAAAGTAAACTGAGGAAGCTGTGAGGCATTGGAGAGCACTAGGTTATCTTTCCAGGCTGTTTTTAGCAGCTGGCTAACTTGAAGCAGCTCCGTCACTCACACAACACGGAGAATTGATGATACTGTAGATCAAACACGACACAAAAGCACCGCTTTCAGTTTAAACGTTCCTAAAAGGAGGACTCCGTTTGTCTGGTGTTGATATATTGTGGTTCACCACTTAAACTACTATAGAGAAACACAGTCGTCGCTAGCTGGTGTCTGAGTACTGTGATGTGCTCTGATGTGGTGGGAGTGACGGCAGTGAGGCAGTGTGATCCATCACTGACCTACTGAACCAGCTAATGTTTACTGTCGGTATTAAGCTGACGTTGTTGAGAAACTAAACAGTTTAGTCGTAACCAGACAGCTAAAATAATCTGTTTTCTTTCTTACATTATGAATATTACAAATACTGCAGCCGTGCTTTTCCAGCTGGTAAAAACAGCTCACCAGACACTCTCTCCAACTCTCCCATGACAGATTGGTGAAGTGTTCCACTGGTTGGTGAGTGTTTATCATGTTCTGACCATAAAGGATAGTTTAAAACAGCAACTGACCACTCAGCAGCAAAACCTCAGCCTTCAAACATGAAAGAAATAATAATTTGACATTTATCGCGATATGTATCGATATCGAACGATATGAACATTTTTATTGTGATAAGATTTTTGGCCATATCGCCCAGCTCCACTCCAACCACACCCAACTCTTTACTGTAGTCTTCCTGAGATAACGACGTTCAGTATCTGATCTTTGAAGGTCGACTGCACTAATATTCCAATTAAGAGTCCCTAAACTCGGCCCCTGGTCTCAGATCACTGCAGCTGCTAAGGGCTGAAATACTGTTAAAATAATATAATAATGTAATAATATAATAGTAATAAAGCTACTAAGGGCCTAATCCAGGTGCTCTACTCCTTAACACTCTATACATTTCCTTATTCTATCTGTTTGGGTTATTTGTTTTTCTGAGCTTTTGTCCTCTACTCTACTGTCTTTTGCTCATTCCTGCTTTGTGCTATGATGTCTTTGGTATCATTAGTGTCTTTGTTTAAAATGATTTTCCCCATTTTTCTCCTTCCTACAAGCATCCTGTAGCATACCTGGTTCAATTAAAGGCTAAATAACTAAATAAAAGAAAGAGGGCCGATTATAAAATTATAAAAACAATTATAAACAATACTACTACTACATTAGAACTCTGGGCTCTACAGAGCAACCAGGGCGTCATTTGATGCATGATTTAACGGAGGGAAACGACCGAAGACACTTCTGTAGCGTCTTCATAGTAATAAAGTATGTTTCTGCCGTTATACTGTCAACAAAAACTCGTAAAACATCTAAAACATTCTTAACGCTCAATGTAAAAAAATAAAATAAATAAATAAATAAATAAATAAATAAATAAATAAATTTGGTTGACCCACATAAATTACAGCCATGTCAATCAGTGTTAAGGCATGATGATGATCTGGGCTCTCACCTGTTCTGATACTGAAAAAGATCTTTTCATATTTTTCATACATTTTCACATTTTTAACATCAACCTGTCCAAGGAAAGCAAAGGAAAACGAGCCACTGGGCTAATCTGGCCTGAGGTAAGCTGGTCAGTGCTGACTCTGCCTGGTACTCAGGTTAAGTAACACTGTGCAGCTGAGTTTATGAGTTAAGAGCAGCATCTGATCATCTGAGCTGAACACACAGTGAACAAATTCAGCTCTGGTGCAGTGATGTTTGAGCTGTGTCGCCCCCTGCTGGTCTGAGCTGATCACAGTGCCTGTCTGTGCCGAGTCTTTAGGGGGCGGGGCTGAACAGAATCCAGCCTAAAGCCCACGCTTTCTCCCAACAGCTGACTCAGCACCAACACGCAGAATCACCCACAGCCCTGCTGAGCTCATCGAGGAGAGGACAATCAGAGAGACAGAGCAGGAGAACAGAGAGGTGAACGACCTGCCGGGTCACAGGGGTCACCGGTTCTGACCCTGTACCACACCCTGCGGACTGAGCCATCATACAGCGAGAGAACCCACACAGAGAGCCCAGAGAGAGATCAGTGAACAGCGGCTTCAACTCACGAGTCGTTCCCGTTCTCCTCGTACAGGTCGGGGAAATAGTCCTCGCGGTCCAGGATCTCCTGATACGCCTCAGAGTAATCTAGAACACACAGAGAGGGGTTAGAGAACCAGACGCTGAGGAACAGTCAACTCACTCACACTGTAAAGGCTGTTACACTGAGCACGACTTATTAGGGAGACTTAATCAGACGTCAATACACGGATTTGATAGTATTGATTATATCTGTCCACTCATTACTGTTGTCCCTGCTGTTGGCATGGCAACAAACAATCAACTGTGTCTCAGCGACTACAACCTTCAGTCAAACGTCAGAAGCTCCTGAAGCAGGAAGTGAAACTCTACTTTCACTTCTCCAGAATGGAAAACAGTCCATCCAAACACGGTTTGCTCATTTCGTTTATTATTATTTTATGTATTTATTTAGAGTAAAGCATGTCTTTTGGAATTGTAGACAGTCTGCTCTGTTGGTTTTTGTTGCAGTTCAAAAAAAATTGAGATTCCAAAAAAAACCCTGATTAATAAATAAATACTTCAATAAATAAATAAAAACTGCATCACATCCGGTGTGTATAGGTTTTGGTATCCAAAACTCGAAACAAACATACAAACAAACAAAAAAATTACGTATTTCCGTGTCATTTATTCCCATCATGTTCGCTGTGAACACGTGAATTTTTGAGCTATCAGTGCATCGACTCGGTTTGATTTTCAAACTGATTCAAAAAGGATCTTGAACTAATAACGATTCAATTCGATTCAATTCATACACCCATTCAATTCGACAATTCAAGCACCCTTAAGAATTATCAAGTGACCTGAAACAAACACACTCTCAGAAATAAAGGTACTAAACTGTCACTGGGTCAGTTCCCCTCTCATCACTGGGGTGGTTTCCTCAAGTACCTCCATCTCAGTACCTTTAGTCAGGGAACATAACTGAACCATAATCCACTGAAATGATATGTTCTAAGCTGTACTGACTCCACACACCCCGTCTCGTCTCCAGGACTTTATTTTACTGTTCTGTTTAAAACATTCGGTTATGAAAAGGTACAAATACGAACTTTTCACCTGGAAAAACTTATTTAAGGTTTACAATCAGACCTTAAAACCACTGTTGGAGCTTTGAGGGAACATTTACACTGTTTGTACCTTGATGAACAGAAATGTACCTGAACAGAACCTTTATTTCTAACAGTGTACAGAGAGCTGCGGGTTGGTCAGTATAATCAGTAGTGGAGTGTAAATCTCTCTCGTCCTCGTTTAGCTTGTGAAGCTGAGCCTCTCGTAGGGTTTAAAGTCTAATTCAGTGGTTCAGTATTCAGTTTGTCCCTTATCAGATGGTTAAAGCCTCATCAGGAGGAACTACAGAGGAAGGAGACTGAACACACACCTGGATCTGCAGCTGTGAATGGAGTCCCGTCTGCGGTGTAGAAGGTCGGCTCATTCTGAGAGAGAGAGAAACATCATCATCATCACCAACACTGCTATACTACACTGATACAGTGGTCCCCAGCCTGGAGGACCCCCAGCCCTGAGCCTGGAGGACCCCCAGCCCTGCACATGTTTGTGCTTTCCTGTCTAAACACACCCACTTCAACTCAGGAAGGGCTGTTAATGAGCTGATGCGCTGGATCAGGTGTGGTGGGAGGAGGACAAACACTAAAATGTGCAGGATAGGGGGTCCCACAGGACCACCACTGCACTAAAACAGTGTGATCAGACTGTTTGAATAAAGAACAACAAAGAACACACTTTATATTATAACAGTATAACAGACACCTAACATCTTTAGCCCTGAGATAATGTCTCACAAGGTCTAGATCAGATTTTTTACTATGGCTATGTTCACATTACCAGGCTGAAGTGGTACAAATCTGATTTTTTTGCCATAATGTGACTCAGATCTGATGTTTTCAGGGCTGTGTGGACACAAATCTGATCTTTTCAAATCCGAGCCACTTTCATATGTGGTCCTAGATCGGAATTCATGTGCTTTTTTTCCACTGCGCTGCGCCATCATTCAGCGTTACCATGGCAGCAGCGCTGAACAGGAGTTAAAGCCTGTAAACGGTGGAAAAGCAGCTCATCTCACCTTTTTCTCCTTCGTCTCGCTCTAATAATGAAGCTGAGAGCTGATCAGAGTTAATGATCTTCTCAGCGAAGCTCGTTCTGCTCGTTAGTTTGTGCTGATGATTCATTCACGTGACGTTACTGAGTAGGATGAGCTCATGAGGGTCATTTCAGGACGCCGGTTCACATTAATGACAGATTTGAATCACCTAAACGAGTGTGAACCATCGTGTCAGAGATCGGATTTGAGCAAAAAATCTGATTTGAGCAACGAGGTGAGCATAATGTGAAAATGGCCTAATTCGTATTACAGAGTCAAGTCTGATCTTAAATTAGGAACCATATCTAATCTTAAAGCATCTCTTCTCCAGTTAGGAAATCCTGATCTACTCGATCAGGTCGATAATGAACCGTCATGATTTCAGAGTCAGGGTGTTTCTGTAATACGACTCCAGAGTCTCAGGATGTTTAGGATGCATAACTACACTAATATACACACTTCTTTAAAAAGAATGAACACGTTTAAAATGAGCAGGACGTCCTGCTGAACTATATGGACCTGCTTTTTTATACAACTACACAATTATAAAACTGCATAATAAACTACATTTACAAGGCTGCACTGCTAACTTTGTCTCAAAAATGTGACAAAATGAACTTTCCAACAAATTAAAATACAGCACAGTCGGTTTCATACAGTATTAAGACTATTCAATCAATTCAATTATGAAAAATAAATAATTATACAGAATTTCTCTGCACATTTCAGTGAGCTCTGAGTGAGGAATAGCAGCAATGACAGTACAGTGAGTGTGTGTGTGTGTGTGTGTGTGTGTGTGTGAGAGAGTGTACCATGTAGTAGTTGGGGTCATTGTCAGGCGTGGCCTCACTGAACTGGGCTGCTGTGTGAACTCTGCCCCAGTTACTGGACCTCAACTCCACCAGCCGCAGAAGCATCTGCTTCACATCCCTAACAGACACACACACACACACACACACACACAGACACACACAGACACACACAGACACACAGATAGACACACAGATAGACACACAGACAGACAGGTCAGCACTCATTTACAGCAGTGATGCAGAATGTGAATCATGACACATTCAGTGTATGTAGTTTTAGCACTGGAGCTACGAGGCTAACGTCGCTAACAGCTAACGGAAGCTTATACCCACCAATTAGCATAAGTAGCATGGTGCTAACTGTGTGCTTGCCTGTTAGTGAAGCTGGATTTCTATAGCAGCTTAATTTTAGATTTTTCTGTTCCACCTTAAATGCTGCAGTAGCTACATTCTGCTGTACCATTTAAGGTGGAAATTAGTGCTACACTCTTTAAAAAGATGGTTCTTCAAGGGTTCTTTAGTAAAGAAAATGGCACTATATAGAACCATGAGCATTCAGAGAACCCTGTGCATGCTTAAAGGGTTCTCTGCATGGTGAAATGGGTCTTCAGATTGATAAGGAATGTGTTGTTATTGATGGATATAGATGACAGAAGAACAATTTTCAAAAAGGTTTTATAAAGAACCATATTACAGCACATTCTCCATCAATCTGAAGGACCATTTCACCATGCAGTGCTCATGGTCCTATACAGATCCATTTTCTTCATTAAAGAACCCTTTTAGAACCATCTTTGTGAGAGCTCTTTTCCCAGCGTGCTCAGCTCACAGATTACCTGAGCATTTAAACACACATTAAATAAATCTGAGTATAAAACCTGCTGCACTGGGCGTCCAGCACGATGTTCTCCATCCTCTGGATGATCCCGTCCATGTGGGACTTTCCACTCTGCTTCCACGAGTCCTCCAGAACCGAGCCGGTCAACTACAACACACACACACACACACACACACACACACACACACACACACACACACACACACACACACCCCTGCACTCAGAGCAGCGACTACAGCTCTGGATTTTATTTTCTCTTTGAGGCCCATTTATAACACTAGTGTGTGTTTATGTATCAAAAACAGCCATAATTCATTCTTAAATGACCGATTCATCAGAATTAAACATGCCGTTTGTGTAACTGTGCCTTTAAAAGGACCACATCATGGAAAACTGAATTTTGAAAACTTTTTTAAAAGTACATTTACATATATCTGCCTACGAGATTAGCCTCACCTATTCAACCTTACGTTAAAAGAAGTGTTTCAGTCTGCACTGCTTTCTAAATGATGTGCAATGCAGATTACCCAATCAGAACAGAGCTCATTAACATATATCAGTCTTAAAGGCACTAAAACAGCCTGTTTAATTCTAACGAATAACGTATATTTGATTAAGTGTATTTAATTAATGTGGAGCTCTGGGAAAAAAAAGAAAAAAGAAAGAGCTCTGCTCTGCTCTGATTGGCTATCCTGTACTCTGCCTCATTCAGAAAAGTATCCAGGGCTAAAAACGCTCCTTATTCAGAGAGAGTGGGCGGGGCTAACGTGCTGCAGGCTGAATAGGCGGATATATGCAGATGTGTTGGTTTTTGTGACATCACAAAAACAATTAATTAAAGACAGGGTCAGTTTCCACATGTGGGACTGTATGGACTGCAGAGTGACAGGCATTCTGAAGCAGTTCCCACACTACATCAAACTCTGATTTCAAGGGAGGAAACGTCAGTTTTCCATGTTATTGGCCCTTTAATCTGCGATACTGTACTAGTTATTGCATCTCACACCCGTAGAAACACACAGATCTGCTCTGTGGATACAGGACAGTGATGATTGGACTGTCAGAGATTTATCGAGGCCCTCATCCCTGCAGGACTGTAGTATCTGAATCTAGCTGAACCCAGAACGTTCCTGAACCCGACCGCAGGAGCTTTTACCTTCAGCAGTTTGACGGCGCAGATCAGGTTGGCGTCCGTGGGGCGAGAGAACAGCGTGTCCATCAGATCCTTCAGCGCGGTCAGCAGGATCTCCGCCCGCGACGGAGGACCCTTCGCACTTTTCACCTGACACAGGAACAGAAATTTAAAAAACATTATATTTCATATTTTACATTTAAAAATGCATTATGAAATTCAGACTGGGTTTTTAAAAAATGTTTGTGATAAAATTGAAATAAAGATGTAAAATATCTTTTTATTATATGTTATAAACTCTGAAGATGCAGATGCAGTTTGTGTGTCTCTATAAAGACGTTATTGATCAGACAGAAGGACGGATATCAGAAGACCAGAGGGATAAACTATAATCCACGTCAGTGTGTCAGTACAGAAACGTACATATGTAACTCATTAGATGAACGCTATTTTAGCACTAGAACGCTGGACATGCTGGTCAGACTGCGGTCAGATCGTATGTGACCGTATATTCGCTGCTGTTCAAACAAAAAAAACTTCTGGTTATTTACGAGGTTTTGTTCAGACAGCCGTGATATATGAAGATGTCTGGAAACTCCTACCCACAGGGAGAAAATGTCCTGCTTTATTTCCCCATTTCTCTGTTTCTGGTAGCAGAATGTTACACATCTGACTTACAACGTCAAAAATGTTGACTTTTTGTTTAATAGTGACTTATTTTCTCAAAATTGTGACTTTCTTCAAAATAACAGATTATTATATACAAATAACTACCTGCTGGAGATTTAACTCACAGTAGGTCTAAATTTTGACTTATGCAAAAAAGAAATTAAATAAAGCCCCAGTTAGAGGGCAGGAACTGGCCTAACTGTGACTAACTGACTAAATGTGGGGAACACTGGGTAAAACAAACAAACAAACAAATGAATAACCTGACATGAGGGAAAATCACGCGGTTCTGCAGTCAGAAACAGACTCTGATTTCCTCTGCTCAGTGTTAGAGACCTGAGACAGTGAGCTGAGTGAACTGACCTCCAGGTTCAGGTAAAGTTCCCCCAGAAACAGAACGTAGGAGTGGAACCTCTTCTGAGTCTCATCATCACCCAGAACGGCCTGATCCCTCTGCTCGAACTCCACACGGCACCTAAACACACACACGCACGCACGCACACACACACACACACACACACACACACACACACACACACACGCACGCACACACACACACACACACACACGCACACACACACACACACACACACACACGCACGCACACACACACACGCGCACGCACGCACGCACGCACGCACGCACACGCACGCACGCACGCACGCACCACACACGCACACGCAGAACAAGAGAAGGACAGATTAGTGGGGAAATGAAAATGAAAGTATGATTTCTCTAAAGTGACACAACTCAATCAAAATAACTATGTATCTTATAAAACACGTTGGGTTTAAGTTAATATTCAGAGTGTAAAAGCTGCAGTAATATTAACAAACACCACTAATTTGAGAGGCGATATTTAAGCAGATTTATTTATTAAATATACATATTCATACATGTAATTATGTAACACTATTGATCATTTTCTAACGTCTTGTTATTGATAAGAAATACCAGTAACAAGAGAAATAAAAGGTTTAATCAGTGTGTGTGTATATATATATATATATATATATATATATATATATATGTATAGGCTGGTCAGAGTCCAGATTTAATCCCTATAGAGAATATTTGGGCCCAGTCCCATTTCATCCCTCGCCCCTACCACTCAGCCCTACCCCTCCGTTTTGTGTGTTCATGTCTAGGGTGTCCTGATTCTTGTTGAGATAGAGGGGGAGGGTGAAGTGTTGGGGCTACATGACCCTCCAAACAGAGGTTTTCAGAGACTCCAAAAAGAGAGTTATGAGAGAAAAAAAGAAAAACCGGCAAAAGGCCTGAACAAGAGACCAAAGAAACCCACGAATGTGAGAATTTTCTCTGTTAAAATTACAGTAATCATTGTATTATCTTAGTTTAATGTCAATTCAGTGTATTATGGTTGTTTTCTTCATAACAAGGATAAAAAAATTGCTAGTAGTGCTGATGTCTCAGTAGCTAAATTTCCCATTCCACCTTAAATGGTGCTGCAGTTACATTCTGGCTCCTCAGGCATCAGGCTTCATATCACTGAACAATTAGGGGTGGGCGATAATAAATAATTGCCCCCCTCTTTGAAGGCATATGATGCCCTAAATGTAACTAAAGCCCAGCAGTGAGGAGCTGAACTTTACCCTCCTCTGCTGTCACTGCAGACTGGCAGGGTCGCCTACAGAGCAGCGCTGGTAGCTGTTAATGAAGTGATGCTCTTTTTATTTGAGGGTCCCATTTCAGAGGGAAGATTTCAACCACTACCCTGTAACTCAGCTCCAAGGGGCAACACTCAAAAACAAGCGGTAGGGGTGAAAATAAGAAATAGGACTGGGCCCTGGTCTCATATCAAACACAAACTAGGTTGGCAGTGTTTATCAAGCTCTTTAGGCAATTCTTACTAACATTCTGAACTGAATCTCTCTCTTCACCTGAGTATGAGGTGTAAAGTAGAGAAGAGTAAAGTGACACCCTGTAATCACAGCCTGTCCGTCAGTCGCTCTCCACAATACAGCCTTTACTCAGAGCTGCTGAACCGCTCCACTAATTACACCCTATCAGAGTGCAGCACTGAGAGTCTGTACCAGCACTGACAACCACACAAACGGCCATGAGGATCTCTATCATTTATTTAAAAAAGAACTGATCAAAATAAAATCAGACTCGTATTTACAGTGACGCACTGCCGACCCTGTTTAAACACTCTGCAGGGTGTAGAGGCTGTGTGTCTGATTTTCTAAGAGAAAGTAAGTTAACACTGCTGCCACCAGGGGTGCACAGACTTTGGCACACAAAAGCTACACCATAAACAATTTTTTTTTGTCACATCACAGTCAGTAAATTTACACTCACTTTAATTTTATTCTGTTCTTTTATAGCAAAATTATTTAGTCAAAATTATTACAACTGCCTATTAATTATTTATGTACTATGTATTGATTATTATTTATATTCACTGGGCTCTTTGTTCAGTGCTGTGGCTCTGAGTAGCTCCTTTCATTGATCACAGTTGGATTAGTGAATTAATCAGAAGTCAATAGTTCAAATGATTATAGAAACTATTACTATACAGCTCAGAGCCATACTACAGTAACTATAGAAGTTATTAGCTGCAGCTCTATCTGCCTCTGTCTGCCTGCCTTCCTGTCTGTCTGTCCGTCTACCTGCCTGTCAATCTGTCTGCCTGCATGTCCATCTGCCAGTCTGTCTACATGCATGCAGGCAGGTCTGTCTGATCTGCCTGCCTGCTTGTGTGTCTGGCTGTCAGTCTGCCTGCCTGTTCATCTGCCTGTCTACCCACTGCCAGTCTGCCTGTCTATCTGTCTGTCCGTCCATCCATCTGTCTGTCTGTCTGTCTGCCTGCATGTTTGTCTGCATGTCTGCCGTGTTTTACCGTTTGAGCAGCAGCTGTCTGAAGTTCCCGCTGGCTGGGCTGAGGGCGAGGTGGTGAGACAGGTGGTTACACAGTCGCGCTCCGGTGTAGGCGAAGTTCTGCATGGAGGTCGACTGCAGAACAAACAGACCAAACGGATCAGCACCAGGAATCTGACTGGACTACAGGACAGCTGTGTGAATGTTTGTGCCCCAGCTACATAGTTCTGAAGTGTAAAGGAATAAACACAACCTCAACAAAAAACAGTTAAAAGGATAAAGGATAAAGGATTATCTAATCTAATCTAAAAAAACAACATTTCTACATTCTACACAATATACGAGTATCTGTAACCTGCAAACATGAGGACTCCTCTCTAATTTAGCACCTGCTCCTCCTACGGCAGATATCACAGCTCTCAGATTAGCACTGTTCTTTAAGACCCTTTATACTCTGCGATACTGTCTGTCTTACATTCACAGCACGTTTAAGATCCACCACAGACGTTTACTGATGTAAACACTGTACTGTACTGGACTGTAACCGGGAACAATATTATGATGTGTCAATCACCATCTTTTAGAATCATCACTTCATAAATTTACACATATTTGCCAATACACTGTTCTGGCTTAGAACCTATACTGTGCTGTTATCATGTACTCTATCGGACAGACAGCAGGGTGCTGTTTTTGCTCTGAAGTTTGTTATCAAGCTAAAATGTATTTTTTCTGACTTTACACATGACTGAGTAACTGCAGACGTCTGTGTGAGACTATAAATCACTGTAGAGTCTGACAAATACGCTCATATGCTAATCATCATCTGTTATTTAGAGGGAGTGCAGTACAGTGAGTTGTTGGCACGGGCTCATCACACCACCTTACGCTATCACTATTCTGGGATTACATCGCATCACAAAACCTTCACGTCTACACTGACAGCGTCACGCCTGCTCATCAAGATAAAACACAAACAAACTATGTACTTATCAGCTAATAGCTAAGAGAAAACTAACTACATGTTTTACATGTGTAACAATCATTTTAGCACCGCTAAACAGAACCTCTGTTTGACTTCTGTGATATAAATTCTCCGACCAATCACGGACGTCTCTGCTGTTGACACGGCAACAACTAAGATGAGGATTGGCATTGCCACACCAACTGGAGCTTTTTCACCAAAGAGTCAGAATCTCCAAAAGCAGCTCAAACTGAGGATACTAAAGCTCCTGAACAAAGCGATGAAGCTCTTTGTGCTACTTTCACTTTACAAAATGGACGTTAGCCTCTCCAGCGCCACCGTCTGCTCCTGAAATGAATTGGAGAAACTCTTCGTTCTACTTTTGCTTTTCCAGAGTGGAAAAAATACGGCACAGTTTGACAATCTGTCACTTTAGTGAGAAGCAAAGAAGTTCCTTCGGGTAGATATTCTGCCCATTTTTTCACGCCTGTTTTGTTGTTTTGATACAAATCATGACCGATTATTTAATGAGAACTTTATTTATTATTATGTATACAAGATGCTAAAGTCCTGCTGGCTGATATTACATTGGTGAGTAAATCACTGCTGACTGAACAAAACCTTGTATCTCCATTTTTGTCGTTTTTCAGTTTTTGACATAATTTGAAAATCCCTGTTGCTCTTTATATTGGGTGTAAATTTCATGATGAATGGACCAAAAGAAAAGGCCCAGAATTAATTTGAAAAAAAAATCTGGTTCCACTGACTTACATTAAAAGTATGTTTTTTCCTTCTCCTGTAAACTTATCAGTGTGGAGATACAAGGTTTCATTCCAACAGAAGCGAAATACATCCTGTATCAGACACAAAACACCATGCAGCTGACGGAGGCCCAGTAAAAGGCATGTCTAGCTTTATAAATATATAAACGGCATATATGTGTAAAATCCAGGCTAAAGCAGGTGTTTCTGTACCTGAGTGAAGATGAGCTCCACGAGCTCCTGCAGCGTCTCCTCGGTGGTCACCCAGTCGTTGAGAGTGGCTGTGATCTGCCCGATAGTGAACTCAAACGAGCCCGGAGAGGAGTTCAGGTGACCGAGGAACTCCTGAACGAAATCAGCCAGAGAGGCCTCGGCATAGTATTCGTCAGAGCCATCCTCGTACACCACGTCCTTCACAGAGAGAGGAGGACATTAACGTTCACAGTGGACCATTTCACATCAAACCACTCATCTCTCAACCGAATTATGGAGAGATTTTGAAAAACTGGTAGTATTCCCCTTCCAGTGTAGTTTCTATGGGTTTTCTGGGCTTTTTACACCTCTGACAGTAAAACAGGTACACTGCTCACCTGGTATGGAGGGTAGGAGGTGGGGAAGAACTCCGGAGCGCTGGCCGACAGAGTGGAGTTCTGCACCAGAGACTCAGCACTGAGGGGTTTTAAGGCTGCTGTGCTGCTGCTGCTGTTACTCTGGGCTGAGTTGGAGGGTTTAGACGAGCTTCTGTCTGCAAGAACACAAACGAGGCGAGGCTGAATGTGGTTTCTTACTCCAATTTTCCGGTCCACCTTAAATAGTGCAGCAGCTCTAGTCTGGCGCCTGTATAGGCCAGAACGCTTCTGCTGCGCCATTTAAGGTGGACCGGAAAATTCCAATAACAAGCCAACTTTAGCCTCCGACAAACTAGAACCCCAGGTTCTGGATACATGCTGTGCAGAACATGCCATGATGATCTTAACCAAGGAGAGATGATAGTAAATAAACGACCCCAGGGCCTGAAAGCACCAGCTGCCCCGGCTCTCCTCTCTGTGGCGGATTCAGCAGATTAGCTAACCTGGCTGCTGTGTATCTGAGCCCGGAACATTAGCTGGCAGCTATTTTAACTGTTTTAATGTGGTAAACTGAATATTTTAAACGCATAAACATCCACATCGTGTACATAAGAGTCACTGATAAACGCGACAAACGCGGTTGTTTTCACGGCCCGAGCTAACATCGTTAGCATCTGTTTAGCTGAGTAATAGCAGCTCTTCAACATGTTCCGAACGTCTCAGGCCAAAACAGTTAACAGAACACAGCGGAAACGATGATAAAACACCATATTCGGTCTAATTAGAGTAGATTTTAGTTACTTTAGGCCGCTGTTGCCCTGTGCTGCAGTTCGCTAGCTAGCCTGGCTAGCGTTAGCCACTGCTGAGTAACTGTTAGCTAACGGTCAGCTACACGGATACAGCGGCGATATGAACCAGCAGGTTAACGCACTGCAGCAGAAACGGCCATGAGACGTTATTTTACATTTGATTTAATGTGATTTAATCTGCTTTGGGCCGCTCCTGCACTCCGCTAAGGCCAGCTAGGAGCTAACCTAGCTACAGGAGCTACAGCTGTTAGTAATGTTATGGCAGTCAGCTGAATCTGACACCGCCTGGCCCAGACAGTGACAGTGACAGTGATACACTGCAGCAGAAATGAGGACAAAACACCTTCATTTTACTCTATTAACTATTATAAAGGGACGGAGAGAGAGCAGGTTCAACAGACGGGCTTCATACAGGAACACCAGCTCTACAGCGCCGAGCTGAAGGCCTTCACACGGCCACAGTGGTCATACAGTGGCGGCGCGGATTCTTCAGTGTTTTTGGTTTCGCTAAAGCTGAAAGTTCGACAGAAGTTCTGCCGAATCGCACCGAACCGTGGTTCTGTTTATGCAGGAGCACGAAGGAGAAACCTTACATTACTGCTAACAACCTGCCTGCTAATTTACCTTAACTGTACCTGAGCCTCTAACTTGACCATCTCCAGCTCACCTGAGCCTCTAACTTGACCATCTCCAGCTCACCTGAGTCTCTACCATCTCCAGCTCACCTGAGCCTCTAACTTGACCATCTCCAGCTCACCTGAGCCTCTAACTTGACCTTCTCCAGCTCACCTGATTCTCCATTTAATCTCCAGTTTGACTTTACCCCTCTCCCACCTTACCCAGCTCCAGTTAACCTTAGTCTCCACCTTATCCATCTCTGGTTTACCTGTTCCTCCACTTTACCTGTCTGCAGCTCACCTGAGCCCGCGCTGCTCTCAGGTGTGGGAGGGGAGGTCCGAGGCTGTCTGAGAGGCTCGCACTGGTTGAACACGGAGGCCCCGGCGTCCTGCTCGGCCGGCGGGCCGCTGTACAGGTCTCCCACCGCGGCGCCGCTGGCCTTCCCCCGGGTCCTCCCTGCTCCGGGAGCGCGGTCAAAGCTCTCCGCCATGGACGGGCTGAGAGCGAGCAGAGGCGGACACTGCTCAGACGACCATCCGCCGCGCTGGACTCGAGTCCGATCAGATTAATCGATTAAAACAGGTGAAATCGCAGCCGGTTTCAGCTCCTCTGGGTCTCCAGCGGTGAGGTCAGCGGGTCCGGGCTCTCTGTCCGCCGTCCTGCGCTCGCTCTCCGCCGTCCTGCGCTCGCTCTCCGCCGTCCTGCGCTCGCTCTCCGCCGGGCCGCGCTCACTCTCCGCCGTCCCGCGCTCACTCTCCGCCGTCCCGCGCTCACTCTCCGCCGGGCAGAGCCATGTTTACTCTCCGCTCCGCTCTCCGTAAAGTGAAGCTCCACACTGCGCTTCTTCGGCCGCTCGGTCAGCCGCGGTAGAGCTGCGGAAAGCGCCCCCTGCCGGCACACTGAGAACTACAGCTACTGACACCACGAGGCAGCGTTCACGATGAAAGAGGAACTGTGGGAAGTTTCCGAATTCCAGGTGGGAGGAATTTAACTCGTAATTCCCACTCGGCAGCGCTCACTCACCATTCCAGACTTGTCTGTGTGTTTACTGTGGAAGATATTACATATGGGGTTATTTTTAAAGAAAAGAAAATGTAACTTCTAGCTAATCATGTTATTTTGCTCAGTGTTTTTTAATCAACAAAGCAAATTTTATAGAAACATTCCTATCACAGCTTTCAAAAAGAACTTCCTTTCTGAGGTGTTTAAAACGGATTAATACAGAAACATTACACAAACGTTTTTTCAGTTTTGCTAATTTACCAACACTTTCTGATTTGCCAGAATGGTCATGTTGGTTGACCAGTATGCCAGTATCAAAACACAACGTGTGCTGGTTTTATTAGTGACCACCTCTGCTGGTCTATGCTGGTTTTCTAACAGGGTTTCCACAGAAAACACTTCTTCTCAGTAAAAAGCGATTAGTGTGGCGCTACGTAGCAGCTTCATTCTGCACGTCAGAAATAAGCTTTATCTAATTGCGATCCAAAATGCTAAAATATGCAAATGAGAAGATTACAATGCAGCTAAAGTAAACAGCGACTGAACCTGCTAAGCTAACGTAGCTGACGGTGTTTGAGCTGTTTGGGCTGAGCTGTAAGTGAGCTGGAATAAATAATGATGTTGGTGTTTAAAATCAGGACGGTGCCAGATTTACATCAACTCTGTCTAATAAACCCAGATATGGTGCAGAGCTGTAACAGCAGCAGCTTAGCATGCTAACAGCTTCACACACCTCAGCACAGGTTAATCTCACTGAAGCTTCACTGACACAGATTATAAAGACTCAACTCTGAGCAAGTCAATCTGCTTTTGAGTGGAGCTACTGTAAATATCCTCATTAGCACCAGAGGCTAACATTAGCTTAGCAAGAAGGCTAAACCACCAGCAGTTCCGGCTCACTGAGGAAGTTTAGAGAACACAGACTCAAATCTGGGAGTGACAGAAAGAGAATCCTGATTATTAGAGTCTCAGTGGAGCTGATCTTCGTTTCTGTAACACAGATACACTGCAGTCATGACCAAACAGGAAATGGGACGTCTCTGACTTTCACGCAGGAAAAATCCATTTCAAACCCCATCGAACTCAGAATTCCCACTCGGAAAGTGTTTCACTTTGTCGTTCATTAATGTATCTCTGTGAGGATCTGAATGTGAGAAGCAGTAATGAAGATCATAAACAGCAGTTTCATAATTTAAACAGCCTTTATTGTTAATACACACAGGAGTATAACAGTCTCATATTTTTCAGGCATTTACAAGGTGTTAATGTACAGAATCAGTGATTACAGTTCAGATTCAGAACAATAAAGCTTCAAACATCACACAACACAGTACAAAACAAAACAAACAAACAATACTATAAAACACACAGAAGAGAGTCAGTGATCATCACTTCATAATTGAGATTCAGAGTTCCTGAAGAGAAGAAACTCAGCCAGACTGAACTGAAGCTGCTGCTTCTTAATAAACATGTTCCAACACTCATTAATATTCATACTGCCCATTGTCTCATTGGCTAATTTACATGGTCTGAGTGAAGACTATGACATCACATCCAAAATAACACACACTTCACATTTATCACTGAACACTTATTTGCATAAAAAAGGCACAATATTACTATTACTACTACTAATAACAATAATAACAATAATGTTAATAAAAATCACACATGCTGTGAGAGGTTGTAGTTATTAAGAGCTTCAGTATCAGTAAGTGTGTAACACTTTAAAAGGACT
>NW_023494806.1:23400292-23499989 GCF_904425465.1 Colossoma macropomum | reverse complement strand
TCATTAAGCACCCTTTCTGCAGCTGTGTCTGACTGTCTAAAAGTGCTATTTCTTTAGCCAATTCACATGATTGTTCACGTGATTGGTTGCTTCTGTAAGGGTTGGCTCCAGGGCTAGGCCACCACCGGCCACCAGGGGGAGTCAATGACCCAAATAAGCCACATCTGCTCAGGGGGCTTTATAAGGGCTGGAAAGAAGACACACTTTGCTGAGTCTTTGTTTCAGAGTTCTGGCAAACAGACCGGCCGGTAATCTCGGGTAGAAGCTCTAGAGAATTTCTCTCGAGATTCTTTTCTCTTGGTCACTTCTCGAGTCTATCCCCCTTTCTCGAGTCGTGTCTTTCTTCCTTTAAAAAAAAAAAAAAGAGAAAGAACTAAATGTAAAGCTAGAGAAGGGACAAGTTTGACCCTTTCTCCTTTTCGTTCTCCTTCGTGCATTCTCTTCTGTTGGGAAAGTGGTTTTTCAGTTATCATTTCCTCAGTATTGAGAGAGCCAGTCTTTCCCCTGGCATCCTTTGTTTTTGCTCAGCGTTTGGGTCCCGCCTTCCAAAACCCTGTGGTGGCTCACCTGGTTGACCTCTGAAATACCACCCAGACGGCCTTGGTTCTAATCCCACCTCTGGCAAGCTGCCACATTGCAGATTCTATTTAGAACTTCTATTAAGAATGAGTTTATTACTTTTTGATATTTTGCTAACTTATCATTTTATTAAGACTATTTAGGCTAAACATACATGTTGTGCCGCACCCACCCGCACTGCACTCGTTGACTGGCCACTCCCACGAATGACACTGAAAAATAACCCCTTGCCACAAAATGTTGTGGTGGGTCAGACACAACTGCAGTCCTCTACTGTAGTGATAGTGGCTATCAGATTCTGTATAACTATGTGTCACATGGTGTAAATGGTAAAGTTTGTGTTGATAACGTTTGAGCATTGAGATACTAACTGTTTAAAAGAGATCATATAGGTTAACCTACTGAATCTATACGTGTATGTATGCTTGGTTTCCCAGTCGGTGTGGATTCCTGAAGCTACACCAGCTAGAAACCTCTACCATACAATTTACAGCAAAAAAATAATCACTAATATAGTGTTCAGCAGTGTTTTCTTCTTTGGTTAAGTCTCACTCTGGGTCAAACTGAAAAGGCTGAAAGGCTCTCCCTCAACCATCTGACATCACAACCTAAAGCATAATACAAAAGACAACTGGTAGAATTTTTTGCCACAGCATATTTTAACTTTTATGTTTAGGATACTTAAGCGTATCTTTTTGGTTTAAGGTACTGCCACCATATTAAGGTGAAAATATATTACCAGCTGTGGTACCAAGATGCAGCATTCCTCAGTTGCATAGCTACATTACATCCATATTAGCTTTACAGTAGTTACTAGGGACGGAAATTTTGGCCTTTGAAAAGTAAAACAATAGATGTCCTTCACTTTTATGCCAGTCACACTTAATCCAAAAACATAAATACGGCAAATTATGTGTAAAAACTAATTTCTTCTGGTTTTTGACCTTGGTGTTCTGAATGTGGTTTCGATTATGAATTTTCATTTTGATCGGTCACTAGTAGGGAATATTTCTGAGGGATTTCATAATAATCTAAATAATTTAAATAGTTACCCTCAGGTTAAAGGAGTTAAACCTTGACAGAAAGCATGTAATGAAGAACTTCTTCACCTCAGGAAAACAAATGTGTTAAAAAATAAAACAAAAAAATCTCTTGAACCATTAAATAAATGAATAAATAAATAAGTACATGAGTACATAAAGAATTCCTACCTTGGACAGTCACTGTGTAAGTGTGAATGACCTCTTTGTTCCTGGATCCATTACTGTATAAACTCCACTATCCACTAAACTCCACTATCCACTATGTTATAAATTACCTCCACTTGATCTGATATGTCCAAATTTAGCATCAGAGATTGATTGGACTTTATCTGTACTGTAGTATTCAAAGCTGAGGAGAAAAAGAATCAGAAACTTCAGCAACATCTGATATCAATCACTGCATCTAAATCACTGGAGTTCTATCAGTAACGATGAGTGAAGAAAACACTTACGCTCAATCTTTAGAGCCACATCACAGAGATCTGTACCATCACACTGACAGGTGTACCAGCCTCGCTTACTGAAATCAGCTTCAGTGATGATGAGAGAGAGATTCCCCTTCAGGTACTGATGATGCCATGCAGTCAGAAAGTCAAGTGAACAGCAATGACATTCTAACTAGGCCTATTCCTCCTACACTATTTAGATGGTTGTTTATCTTTGCAGGCTCTGCTGAACTGATCACAGGACGTTCCAGTTTCTGCTACAGCAGAGCTGTAGTAAAGGCCCATTTACGCTTCTGTGATGAATCAACGCAGACTCTACACCACAGTCTACATAAGAGGTCTACGCCGTTATGAGCATATGTCTGTGTCGCTCTGCAGTTACACCAATTCTGTTTCTCATCTTTCTCTCACTTTGACACTAGCCAATCAGATTGGTGCTCTCAGATCTGAGTCTTTATTATCTAAACAGATGGTTTTAAGCATCAGTTCACTGGAGCTGAGTCTGCACTGTGATGGGAGCTTCGTTTTAGCTTAGACTCGCAGAGTACAGCTTAAAACCCTACAGACCAAGTTCTATTTTAGCATAGAGTGCAGTGTAGGGTACATGCCGTAGATTCGACGCAGACGCATTAATTGACCTTAATGCAGAGTGAACTGGATCATCCAGTCCATGTTAGACTTGGACACATATCCATAAACTGGGCAAGTTAACTAAAATGCATGTCATTTTTACGCACTGCTGTTTTTCTTTAAAAACTATTTTTCATTCTATGATTTTGTACATAAAGCTGCACTATGTAAGATTTATTATTAAAGTGGAAAGAAGTATTATTATTGAGAGAGGAGAATAAAAAAAGGCCAAAATATGGTGAGCAGGCAATGCTGTGAATTGTGTTTAGATCACCTTCTGTTTGTGATGTTGGAGACCAAGTAAAAATGTAAAAAAGTAAAAAGACAAGACCACAGACTGGATTTGAATAGAAAAGTGAAATTTAATAGAATAACTGCTTTTCAGAACTACAGGAGCATGACAAAGGTAACATGGTTAAAAGATTAAGGATAAAAATAGAGAAAAATCATCTCAACAGATCAACACGTTCATCCAACCTCACACATAACCTCACACACAGAGGCTTACACATGTAATCACAGATAGGACTGATAGTAATGATAAACGGTAATGCTCCTCTGTGGAATCTGCAGTGCTGAAAAGCCTAGAAGTATGTCAGTGAGCTACTGTTCACCTCACACTGCCTGCACTGTGCTTTGTGGATGTTGCCACATGAGGTGAGCTGGGAGATGTTGTGAAGGTGTTTGGCAGACTGCAGATTTGCAGTTCTTATATTTTACTGATGTTTTAAACAATATTGGCTTCATCCATGAATTCTGTTTTTTCCAGCTTTTTGGTTTCAATCCTGAATGATTCTGGATGGCTGTGCCGACATGGTTAACCCACACTTGTCCCAGGTCAACATTTACTCTTTTCTCCAGTACCAAAACTACAGCAGCTTTTTTTCAGACTAGCAGTGACAAGGAAAAACACTGGATATAATGGAATTGACTAAAGACTGCCAACTGCGGTAAGTGAAGTAATGCCTGGCTCACACTAGAGAATAATCAGGACAGTTTTGTGCTCCTGTTTTTGAGCTGGTCATGTATGAATAAGGATAAAAAAAAGGGATAAAATTTATTTAATCCTAATCTACTTTGTTAAACAGTATATAATTTCCTTCACTTTTTCATACTGCTAAATTTACACATAACTAGCTCAGTAATCTGTGCTTTGCCATCTTCCCTGTTTTGATCTAATGTCACATTTGTTCAGGAGAAATTATACAACAGTTAGTTCCGGCCACGGAAGCTGATTGGTTGAGAAGCGTTCTAACCATGTTGTTATTTCACCATAACATCACAGTTTTCACAAACACTGTATCACTCCACTGAGACGCCGTTGCTAAGTTGTAGGAGACGCTCAAGCCATTTGAAAGTTTTTACTTCTTACTTTGCCACAAACAGAAAATGGACACTTTTAAGATCACATTTGACCGACAGCCGATTTGGTCAGACTCTGAAAATGAGACGACACTAAATTCCCAAACTGTTATCACCACTGAGCAGCTTTTCAGTCGGCAGCTGAGACAGAAGAACAGCTAAACAGCCTGGAATCAGCCAGAAATGAACCCAACACCATTCGCCAAACTAAATGGGCTGTAAGATGCTTTACAGACTGGCTGGAACAAAACAACATTAATACTGATCTGGCAAAAACAGACAAAACTGAGCTGAACTTGATATTGCGACAGTTTTATGGCTCAGTCCGTCGAGACTTACAGCAGACTGTGCAGCGAGTGGGCGGAGCTCGTTACTCTGACGTAGCAACAAGCTGCTCGTTAAGGAACTATAATTTGGTGAAGGAACTGCGAACATTAAAACATATTAAACGCTGCGTTCACGACCCAGTTTATTAATTTATTACTTTATTTATTTAACTGTTGTATAAGAGCAATAGAACACTCGAGGTTGTATGTTATTTCACGATAACACACTTCCATTCGTGTTGTGTTGCTTAATTATGCAAGATCTTAGGTTCAGAGAGACAGGGACCACTGACAGACAGCGTGGGGCAGATCATTTGTGAGAGCAATCAGAAAGTATGCAATGTTTTAGTCTGGGTAGTTCTTGTAGTGTGGGGGGGTTTGATGATAGATGTCTAAAGATAAAAAGTCTAGAATCTGTCACTATGCATGGGCTCTCTAATGTTTTCAACATTGGTTAGGATGCACAAAAGTCCTGTAGTGAGGCTCAGGCATTAACAACTGAATTTTACGAACCATATGAATTCTGATTAACCTCTTTCTGCAGTGCCCCCTAGTGGCCATTTGTCTGGCAAAATGGAGATCAACTTATGTTTTTAAATAACAAAATCAAATAAAATGTTTTCCCTGTAACTGTGTAACTAGGACTCATTATGTGTCGAATGTTGTTGAGCTGCTAGTGAACAATGAGAGGTGAAGGGGGAGGGGTGAGTGCCCCTGCTGTGAAAAACTATTTACACCTCTCTACAAAGATGGCTGTGTGCAAAACGGACAACTGCAGCTTTTTCATATCAGACAGTCCTGCACAACTGATACAATGAACACAATAACAACATGTTTAGAAATGATAACCTGCTCACTCACATAGTAAAAAACTGACTGCCTTGGGGTAGCAGCTGCTGGAATCACTCTTTCTTATCTTCACTGTTAATGTTTTATAACTTTTTTTTGGTGTTTTCTCAGAACCTTGTGATATTCTACTGAGGCTTTCATACTAACAGTATTTGCAGAGCATTCTTTTTTCCCTGGCCAATCCCAATCCAGATAACTGCCTTTGTGATCTCTTTCTAGATGGATGTCCTTCACCTGCAGCTGAATTTACACAAACCTGAGCTGATCTGTTCTCAATCTGACTTAAACACAAGCAGGTTATGAGGCCCTTTCGACAGAGCACCCAGAAAGCAGGATGAGAATTCAGAAAGACACCAGCAAAAGCGTTTGCAGAGAAAACCCCATGAATAAAGAAACACCAGTTGAGTGCTAGTGAAGATGTCGTATTAAAGCTCTGTAGAACAACAGCAGATAGTGCTGGACTTTCCACACTGATACGTATGATAAAACACTCATAAACATGTCCCATAATTGGGAGTAAGAGGAATTGATTGACTGTTTGATCTGTTAATTTCTGGATTATTATTGGGGAAATTCAATCTATTTATTTCAACTTCATTTCCTGCATCCATCATCTGGAGACGCTGAATTTTTCTTCTCAGCTGTACAATTTTCAAAACTGATAGCACAACCACAGCTAAGAGCACAGCCCCCATTACTAAAAACCCCCACAGCGGTACAACGGCCTCCTGACCTTTGTCCAGACATGGATGGTCATCTACAAAAAAGCACAGACAGAGTTTTATTATAGTGAGTTGTAACATCGCAGCAGCAGTTTCCTGCACAGGGAATTTTGAGGTTTTAAACTTTCCAAAATTATCTACACTGGCAGTCAAAAGAAAATACTAAGTATTTTGTAGGTTCTATTCTGACTTTGTCTTATTTTCATAAAGGTTTCTTAAAATGATCTAATACTATTAATACTTCCCACACATTAGGCATTGCTCTACACAGACCTCCTATAGAGAGAAAAAACTATATTCTTAAGAAACATATTCTATAATAGAAATCTGAATACTGGAGAGATGATCTCTAACTGTTCACACCACCATTTTACACTGCTTATAAACATATGATACAGAACTGCATGAAGACACGTCAACAGGTTTACGGTAGTTAAACCACAGATTGATAATTAGTCTTAGTTTGAGTAAATAAATAAATAAAAGCCTGAAGAACTATTGTATTTTCTGCGTGTTAAATCCTGAAAAGGCTTTGTGGTTTTATGCTCTGATTTATACATTAATGATAAACACAAATGATCCACAACAGCTAATAAATGTTTAAAAAAATTAATTTGTGCATTATTTATAATGACCTGCATAACAGATTGTAAAGGTGTTTAAAAACGTATTTTACATATGATCTATAATAGCTGTTAGAAGTGTGTGGTAGTGTTGTAGCGTATATAAAGTCGTAGATGGAAGGGTTTGATTTATCCTGTCTGATCCTGTTAAAATGAAGAAGCACTGATTGTGGTTTCAGTTTCACAGTCTGTGACGCTCCGTCTACACGTTTATGGAAGAATATGAAGCTTGTTTTTGTGAAACGGTCTGCTTTACTGCATTTCCTCATTTTTAAAACCTGGTCAGATCACATGACCACTGCTGGCACTTTTTTCTCTAAAGCTTGGTCAGTCAGCTGTTTCGTCTGCTGACTCAGACCTTTACTTTAACCTGCTGTTAGATCAGTTCATTAGACCTGAAGGTTTAACCGTAGACTGATGAAGACGGACTTTGATGAACTTTGCTTATAAACTCTAAAGGTTTTAAAGTTCTCCGAGCTGTTAAGTCTGAAGGTTTCTTTTAGTGAATGGCAGTGAATGTAAATCTCTCTAGTTTTCACCCACTCAAAGTGAAGCTTGATTCACAAAATTCTGGTGGGCTACACAGCTTCATCACAGTTACAGCCCAAACTGGACTCCACAGGACTGCATTACACAGTCCAGCATTACTGACCAATACAACCACCTCATGTTAAACACAGCACAGCATTCTGAATAACTTATACAAGCACAGATTTATGACCGGGTTGGGGGGGATTGAGGTGGGGGCGGGTTGGTTCAGTTTTTGTTAAGTTCTCCAGGTGTTTTCGTCACCAACCTCCTAATAGAAATAATATTTCTATTACGATTAAGTTGACAGGTTCTCAGGCGGCTTTGAACAAAAAGCAATTTAACTATATAGTCTCTAAATCAGTAAATTAATCAATACCCTGATAAAGTTAATTAATACTGATTGTTTGAACTCTAAATCAGTGGAATTTATCAAAGCATCACAAAGTTACAGATGATTGAAACTGCTGCTTGGGTTTAGAAGATAATTCAGTTTATATTATTTTACACCAGTTTTAGTTTAAATACTGACTCTGAGAAGCTGACAAAGTAAAGCACATATTCATCATTATTCTGTTTTTACTCTATATGAGTATAATTATGAATTAATGGACTGACCTGCACTCCGCTCTTCATTCTTCTGTTAAACTGACAGGCTGAACTTCTTTCACTTTGTTTTAAGAGGACAGACTGGGCACATATCTGACCACAGTCTCTGCCTCCCATAAAGACATCATTAACAACTGGATTCTTTAAGCAGTGATCTGAAGCTCTTAAAGTGATCTGACTTTGTTTGGACTTTAATCTGAACACAGTAAAACTGAAACTGTTCAAACTGAGAAACTCTCACATTACACACATTTAACAACATTCATTCATACAGGACAGACTTTATTTCTTAATATCTCTAAAGGTTATAATTATCAATTAGAAATTATTCAGACTGAAATTAATACAAACAACTTACATATACTATAAAACATTATGATCTACACTTATAATCTATGTAAAGTTCTTTAACAGTAACAGTTTCTAACAGGATTCAGTCTTGCTGTACTGTTTAATGAATATTACATATTAATACTAACTATTCTCGTGTACTGCTTTCACATACTGCATAGTATGGAAGTATGCCATTTCGGACGCAGCCATTCACTGTCATGAGACAGAAAATCCAGGATTATAATGAAGTAAAAATAAAGGTAGCTGGTTAAGCAACATATCCAGCTTCAGACCCCTGAAGAACAGAACTCCTACTGGAGAGCGACACTGAAAGTACTTAACCAAACACTGGTTATCAGGCTGCACTTCTCCAACCCCCTCCTTGTTCCATCAAACACCCCAGTGACCCTATAAAAGCATCCAGAGCATTGCTGCTCCTCGGATCCACCAACTAGGAGTTCTCCAAGAGTTTCCTCTCCAGGGGTTAACAAAGGTTACTGCTCTTCTTTCTCAGCCAGTTCTAATGCAGCACAGAACATCTTAAGTCTACACTTGTTTGAGCTAATGGGAATTCGTGTAACCTGAGAACCATCAGTATGTGGATTTGGCTTTACACTGCAAAATTCTGTTTAGTTTCTTAAGCATCACTTCAGCATCTCCAGACTTATTAAACTAGAAACAAACAGTCCTTTCCTGAATAAAATATCTTACTCTTTTTGCGAAATTGACCAGAGAATGGTTTCTTCATTTTTTTTCTTCTTTATTTTCTTCTTTTTTACTTTATTAGTTTATGTACTTTTTTCTAAACTGTTTTTTTTAGACAAGCAATGCAAAAACAAGGAAATCAAAGTCAAGCAAAATCTTGACAACAATGCTTTACAGACTTAGACAGCGCACGTGCAAGAACTAAAAAATCTAAACCTAAAGTAGATCTGGGCGATATTGTGAAAAAGTAATGTCACGATACTTTTAGAAGTTTTGGTAACACTTTACTGTAGGGTGCTGTCATAAGGCTTTATGACACCTACATAAGCTTGTCATGACAACTGACATAACCCTACATGAATGTTTATTAGTGCTTATTCCAATAAGCGTCATTTACTATAAATGTTACATTTGCCAGTTTTGATCAAAATTTGCTAAACTAGTCTTTATGACAGATAACACCTATTGAAATAAGAATTTATAAGCATTTATGTAGGGTTATGTCAGTTGTTATGACAAGCTTATGTAAGTGTCATGTAGCCTTATAAACAGCACCCTACAGTAAAGTGTTACTGAAGTTTTCATAATGCATGATAGTGTCACACTACATATTTTTAAGGTAAATTTGCAAAGACAATGTAGCGCCACATTTAAAAGATATAAAAAATTATGAATACAATATATTTTCACATTTCACATACTGAACTAAATCCAATTAAACAGGACTAATTATGCTCTCTTTGTAGTCAAACATACATTTGGTCAGTGTGTGTAAGTACTGACATCCACTGATATCCACGATATGCTCATTGTGAAATATCGTGATGTAATTTATCACCATAGTGATAAATATTGTTATATTGCCTAGCACTACTTATGAATGGTAGAGATAAAGAAAGGGCAAAATAAATCAGGAACACAGTGATTGGTTGATGATGATCCCTCAGACATCCTGGTCATTGACCTTTGCGTGATGACCGGCCAGATGACATCCGGAGCTGCCGATTTTCTCTCTTCAGCTGCCAAAACACCACAGCCAGTATCACAATCACAGCTACAAGTACAACAATCAGTACAAAAATCCATGCAGCTTCTGTATCTGTGTCCACATCTGGCTGGGCACCTACAAAACAAAACCACAGAATATTTAAACTACAGCTGGGCCTACACTGTGCTATTTTAGCCCAACTCGCTGCTTCCAACAAACTTTGACGATCTAAAGTAATTTTCCAGGTCAGGAGCTCGAGTGGAAGTCATTCACAGTGTGGATGATCCGGTTGGTCCCCAGTTCATTACAGAATCCAATATAAGGTGGCTTTGTTTGTTTTTAAGGTATTACATGGCCTTGCACCTACATGCATTATGGATATCTATTTAGATGCTCCTTTAGGATCATTAGGGTCATCATCTGACTGTCCCACTGTCCCAGCTCACACCACAAATGAGATTGAGCCTTTGTTGTTGCTGTGTTGAGGCTTTGGAACAGCCTACCATTTGACATCAACAGGCACCCTAAGTGAGTGTGCTGTGAGGACTGACTAGGTAGGGATTTGAGTGGAGAACTCATTAATTGTAAAGCACTTTGGTTTTAAATTTGCTATATGAATCAAAATGTACTTACTAATATTTAACCCTCAGATAAGCTGCAGCTCTGGAGTGACCAATCTTCTGATATTTTAAGTGACCCTTATTAGTCCCACAATGGGGAAATTTCACTTCTGCAATCAAACCCATTTGTGCAGTGAAACACCACAGAAACACTAGTGAAGACACACTAAGGGGTGGTGGGCAGCCCTATCCACAGCACCTGGGGAGCAGTTGGGGGTTATGTGTCTTTTTCCAGGGCACCTGTCACGTACTGTTGGCTCAGGGGATTGAACCAGCGACTTTCCGGTCACAAGGCTGGTTCCCTAACCTCAAGCCCATGACTGCCCCGTGAGCAGTTTCAAACGTTACAGCAGGAATGTTGTATTCTGTTTATATCTGTCGCTCTCCTGCACTGGTCAGCACAGATGAAAATCCCATGAACAACACAGAGTAACTCAGTACCTTTTGGTAACACACTTTTGGGTTGGAACAAGTGGTTACTGTAAACACATGTTCTGGTTAGATTCTGCTGGTGTGGGTTCAAAACTTTTTCTTCTCTAAATAACAGACACTAAAGTGACATGTGCTAATAGCTCCTTCAGACTGGTTGAACCACAAAGAGCCATTTTCATGCATAAATGGTTCTTTAGACGGTGACATTCTTCTTCAGATTGATGAAAAATGTGGTGTAGATGGTTCGATAGAGAATGTTTTTGAAAAGAATTCTATATAGCACCAGAAAAGGTTCTGCTATTGTGGCAATGCCAAGCTTGTAACAACAGCAGAACCCTTTTTGGTGCTATATAGAACCCTTTTCAAAAACATTCTGTATAGAACCATCTACACCACATTTTCCATCAATCTGAAGAACAATACCACCATCTGAAGAACCATTTAAGCATGAAAATAGTTCTGTGTGGTTCTTTGTAGTTCTACATTGAATCATTGTCTTTACTAAAGAACTCTTGAAGAACCATCTTTTTAATTGGGTCAGTAAAACATTCGAGGTACAGATTTCACATAATCTCTTTCAATATGAGCATGGGGCATTTAAATAAATAATAATTATATAATGTTAATTAATGGGTAAATGGGAAGGTAAAATAGAGGAGTAAAGTCCTTAATAAGGTGATAAAGTAGTGACAGTGCAGTTCTTACCAGAAGTGAGTGAAGTGGTCAGTAAGATCAGGATACAGAGAGCAGAACTGTGGGACTGCATGACTGACCTACAGACAGACACACATACCATCAGTACTGACCAGGAGAGGAGAGAGAGAGAAGAGAGAAAGAGAGAACAGAACTGACCTACAGACACACACACCATCAGTACTGACCAGGAGAGGAGAGAGAGAAGAGAGAAAGAGAGAACAGAACTGACCTACACACACACACCATCAGTACTGACCAGGAGAGGAGAGAGAGAGAGAACAGAACTGACCTACAGACACACACACACACCATCAGTACTGACCAGGAGAGGAGAGAGAGAGAGAACAGAACTGACCTACAGACACACACACACACCATCAGTACTTACCAGGAGAGGAGAGAGAGAAGAGAGAAAGAGAGAACAGAACTGACCTACAGACACACACACACCATCAGTACTTACCAGGAGAGGAGAGAGAAAAGAAAGAGAGACAGAACTGACCTACAGACACACACACCATCATACGACCAGAGAGGAGAGAGAGAAAGAGAGAAAGACAGAACAGAACTGACCTACAGACACACACACCATCAGTACTGACCAGGAGAGGAGAGAGAGAAACATATTTAAAACTATAACATTGTGGTTCTGTTCATGTACATCCATAAATGATATTTCTGACAGGACTTGAAGGCAACATGATGCCGTTAAAGTGTAAAAGCACTGAAGATGGTTTCAGTTTCAGTCTGTTCTACACGCAACTCTGCTGAAGAATGTGAAACTTGTGATATTGTGAAACTGATCTATTGCATTTCCTCATTGTTAAAACCTGGGCAGCACACTTGACCGCTGCTGCTGGTGCGTTCGGATCAGCTGAATGGTCTGCTGACTCAAATCTGTACTGGAAAGCTTCTTACCAGTTCATGAAAGCTGAAGGTCTAAGAGGAGGATCCTGAGGACTGACAGAAGACGAACATTTCTCTCGTGCTTATATTAAGATTATAAAGTTCTCATAGCTATTGGACTTTATCTCAATTGAGGCTGTTATTGCTCCCTGGCACACAACTCAGAGTCTCTAGTTACAGAGCTGTGACTGCAACTGGACAAACATTACAGAGTCTTTTCCCATGAATATCAAAATATATAATAAATACATCACAAATAGGTATAGATGGACATTTACACCTCCCACCATATTCGCAACAGAAGGTCTATGAGCTCAGTGCTCCTCAGCAGATCACTCTATAGATCACCTTTTTGTGGCCAAATCGAGATGAGAGACAGGATCTTACATATTTATTTATTTATTTATTTATTTATTCTTAGAAACAACTCATTGTAAATGTTTCTAATGAGGCTTCTTCTGTCTTCTGTTCTGTCTGAGTTTATTATTTGCAGTCTGTCTTCGTTGTTTCTCGTCTGCATGTCTGCATTTTCTAAAAACCCAGCAAGAAGTGTGAAAAATCTGGTTTGCTGTAGAAATTCATATGACAGATGTGAATATTTCATTTTTAGGAGAGCGTTGATGGTTAAATTAGCTCTCAGTGTGGGACAACCTGCTAAATGTTCTAGTGTTTTGAGGATGTGTATGTGAGTTTTAGAGAACAGAGACAGTGTGTTTAAGCAATGAAGACAAACTGTGGGACTCTTTTTTCACCTTTGCTGCGGTCTCATAGCAGTGAACGTACAACCCCATTTCCAAAAGAAGTTGGGATGCTGTGCAAAATGTAAATAAAAACAGAAATGCAATGATATGCAAATTATGTAAATCATATTTCATTAAGAATAGAACAAAGACAATATATAAAATGTTGAAACTGAGAAATTTTATTGTTATTTGAAAAATATATGTCCATTTTGAATTGAATTGTTGTTGAATGCCAACAACACAAAAAAGTTGGGATGGGGGCCTTTTTACCACTGTGTTTCATCACCTCTTCTTTAACAACACTCTGTAAGTGTTTGGGAACTGAGGAGACGCTGCTGTAGTTCTGAAAGTGAAATGTTCTTGTTTGATACAGGATTTCAGCTGTTCAACAGTTCAGGGGTCTCATTTGTCATATTTTTCATTTCATAATGCACCAAATGTGGTGACAGGTCTGGACTGCAGGCTGGTCAGTTTAGCACCCGGACTCTTTTAATACGGAGCCATGACATGTATATATCATTCAGCATTACTGGTGCCTTCACAGATGTGCATGCCCATGCCATGTGCACTAATGCCCCCTACACCATCATGAATGCTGGCTTTTGAATTGTGCAATGACAACAAGCTGAGTGGTCTTTAGCTCGGAGAACACAGTGTCCATGATTTCCAAAAAGAATTTCAAATACTGGTTCGTCGGACCACAGGACACTTAAAAGAGCTCGGGCCCAGAGAAGGTGGCAGCATTTCTGGATCCTGTTTATGTACAGTTTCTCCGTTGCATTGTAGAGTTTTAACTTGCATTTATGGATCCAGTGATGAACTGTTTTCACAGACAGTGGTTTTCAGAAGTGTTTCTGAGCCCATGCAGTGATTTCCACTACAGAATCATGTCTGTTTTTAATGCAGTGCTGCCTGAGGGCCCAAAGATCACGACCAGCAAATACTGGTTTTTGGCCTCGTACCTTACATGCAGAGATTTCTCCAGATTCTCTGAATCTTTTAATGTTATTATGTACTGTAGATGATGAAAAGCAAACATTCTTTTCTGTTTTACATTGACATTATTATTGAATTGTTGCACTATTTGATGAGTGATGAACCCCTCCTCATCTTTACTTCTGAAAGACTCCGCCTCTCTGAGATGCTCTTTATACCCAATCATGTTACTGACCTGTTGCCAATCAACCACCAGATTTTTTTTTTTAGCATTACACAACTATGCCAGCCCTTTGTTGCCCCTGTCCCAATTTTTTTTAAATGTATTGTTGGCATCAAATTCAAAATGGGCATATATTTTTCAAAAAACAATAAAATCTCTCAGTTTCAAAATTTGATATGTGGTCTTTGTACTATTTTCAATGAAATATATGGTTTAACTGATTTGCACATTCTTGCATTTTATTTTTATTAACATTTTTCACACTTTTTGGAAATGGGGTTGTAAATCCCAGTTAAACATTCTCTAAATGAAGTTAGTTTCACAAAGCTCTGGTGCCCCATGCAGCATCATTACAGTTACAGCCAAAACGGAACGCGACTGTGTAAATGGATTACACTGTCCCATGTTACTGACCAATACAGCCACCTCACTTTAAACACTGGTTTTACACACTGACATTTAAAAAGTGGATGTCAGGCAGAATCGGTCATCTAAACGGTGTGAAAAAGGAACAGAAAGTTCTCCTGATTGCAGACCAACATTTGACACATCGTGAACTCTAATCCGGGGGAGCAGTGTGTGTTTTTGTAGCTGTAAAAAATTGCTGCGGATTTATTTGCTCAGTCACCTCTATCAGCTGTCTAAACAAACAAACACAAAAACAAACAAGCAAACAAACTGGCAGACATTTTTAAACCTCAGCAGTAATAAGCAGAAAAAAGTGAAACAGTATTAATACAGTGAAGAGTCCAGGGTGCTGATTCATGTTTTTCATCCAATCCTACAGTCTGGAACTCTTAATGTTAATCAATAGTGACAGATTCAACTCTATTTCACCAGAAACCTGACAACACAGGCAACTACAAAAGCAGCACAAAGTTATAGAGGAATGAAACGAGTTCGTCTGAGTCTCAAACACAGTTTATATAATTTTAACACTAGTTTTGTTTCGTATGTGGATGATATAATAACATATAAACTGTTGAGCTGCCGAGCACTGTCCATCAGAGTGTAAAAAAGCATTCTTTTCTTGTTTTTATCTGAAAAGCAGTATCATTACTCAGTTTTTACTTAATATGAGTATTTGTTAACGTAATTAACTCACCTTGAGAAACTCTGAACTCTGCTCTTCTCACTCTGCTGCACTGACAGGCTGGACTTCTTTCACTTTGTTTTAGGAACATGGGATGGTCAGATACCTGACCACAATCTCCAACTTCCATAAAAAAAACATCACAAATAAGTGTTTTCTTTAGGCTGTAGTCTGAAGCTTTTGAAGTAAAGGGATCTGACCGTAGCTCTTCACGGCTCATTCTTACTTCGTTTGGTGTTTAACCTCTTAAACTTCTCGAGACCACCAGTGGTTCCAAAACGCACTTCGTCATATTCTTCATAACGTTCATATTTCATAAGCTACATTCTAAAGGTGGGGGTCGTATGAGGCTGTAACTGTCTTCTTCCAGTCAAATAGATGGTGATGTCATTTTAAACCCTTATAATAAGCTGAACTCACAATTTTTTCACTATTTTTTTTTAAACAGATGGTGTCTTTTCAGTGATCAGCACTGTAAGCATTATTTTATAAAATAATACAAAGAGTGTCTAAAATTTTTGGCTTTCAGCAGTAAATTGTGAGCATACAGCAATATGTGTATCATAAACACATGTTCTGTTAATTTGAGGGGAGCTTTTACAATAAATAAATACATAAATAAATAAAATAAAAATTTACATTTATTTCCTGCAGTTACTGAATAATTTGCCTTATGATTTGCTCATGTAAATTCAGATGGACAAACCAAAATATACCCACCAGCATAACGAGGTTAATCTGAACACTAAAACTGAGACAGTTCAAACTGAGAAATCATCACATTACATACATTTACAACAATTCATCCATAAAAGACTTTATTACAGCTGACCTTATTTACAGCAGAATGCAATGATTGGTAAATCTCATAGACCATATTTTACTCACAACAGAACACAAAACACAGATCAGATGTTGAAAAGTAAGAGAATTTACCATTTCATAAAAACCTTACCTCGTTTAGAACTTGATGGCAGCAGCAAATTTGAATCTATTGTTTATAATTATCAATTAGAAACGAAAAGGGTTCAAAAGGTTCCTCTACTGTGACAAGATTGGCCATAACAGTAGAAGAACCCTTTTTGGTGCTATATGGAACTGTTTTCAAAAACATTCTATATAGAACTGTTTCTGCAGCACATTCTCCATCCGTCTGAAGAACCCTTTCATGATGCAAAGGGTTCTTTGAATGTTCATGCTTCTACATAGAACCATGTTCTTTACTAAAGAACCGTCTTTTTCATGAGTGTGCTTCTATAACCTACGAGCAGCTCCGCCAGTTTGCACTGAAGTCCCTGTAGTTACTGAATAATAAGTCTTAGTACGTAATAAGCTGGGATTTTAATTAATCAGTAGGATGTAAACAAGCCTAATCCTGCTTCAGTAAACAGAACACACTGGGACACTGGAAAGAACATAGACACACCCACAGAAACGCTGGTGTGAACTCAGGAACAGCGGTTAACTCTCTGTATGTCACTCAAAAAGGGCACAGAGGTGAAGTGGCTGACAGGCCCTCAGAATCAGAAATGTTGGAGTTTGACACCTGACATTCATCACTCTGCTTCATTTTAAATTAATACGATCGAACATTTCAAACAAATCAGACTGAAACGTATAAAAATGAGGACGAGAGCTCTTAGATTTAAGTATCACTTCACCATGAAATGAATTAAAACAGTACAAACAGAACGTGTTCAATTATCATGCAAAAAGGCAAATAAATTAAAATGCTAATAATAATATAATAATAATAATAATGATAATAATAATAATAATAATAATAATAATAATAATAATGTCTCCATCCAAAAATGAAGATACAAGATTCTGTCAAGATTCTGTGTCTCCCACTGAACTCAGTCTGGCTCGTGTCTGTTCTACTCTCAAAACAGATCTTATACGAGGCACAATAACAGAGAATGTGAACAAGTACAAAAACGTCAAACCCACCAAAGTACAAAGTACAAAATCTATATTAAACAAAGCCCCCAGTGTCTAAAATTTACATTAAAAAGTATCAGATGTAAATCTAGATAACATGACACACACACAGGTATACAAATCATTTTGAATGCACACGAAACATTTACATACCAAAATCTTTCATCTTTCACATATTTATCTAGTCTTCTATTACATCCTTGATCCTGGAGAACCTCTTAGTGTTTTCCTGCTCTGACACGGCTGTTTTAGCTCAGTGAGGGTTTGTTAATGAGCTGATGGGGTCTAACTGTGCTGCTGGTGACACACAGCTCTGCACGGTTTTACTGTTCTCTCACTGTTCTCATCTGGATCAGGTGTGCTGAGTTAGCCCAGAACCTGTGCAGAGCTGCGGGTCAGCAGAGCAGATGAACAAACACTGATCGAGAGGACAAACGTTCACTCAATAACATCAGTGGAAGCTTCATTTCTTTGAAGACAGACAACATAAACACTTCCTTCACTTCTCTGAGTGTGAAACTCAAAGTAGCGAAGACATCAGTAGCTGCCTGGAGTCGCCTGTAATCATGAAGCTTCAGTTCACACTGAATCTGATCAATCTGATCAACCACTTTAGTTACAGACTGATTCATCTGAAACAATGAAGACCTTCTATGGACTGATAATCAGCTCACTGTCAATGGCAAACAAGCTACTTTAGCATCTCTTCAAAAGTTTCCAACAGGGTCATCATTGTGTGCTACTTACATCACTCAAGGACATGCACAAGGCCAGGCTAAAGCTCCTAAGCAACGGCCCATTTGCCCTTTTTGGGTGAGCTGCCCCTCTGGGGGAAAATAAATAAAATAACAATTGTTTTATTTTTGTTGCTGTGGCTGTATAAATACAAGTAGCCCCTAACTGCTAAACTGAGAACAAATTAGATCACCATATCATCCTAACTTTCATGCATTTTTGGTCATGCGCCCATGGGACACAGAGATGGGGCGGCCCAGAGCTGTTAGACAAAAAAAGATGCGCCACTGTAGCCTCACACAATATTACCTGCCATTATGCTGACACATCCTATCTAAGATACACTGTAAAAAAAAGATTTTTTACAGACATTGACTGTAAAAAAATACAGGTTTTTCTGTATTTTTCATGATAAGAGAATATACCTGTAAAATACAGGAAAATCACCTTTTTCAATAAATCTGCTGTAAAAATACAGTCAAAGTCTGTTATTTTAAATTACAAGAATCCACTGTTTTTTTAACGTTGTTGTACCATTTTCTAAGAATTTTGAGTGTGAATTTAGTAGTTATCATTGTAAAAACACAGATATCAGTGTAAAAATACAGACCAATATAGTTGTTGTACATTTGTCCTTCTCTTTGTGCGTTTTTTTAAAAATACAGAACATTGTTTTTTTAACGCATGTTTGCTGTAATTATAAGTAATAAGCACATTATAACACCTAATGAACAGTAATTTGTTGTTTTAAAACAGTTAATGTATGGTAAGTTAATTTAAACGTACATATTATTAACTAGCACACAGCATCAGACCAGATATTTTGACTAAAATGATGAGGTTTAAAAAATTCAAATAACTATCAAACCATTCAGTAATTCACAACATTTCTCTTTAAAATAGGCAGTAAATTGTAATATCAGTTCAAAGGTATACTGTTGTCTTATATTTGGTAGGATTAAAGTTTAGAAACCACAGAAAATAAGTTTAGCAGACAGCTGTGTGTTCACTGGACAAAGTCGTGTTTATGGTCTGTTCAGCCAATGAATGTCGAGCATCCCTTGTTTGAATCTGAGCGCGAGCTGCACCGGGAGCGCGTTCACACTGAACCACACAGGAAGATCCCAGCCCGGCTGCCCGGAGTCCCTGTTCACACCATGTCTTCATGTTCAGCTCCGAGGAGGGTTTATTTTACAGACCTGCTGCTTCGCTGCGGTGAAAACGGCTCAGTTTGCATTTAGTCTCTGTATTGGGAACAACAGTGTTAGCAGCAGTGAGCGAACAGTACTGAGCTAACTTAAGTGTTTAGTCCAGGCTAACAGGAGGGTCAGCTGAGTTGGCTGGGTGTCCGGATTTAACGTTAAACACAGCTGAGGTTTTAACCCCAGAGCCGCCAGGGGCGCTGTTTCACCCCCGAACTGGGCTCGTCTGAAAACGGCAGTAGCGGCCAAACCGACTGACTACAGACAGAAACTGAGCGGCCTCATGAGTGGATAAACGACCCGCCGTAGGAGTGACTGAATAGCTGTAAACCGGACAGAGAGCGCAGACAGAGAGAGGGTCGCGGGTCAGAGAGCGCAGACAGAGAGAGGGTCGCGGGTCAGAGAGCGCAGACAGAGAGAGAGCGCAGACAGAGAGAGGACCGCGGGTCAGAGAGCGCAGACAGAGAGAGGGCCGCGGGTCAGAGAGCGCAGACCGTAACCGTAAAGATGAAAGATGTGGCTCTTGATAGAAGCACAAAGAGCTGCATGTGATTATTGTTATCAGCCCGACGAGGGTAGTAGTGAAAACCCAGTGAAAATGTTGGGAACTACTTAAACAGTAATTATAATTTTAACTCTTGTTTTGTTTCTTGTGCTTTTTTTCACTTCTGCCCTGTCAGGAAACCTCCGTTCAGTGCTGCATCAGGGACACATTTTGCTGTGTTCCCACATCTTCAAAAGATTCCTACAAGCAAAGGGCGACCGCGCCCAAGGTATGTTTTTGGTTATGTTCACATAACGTTAGGAAGTTAAGTAATGATGCCGTATGAAGGCTGGAATGGTGCTATTTGTGCCTCAGCTTGGCCTGACAGATTAATCGCTTTTATATTTAAATCACAGAGCTGCAATATTTATTATAGAAAATATATATTAACAAGGTTTAAATGAGGACATTTCAACAAATCATACAGAGCTTGTGAACTGCCTGTAGATGAGTTTGATCAGTGCATGTGCTGTGTGTGCGATAACCACTAAATGGTAGTCTTGCTCACTCAGTGTTCAGCGCCTCAAGCCAGAAAAAGTGGATATTCTGGTCGTCTTTGCCAACAAAATAATAATAATATTAATTTATAGAAGATAACTACATTTAAATCCATATTGCAATATTGGCTAGAAAAATTGCAATTAGATATTTTCCCCAAATCATTCAGCTCTCGCTACAGTTTGCACATACTATGATTCAAGATTTTTTATTTTTTTTAGAAATTATCAGACAACAAAATCTTAAAGGTTAGACAATGACACAGAGCAGAGGAAAGTGGCAAATCAGTCATCAGAAGTCAGTAACTTCCAGTTGATCAGCTAATTCAGATATTAATTGCAGAACAACAACAGTTATCATGATTTCAGATTTTTTGCATGTTACATTACAGTGGTATGGATGCTAAATTGATTTAAAAGTGCACAGGACGCGTCAGGTTCCAGGCTAAAACAGAGACATGTTTGATTTTCTTTTTTCACAGGTGAGGCAGAGGTCACTGCTTTAATGGTAGCTAACAAGATCATTGAGAGATCCCACAGTGTCTAAAGCCTGGAATTATATTCCTAATGGATGCCTTGTTCTTTAAACTGTTATGTAGAGACGGTTAAGGGTGAGTGGACTGAGACTGAAGAAAACAAAAGTGCACAGTGAGAATGAACAGTGACGTGTCATCCTATCAGATATTTGATGTGATCAAGTCCCAATCCTTAAAATACAAACCCTATTTCCAGAAAAGTTGGGACATTTTGTAAAATGCGATAAAACAAGAATCTGTGATTTGTTAATGATCTTGAATCTATATTAACTGACAACAGTATAAAGAAAAGATTTCACTGACTAACTTATTTAAAATAATTTTAGAATTTGATGCCTGCAACACACTCAAAAAAAGTTGGGACAGAGGCACGTTTACCACACTGTTACATTGTCTTTCCTCTTAAAAATATTTACAAAATAAAAATGTTAACCATCTACTTTAATATTGGGGAATTACATGTAATTTTCCATTGTATTTCTGTATTTAACCAGTAGAATCCAGTGATGTAACAGCGGTGTCTTGTGGATAAACAGTACATTGTGACAGCTGGTAGGCGGATCAACCAACATTTAACTGTTATCCACTGTAAATTTGTAGGATAAGAACATTTATTGACTGATTATGTCTATTGATAAATGTTTAATAGGATTGAAAAGACAGTAAAGTGACCGTTAATATAAATAATGTTTCTTTATTTTACTTTAAAAATCTGTACTTTGACAGGTGCATGTTGTAAATTGATTAAATAATTCTATGAAATTACTTAATTACACTGTTATTTAAAAGTTAGCAACTCTCAAGTTGCAGACTTTAAGTGTATTTATGCAGTATTTCCGTGATTTTAATACATTCTAGAGATGTTTTTTAACAATGAAAATTTGTAATTCTACTAAACTTTGGCCGTAAAACTACACAGAATATTTACAAGGAAAAGCTGTAATTTTACAGTAATCTACTGTACAGAATTTTACTGTAAAATTACGGGAACTATTTGGCAACTTTTGCTGCCAGACATCATTTTTTTTTACAGTGTAGGTAACTGGCTAACATGTAGGCAGCTATATGAAAGAAGGTGACCAGATGGAAGTGAAAGAGCAAAAATACTTTTTAGTGAAGAAGTCATTAATCTTCCACACTAAAGCACTAAAGCAGAGTCTCTCTGTCTCTCCCTGTGTCTCTCACAAACATGCAATGAATGGTAGAGCGAAGTAATGAGCAAAAGAACTTCGGAGACACTGATGGGATGGTGATGACCTCTCAGATGCGCTGGTTACGGAGCATCTGATTTTCTCTCCTCAGCTGCACAATCTTCACAGCCAGTATCACAATCACAGCTACAAGTGCAGCAATCAGTACAAACATCCACGCTGGCACAGCAGGTCCTTTATCTGTGTCCAGACATGGCTGGTCATCTACAAACAAAGAACACACAGACTTGTAATACAGTACGTTTGAACTACAGCTGGGCCCACACTGTTTAGTTTATTTAACTCACCCACTGGAGCTCCAGAGTGGTCAGAGGACTTGAACCATGATAATATTATGAATATTCATGAATATATTATGACTCAAAAAATTCACAATTCCTGTAGAGCAATTCAGGCAACAGCCAATCAGAGAGACAGGAAAGGAAGTAGGGAAATATCTGTAAAAGGAAATTTGATTTTCAGCCAATTAGGTCTGCAGTCCAGTAGTTGAGTGTTTACCCATCTGCTTTCCTTGCTGTTGCCCCACTTGACCCCACCTGACCCCACAATAAATACACTATATGGACAAAAGTATTGGGACACCTCCTACGTTACACCTACGTTACACGCCCCCCTCTGCAGCTGTAACAGCTTCCACTCTTCTGGGAAGCTTCTACAAGATGTTGGAGAGTCTGTGGGAATTTTTGACCATTTATCCAGAAGAGCATTTGTGAGGTCACTGATGTTGGACGAGAGATTCTGGCTCGCAATCTCCATTCTAGATCATCCCAAAGGCGTTTGATGGGGTTGAGGTCAGGGCTCTGTGAGGGTCAGTCAAGTTGGAAGCATATAATTGTCCAAAATGTCTTGTTCTGCTGAAGCATTAAGATTCCCCTTCACTGGAACTAAGGGTTCTAGACCAACCCCTGAAAAACAGCCCCATATCATCATCCCTCCTCCACCAAACTTTACAGCTGGAACAGTGCAGTCAGGTAATGTTCTCCTGGCATTCGCCAAACCCAGACTCGTCCATCAGACTGACAGATAGAGAAGCTGATTCGTCACTCCACAGAATACGTTTCCACTGACCCAGAGTCCAGTGGCGGCGCTTTACACTCCATCCGAAGCATCCGATGGCCTTGTGCATTTTGATCCTAGGCTTCTGTGCAGCTGCTCAGCCATGGAGATGCATTTCATGAAGCTCCGAATGTGCAGTTCTTTTGCTGATGTTGCAGTTTGGAACTCTTTAGTGAGTGATTCAAGAGAGGATAGACACTGTGCTCTTCAGCACTCAGCAGCCCCACTCTGAGTTTAAGTGGTCTACAGCTTCGTGGCTGAGCTGTTGTTGCTTCTAGACGCTTCCATTTCACAATAATAGCACTTACAGTTGACCGGGGTAGATCTAGCAGGACAGAAATGTCACAAACTGACTGTGGCAGAGGTGGCGTCCTACGAAAGTGCCATGTTTTAAGTCACTGAGCTCCTCAGTACGACCCTCTACTGCCAGTGTTTGTCTATCAAGACTACAAGACTATGTGCTTAATTTTATCCACCTGATAGCATTGGCTGAAACATCTGAACTCAATAATTAGGAGCATTGTCCCAATACATTTGTCCAAATAGTCTATACAATGAGATCTGACCAGGGAATCAGAAAAAATTGAGGCTGATAAAAAAGGAAATTTCATTCTACTGTTTGGATGCAGACCCAGGAGTGATGCACCACAAAGAGCAAGTCAAGAGGTTTGATAATTTGGAGAGGAGTTGGAGTTGCCAGTCTAAATTTCTGTGCTTTCTCACAGTGAATGAGGAAATGTAATGGACGTTAGACAACAACTGAATGTAATGTAAAGTTAGATGTTTTATTTATTTAATAAAATCTATTTGACGATAACCAGTACTGCTTGGCTATGTCTTACTCTGGCTCAATATGATGTTCAGCTAAGCAGAAGTTGCCCAATGGTCAGTGAAGGGTTGATTCTAGCCAACCATTTGACGTGACTGGCCAAAACATAACATAATACAGTGACCTTTGACCAGAGACGATTTTTACATTTTATGATGAATAAAGTATTTTGTGTTTTAAACACGTTTTGGTAGCCAAATAGTTATATACACAGAAAGCACATAATAAAGAACCTCTGTATTCAGTTCCACCTTGGTCAGCTTACAAACCACCTCAGAGCCTCAGCACTCTTTAAACACATGTCTTGAAGAGAAAAAACCTTCATTCATACCTTGGACGGTCACTGAGTAGGTGTGGATAACTTCTTCATCCCCGGTGGTCTTTATAGTATAAACCCCGTTATCAGATGGAGTCACTGCTCTCAGCTGAAGAGCTGCCGACACTCTCTCTTCATATTCAGGTTCACACTCTAGTGAGCATCCATCCACTGTACAGATCTGATCACTGGGTCGATTAGCTGCACCCGTGCTGTTATAAATCACCTCCACTGGATCTGATACGTCCAAATCCAGGACCAGAGACTGACCAGGCTTTTTCTGAACCATGCTGTTCAAGGCTGAGGAGAAAAACAATCAAGAACCTCTTCATCTACTGTGAGCACATCTGATACAAAACACTGCTTCTAAATCAGTGCAGTTCTGTTAGTAACGGTCAGTGAAGAAATCAGACACAAACACTCACGCTCAATCTGAAGCTGCACATCACAGAGATCTTTATCATCACAGTCACACGTGTACCAGCCTCTCTTAGTGAAATCAGCGTCAGTGATGATGAGAGAGAGATTCCCCTTCAGGTACTGATCATGGATCATCTGATATCCCTCCTTCACTGATCTACATGAAGTCTGATCACACTCAGCGAGAACATCTCCATCTTTATGTGATACAGTCCATCTGACCAAACCAGAGCATCTATCAGAGCAGGGCAGAGTAGCATAGCCATGAAGATTCACCGACACTGGTTCAGCTGATTCAGACCCTGAAAGAGAGAATCAGACATCAGAATCAGATTCAGTGAGAAAGAGAGTGAAGAGTAAGTGTGTAGTCATCATGTTGTACATTTAAAGTGTTAATATTCTTTCTCAATTTTTTAGGGTGTTTTCACATCTAGTTCTTTTTAAATGAACTGAACTGAGTTCTGTTGACCTGAATCTGAAAGGGCACCAACTGCAAATGACCTCAGTGAACTATTAAGAGGACTCTCATTAGTTTCTCATTAGTGAGTTCCACTCAGCGAAAAACAGGTGGGTGGGCAAAACACAGCTTTTTAAAAAGACTGACATCACATTATTAACTTGCACATGTCTGTAGCTGTTTTTATTTATTACTGAAAGAATTATGCAGAACCTTGTCAGAAATCAAAACAATTATATATCAATAACATAAAACTGAAATATATATTTAACATTGTTAGCACTCTGCTGTCAGTTGAATCAACAATTAAGTCTTTGAATTAGTTAGTAAATAGTTTCTACTTGGCAAATCACATATTATTCATCAATTTAATTGCAATATGTTTTGTGCAGATAACATACAAAAAAATAATACTTACATGATTGTATTTTGTAATTTATTATTATTATTATTATTATTATTATTATTGTTATTACTACTACTACACTAAAAATTATATTATTAAATAATTAGAGTTTTGCCTCAGAAAAGGTTCGTAAAAAGACAAGGAAGTAGTGACAGTTCAGTTCTTACCAGTAGTGACTGTAGAGATCAGTAAGATCAGGATACAGAGAGCAGAACTGCAGGACTGCATGACTGACCTACAGACACACACACAGACCATCAGTTACTGACCAGGAGAGGAGAGAGAGAAGAGAGAAAGAGAGAACAGAACTGACCTACAGACACACACCATCAGTACCGACCAGGAGAGGAGAGAGAGAAGAGAGAAAGAGAGAACAGAACTGACCTACAGACACACACACACACACACACACACACCATCAGTACTGACCAGGAGAGGAGAGAGAGAAGAGAGAAAGAGAGAACAGAACTGACCTACAGACACACACCATCAGTACTGACCAGGAGAGGAGAGAGAGAAGAGAGAAAGAGAGAACAGAACTGACCTACAGACACACACACACACACACACACACACCATCAGTACTGACCAGGAGAGGAGAGAGAGAAAGAGAGAAAGAGAGAACAGAACTGACCTACAGACACACACACACCATCAGTACTGACCAGGAGAGCAGAGAGAGAAGAGAGAAAGAGAGAACAGAACTGACCTACACACACACACCATCAGTACTGACCAGGAGAGGAGAGAGAGAAGAGAGAAAGGGAGAACAGAACTGACCTACAGACACACACACACCATCAGTACTGACCAGGAGAGCAGAGAGAGAAGAGAGAAAGAGAGAACAGAACTGACCTACAGACACACACACACACACCATCAGTACTGACCAGGAGAGGAGAGAGAGAAGAGAGAAAGAGAGAACAGAACTAACCCACAGACACACACACCATCAGTACTGACCAGAAGAGGAGAGAGAAGAGAGAAAAAGAGAACAGAACTAACCTACAGACACACACCATCAGTACTGACCAGGAGAGGAGAGAGAAAGAGAGAACAGAACTGATCTACAGACACACACACACACCATCAGTACTGACCAGGAGAGGAGAGAGAGAAGAGAGAAAGAGAGAACAGAACTGACCTACAGACACACACACACCATCAGTACTGACCAGGAGAGGAGAGAGAGAAGAGAGGAAGAGAGAACAGAACTGACCCACAGACACACACACACACACCATCAGTACTGACCAGGAGAGGAGAGAGAGAAGAGAGAAAGAGAGAACAGAACTGACCTACAGACACACCATCAGTACTGACCAGGAGAGGAGAGAGAGAAACATATTTAAAACTATAACATTGTGGTTCTGTTCATGTGCATCCATAAATGATATTTCTGACAGGACTTGAAGGCAACATGATGCCGTTAAAGTATAAAAGCATTGATGATGGTTTCAGTTTCAGTTTCAGTCTGTTCTACACGCAACTCTGCTGAAGAACGTGAAACTCGTGATATTGTGAAACTGTCTGATCTATTGCGCTTCCTCATCGTTAAAACCTGGGCAGCACACTTGACCGCTGCTGCTGGTGCATTCGTCACACAAATCTGATCAGCTGAATGGTCTGCTGACTCAGATCTGTACTGGAAAGCTGCAACAGGACAAACATTACAGTCTTTTTCTCAAGGTCAAAGTGTCATCAAAATATGTAATAAATACATCACAAATAGCTATAGATGGACATGAATATCTAATAATACCAAATGCAGGTCTGCGTGTTCTGGTCTAACACTACACAGTGATGTTTTGTATGAACTAAGCTTGCCAGAACTCAGCCAATGAGCTTCAAACAGCAGCTACAGGAACTGCGCTGCTACCTGCTGTACGATGAAGCAAACTGGAAGAAGAGAGGAAGAGGAGTATCTCTGCAAGGGCAGAGAAGGAAAGGGTCAGTCTTTGCTGTCTGCTGGGCCTGTGCTATTCTGGTGAAGTCATTCAAGCTTCATTCCAGAACCAGCTAACGCTCTGATTTACACCTCCCACCATATTCGCAACAGAAGGTCTATGAGCTCAGTGCTCCGCAGAAGATCACTCTATAGATCTATTATTTATTTATTTACTTATTTATTTATTTATTTATTCATTCTTAGAAACAACACATTGCTGTGTTTTTGAACTGTGCACTGATAACAAGCTGAGTGGTCTTTAGCCCAGAGGACACAGTGTCCATGATTTCCAAAAAGATTTTCAAATATTCGTTGGACCACAGGACACTTCACCTCAGTCCATTTTAAAAGAGCACAGGCCCAGAGAAGGTGGCAGCATTTCCAGATCCTGTTTATGTACAGTTTCTCCTTTGAATTGTAGAGTTTTGCATTTATTTAAACTTGCATTTATGGATGCAGTGATGAACTGTTTTCACAGGCAGTGTGTTACAGAAGTGTTTCTGAGCCCATGCAGTGATTTCCACTACAAAATCATGTCTGTTTTTAATGCAGTGCTGCCTGAGGGCCCAAAGATCACGGCCAGCAAATACTGGTTTTTGGCCTTGTCCCTTACATACAGAGATTTCTCCAGATTCTCTGAGTCTTTTAATGATATTATGTACTGTAGATGAGGAAAAGCAAACATTCTTTGCTGTTTTACATTGACATTATTCTTGAATTGTTGCACGATTTGTGCACAGAGTGATGAACCCCTCCTCATCTTTACTTCTGAAAGACTCCGCCTCTCTGAGATGCTCTTTATACTCAGTCATGTTACTGACCTGTTGCCAATCAACCACCAGATTTTTTTTTAGCATTACACAACTATGCCAGCCCTTTGTTGCCCCTGTCCCAATTTTTTTTTTTAATGTATTGTTGGCATCAAATTCAAAATGGGCATATATTTTTCAAAAAAACAATAAAATCTCTCAGTTTCAAAATTTGATATGTGGTCTTTGTACTATTTTCAATGAAATATAGGGTTTAACTGATTTGCACCTCCTTGCATTTTGTTTTTATTAACATTTTTCACATTTTTTGGAAATGGGGTTGTAAATCCCAGTTAAAAATTTTTCTAAATTAAGTTAATTTCACAAAGCTCTGGTGCCCCATGCAGCATCATTACAGTTACAGCCAAAACGGAACACGACTGACATTTAAAAAGTGGATGTCAGGTAGAATCTAAACGGTGTGAAAAAGGAACAGTTCTCCTGATTGCAGACCAACATTTGACACATCGTGAACTCTAATCCGGGGGAGCAGTGTGTGTTTTTGTAGCTGTAAAAAATTGCTGCTGATTTATTTGCTCAGTCACCTCTATCAGCTGTCTAAACAAACAAACAAATAGACTGGCAGACATTTTTAAACAACAGCAGTAATAAGCAGAAAAAAGTGAAACAGTATTAATACAGTGAAGAGTCCAGGGTGCTGATTCATGTTTTTCATCCAATCCTACAGTCTAGAACTCTTAATGTTAATCAATAGTGACAGATTCGACTCTATTTCACCAGAAACCTGACAACACAGGCAACTACAAAAGCAGCACAAAGTTATAGAGGAATGAAACGAGTCTGTCTGAGTCTCAAACACAGTTTATATAATTTTAACACTAGTTTTGTTTCGTATGTGGATGATATAATAACATATAAACTGTTGAGCTGCCGAGCACTGTCCATCAGAGTGTAAAAAAAAACAAAAACAAAAAAAAAAAACACGTAGTTAACTCACCTTGAGAAACTCTGAACTCTGCTCTTCTCACTCTGCTGCACTGACAGGCTGGACTTCTTTCACTTTGTTTTAGGAACATGGGATGGTCAGATACCTGACCACAATCTCCAAAAAACATCACAAATAAGTGTTTTCTTTAGGCTGTAGTCTGAAGCTCTTAAAGTAAAGGGATCTGACCGTAGCTCTTCATGGCTCATTCTTACTTTGTTTGGTGGTTAACCTCTTAAACTTCTTAAGACCACCGGTGGTTCCAAAAGGCACTTCATCATATTCTTCATAACTTTCATATTTCATAAGCTACATTCTAAAGGTGGGGGTTATATGAGAGCTGTAACTGTCTTCTTTCCAGTCAAATAGATGGGTGATGTCATTTTAAACCCTTATAATAAGCTGAACTCACCATTTTTTCACTATTTTTTTAAACAGATGGCGTCTCTTCAGTGATCAGCGCTGTAATAATTATTTTTATAAAATAATGGGTAACACTTTACATTAAGGGTCGCAAATCAATTATTAATTATATAATAATCAACTATTAGTTTCCCATTATTTAGTTATCAGTTAACTCTTCATTAAGCATTAGCTATTACTTAGTAATTGATTAAGCACTTATCAATTAGTAATTAAGTACACTGTTAGGTCATAAGTTAGTTTGTCGTTAGTTTATGTCTTACTTACTCATTATCTGTGTACTAACTGCTGCTTATTACATTGTTAATTAACTAAGTATTTTTCTTCATATAAAGAAGTAACGTGATAACTTACTAGCACTTATGTGTTAATCCCGCTAATTATCTGTTAATTAACTTTCCATCACCTCCATATATTCAGTTGCTTCACTTTTCTCACTTTGGTTCATTAAAGATGCTTATGGTCACATCTGACCGTAAGATGAGCGCACACACATTCACTGACGGTTTTGTTATTCATCACGTTCATCTTGGCATATCTGTACTCATATCTGGTAGGAGTGCATGTAAATTTGGGCATAAATGCTGGATATGTGGTTAATTAACCAAAACTATTATCAACATAATCTGTAATTGCAAAAATAAAAACAACAGTAGAAAATTTCAATAATACTAATTTGTGTGCTTGACAGTCCAGTACAAAAGTGGATGTACTGACTTTACATGCACATTGATATAAACAAGTGCTGTAACTATTTCATGTTCCATTTAAAGACACATTACACTGTGCTTTTGTTGTCATACACTGCAATAATACAGCGTTTATTTTAGGGAATTAACTACACTAAACAATCACTCTACTATGTTAACAACACTGAGTGTTTAGTTTTATTTCACATTTTATTTTTTCCAGTTGTTTTCGTTTTAATACTATTCAGTTTGGTCAGCAGGGGAGGAGTGCACTCACTGCTGGACATCAAACTCCACCCATGAGCACGGCCATTAGCTTTCATGCCAAACACTGCCGTTTTATTGGCTGGCTACTGAAACATCTGCATGAATTAGTGTGTGCTTCATGTAAATGATATGTAAATGAGGTGCTGGTGGGCTGGTTTCATGCACTGAAGCTGATTTATCATTTATGCTCAAATCTCCACTTGTTTCCACATCGTGCAAAATTGTTATGAATCAGACGCAGAGCAGTTCATACCTTATAAAAGGCAAAAAAAAGGTGTTCTTTTTTACGTAACTTTGATGATTAATGGGCCCTTTTCACAAGATTCATGATTATGTCCGGTTTAAGCATTAGCATGGTAAAACTCACTTCCTCTCCATGTAGCTACTGCAGACGCGCTGTCAGTGTTTAGTAGTGAACTGTAGTGCTCAGACTCTGAGCTCCAGCAGCTGTACTGTAGTGATCAGACTCTGAGCTCCAGCAGCTGTGCTGTAGTGATCAGACTCTGAGCTCCAGCAGCTGTACTGTAGTGCTCAGACTCTGAGCTCCAGCAGCTGAACTGTAGTGCTCAGACTCTGAGCTCCAGCAGCTGTACTGTAGCGATCAGACTCTGAGCTCCAGCAGCTGTGCTGTAGCGATCAGACTCTGAGCTCCAGCAGCTGAGCTGTAGTGCTCAGACTCTGAGCTCCAGCAGCTGTACTGTGGTGATCAGACTCTGAGCTCCAGCAGCTGTACTGTGGCGATCAGACTCTGAGCTCCAGCAGCTGTGCTGTAGTGTTCCTGCTCGGCTGTGACAGTGAGAGTAAGAAGTGGACGGAGGCGCTGATTTAACTGTAAACAGAGCTAAAATGCTGTATGTTGATTTTACTGCAGTTCTGCTGCAGCTGCTTCACATCAGGCCGTCTCTGTGTCTTTGTACAACACGCCAGCGATTCTGTAATCTTCTGTTTTCAAAAGAAAGAAGAGCTTTTATAAGCAGCATGAATGTTATAGACTGTGTTTATATTAAGCTAGCTATACTGGCTAGAAGCTACTGCTAACCAGACTAGCCCGGCTAACATAAAGCAGCTTTTTCAGATGTTTTTAGCTGGGCTAGGAGTCTCGTTTTTGACTGAGCAGTGAAAGGTGGATGTTTTCTGAAGTGCTGTTTCAAAAATCGCCATGAAACTATAAGAATAATGCTGTTTGGCAGATCGCTAACATAGCTAAGCCAGCGTTAGAGCTAACTTAGCTTTAAAGTTTGCTGCTCATGCGAAGCTGGAGCTCCTCAAACTGCTAAAGGCAGGCTAGCTAATTAGCGACTGTAGCCTGCTAGCCTACCGTAAGCTAATACAGTTTAAACGAGGTCTGTAAAATAGACTTTACATGTGAAAGTGTTTGTTTGTGTTTATGTCAGAAGTCTCTGCATCCTGTAGCTAAATGTGTCACAGAACCTGCTCCACGTTAGCCGGCTGGTGGCAGCAGCTGATGAAAGCTAACTAAAGTTAGCTTCCTTATTTCGGGAACACAGCTACAGTTAGAAATGGCTTCTAGCGTTGCTAGCTAACCTAGCTACAGCTAAACAACGTCTACCAAATTCACACCACACAGAAGAACTTCAATTTCTTTAAAAACAGAAATATTACAGAAATATTACAGAAATCGCTGGCATGTTGTACAACTACAGAGACACTGCTTGATGTGAGCAGCTGCAGCAGCAGTAAGCAGGGCTACACCACACCCAGCATTTCAGCTGTGTTTACAGTTAAAGACTCTTTGTGAAAAGGGCCCATGGCCATTAGATCTTTACATTTTGACCATTAATTACTTCTTAAATTCCTCTTAATCAACATTAATTACTGCTTTGGTGTTGTCACTTTACTTGGAGGGACACAAAAGCAGTAATTAATGATTAAGTAAGAGGAATTTAAGAAGCAATGAATGGTTGATTAAGTAGAATTTAAGAAGTAATTGATGGTCAAAATGTAAAGATCTAATGGCCATTAATCATCAAAGTTACGTAAAAAAGAACACTTTTTTTGCCTTTTATAAGGTATGAACTGCTCTGCGTCTGATTCATAACAATTTTGCACGATGTGGAAACAAGTGGAGATTTGAGCATAAATGATAAATCAGCTTCAGTGCATGAAACCAGCCCACCAGCACCTCATTTACATATCATTTACATGAAGCACACACTAATTCATGCAGATGTTTCAGTAGCCAGCCAATAAAACGGCAGTGTTTGGCATGAAAGCTAATGGCCGTGCTCATGGGTGGAGTTTGATGTCCAGCAGTGAGTGCACTCCTCCCCTGCTGACCAAACTGAATAGTATTAAAAGGAAAACAACTGGAAAAAATAAAATGTGAAATAAAACTAAACACTCAGTGTTGTTAACATAGTAGAGTGATTGTTTAGTGTAGTTAATTCCCTAAAATAAACGCTGTATTATTGCAGTGTATGACAACAAAAGCACAGTGTAATGTGTCTTTAAATGGAACATGAAATAGTTACAGCACTTGTTTATATCAATGTGCATGTAAAGTCAGTACATCCACTTTTGTACTGGACTGTCAAGCACACAAATGAGTATTATTGAAGTTTTCTATTGTTGTTATTATTTTTGCAATTACAGATTATGTTGATAATAGTTTTGGTTAATTAGCCACATATCCAGCATTTATGCCCAAATTAACATGCACTCCTACCAGATATGAGTACAGATATGCCAAGATGAACGTGATGAATAACAAAACCGTCAGTGAATGTGTGTGCGCTCATCTTACGGTCAGATGTGACCATAAGCATCTTTAATGAACCAAAGTGAGAAAAGTGAAGCAACTGAATATATGGAGGTGATGGAAAGTTAATTAACAGATAATTAGCGAGATTAACACGAGTGCTAGTAAATTATCACGTTACTTCTTTATATGAAGAAAAATACTTATTAGTTAATTAACAATGTAATAAGCAGCAGTTAATACACAGATAATGAGTAAGACATAAACTAACAACAAACTAACTTATGACCTAACAGTGTACTTAATTACTAATTGATAAGTGCTAATCAATTACAAAGTAATAGCTAATGCTTAATGAAGAGTTAACTAATAACTAAATAATGGGAAACTAATAGTTGATTATTATATAATTAATGATTGATTTGCGACCCTTAATGTAAAGTGTTACCAAATAATTCAAAGCGTGTCTAAGATTTTTGGCTTTCAGCAGTAAATTGTGAGCATACAGCAATATGTGTATCATAAACACATGTTCTGTTAATTTGAGGGGAGCTTTTACAATAAATAAATACATAAATAAATAAAATAAAAATTTACATTTATTTCCTGCAGTTACTGAATAATTTGCCTTATGATTTGCTCATGTAAATTCAGATGGACAAAGCAAAATATACCCAACAGCATAACGAGGTTAATCTGAACACTAAAACTGAGACAGTTCAAACTGAGAAATCATCACATTACATAGATTTACAACAATTCATCCATAAAAGACTTTATTACAGCTGACCTTATTTACAGCAGAATGCAATGATTGGTAAATCTCATAGACCATATTTTACTCACAACAGAACACAGAACACAGATCAGATGTTGAAAAGTAAGAGAATTTACCATTTCATGAAAAACATTACCTCGTTTAGAACTTGATGACAGCAGCAAATTTGAATCTATTGTTTATAATTATCAATTAGAAACGAAAAGGGTTCAAAAGGTTCCTCTACTGTGACAAGATTGGCCATAACAGTAGAAGAACCCTTTTTGGTGCTATATGGAACTGTTTTCAAAAACATTCTATATAGAACTGTTTCTGCAGCACATTCTCCATCCGTCTGAAGAACCCTTTCATGATGCAAAGGGTTCTTTGAATGTTCATGCTTCTACATAGAACCATTTTCTTTACTAAAGAACCGTCTTTTTCATGAGTGTGCTTCTATAACCTACGAGCAGCTCTGCCAGTTTGCACTGAAGTCCCTGTAGTTACTGAATAATAAGTCTTAGTACGTAATAAGCTGGGATTTTAATTAATCAGTAGGATGTAAACAAGCCTAATCCTGCTTCAGTAAACAGAACACACTGGGACACTGGAAAGAACATAGACACACCCACAGAAACGCTGGTGTGAACTCAGGAACAGCGGTTAACTCTCTGTATGTCACTCAAAAAGGGCACAGAGGTGAAGTGGCTGACAGGCCCTCAGAATCAGAAATGTTGGAGTTTAACACCTGACATTCGTCACTCTGCTTCATTTTAAATTAATACGATCGAACATTTCAAACAAATCAGACTGAAACGTATAAAAATGAGGACGAGAGCTCTTAGATTTAAGTATCACTTCACCGTGAAATGAATTAAAACAGTACAAACAGAATGTGTTCAATTATCATGCAAAAAGGCAAATAAATTAAAATGCTAATAATAATAATATATAATAATAATAATAATAATAATAATAATAATAATGTCTCCATCCAAAAATGAAGATTCTGTCAAGATTCTGTGTCTCCCACTGAACTCAGTCTGGCTCGTGTCTGTTCTACTCTCAAAACAGATCTTATACGAGGCACAATAAGTACAAACACGTCAAACCCACCAAAGTACAAAATCTATATTAAACAAAGTCCACAATGTCTAAAATTTACATTAAAAAGTATCAGATGTAAATCTAGATAACATGACACACACACAGGTATACAAATCAATTTGAATGCACACGAAACATTTACATACCAAAATCTTTCATCTTTCACATATTTATCTAGTCTTCTATTACATCCTTGATCCTGGAGAACCTCTTAGTGTTTTCCTGCTCTGACACGGCTGTTTTAGCTCAGTGAGGGTTTGTTAATGAGCCGATGGGGTCTAACTGTGCTGCTGGTGACACACTTAGAACCTGTGCAGAGCTGCGGGTCAGCAGAGCAGATGAACAAACACTGATCGAGAGGACAAACATTCAGTAACATCAGTGGAAGCTTCATTTCTTTGAAGACAGACAACATAAACACTTCCTTCACTTCTCTGAGTGTGAAACTCAAAGTAGCGAAGACATCAGTAGCTGCCTGGAGTCGCCTGTAATCATGAAGCTTCAGTTCACACTGAATCTGATCAATCAGATCAACCACTTTAGTTACAGACTGATTCATCTGAAACAATGAGGAGTTTAACGGACCTAACGGAAAATGAATAAAAATAATAATTGTTTTATTTTTGCTGCTGTGGCTGTATAAATGCAAGTAGCCCCTAACTACTAAACTTAGACCAAATTAGATCGCCATATCATCCTAACTTTCATGACTTTTTCGCCAGGCCTCCGTGGGACACAGAGATGAGGTGGCCCAGAGCTGTTTTTAAAAAAAAAAGACAAAAAAAGCTGCGACACTGTAGCATCCGAACTCATTGGTCTCCTCACACAATATCACCTGCTATTATGCCGTCACATCCAATCTTAGCTAGCTAGCTGGCTATCAGGCAGCTATATAAAAAGAAGCTAACCAGATGGAAGTGAAAAATACTGTTTGGTGAAGAAGTCATTGATGTTCCACACTAAAGCACTGAAGCAGATGAAGAACGCAACACTGTGCTGGGAAAAGGAACTTTGGAGACACTGATGGGATGGTGATGACCTCTCAGATGCGCTGGTTACGGAGCATCTGATTTTCTCTCCTCAGCTGCACAATCTTCACAGCCAGTATCACAATCACAGCTACAAGTGCAGCAATCAGTACAAACATCCACGCTGGCACAGCAGGTCCTTTATCTGTGTCCAGACATGGCTGGTCATCTACAAACAAAGAACACACAGACTTGTAATATAGTATGTTATCATGGTCAGAGGACTTGAACCATGATAATATTATGAATATTCATGAATATATTATTAGTTGAGTGTTTACCTATCTGCTTTCCTTGATGTTGCCCCACCTGCACCCACAGTAAATACACTATATGGACAACAGTATTTAGACACCTCTACATTACACCTACAGGAGCTTTTATGAATCCCATTCTAAATCCATAGGCATTAATATGGAGCTGGTCCCCCTTTGCAGCTCTAACAGCTTCCACTCTTCTGGGAAGCTTCTACAAGATGTTGGAGAGTCTGTGGGAATTTCACCCATTCATCCAGAAGAGCATTTGTGAGGTCAGACACTGATGTTGAACGAGAGGCCCTGGCACACAGTCTCTGTTCTAGTTCATCCCAAAGGTGTGTGATGGTGTTGAGGTCAGGGCTCTGTGAGGGCCAGTCAAGTTCTTCCACACCAAACTCACCCAGCCAGGCCTTTATGGAGCTGCTTTGTGCACTGGGGCTCAGTCATGCTGGAACAGGAAAGGTTCTTCCCCAAACTGTTCACACAAAGTTGAAAGTGTACAGCTGTCTTGGTGCTGAAGCATTAGGGTTCCCTTCACTGGAACTAAGGGTTCTAGACCAACCCCTGAAGAACAGCCCCATATCATTATCCCTCCTCCACCAAACTTTACAGCTGGCACAGTGCAGTCAGGCAGGTAACGTTCTCCTGGCATTCGCCAAACCCAGACTCGTCCATCAGACTGACAGATAGTGAAGTGTGACTCATCACAACACAGAATACGTTTCCACTGCTCCAGAGTCCAGAGGTGTTGCTTTACTCCACTCCATCCGATGCTCAGCCTTGTGCATTATGATCTTAGGCTTGTGTGCAGCTGCTCGACCATGGAAACCAATTTCTTTAATGTCCTAACACACAGTTCTTTTGCTGATGTTGCTTTCAGAGGCAGTTTGGAAGCACTGTGCCGTTCAGCACTCGGCGGTCTCACTCTGAGTTTGGTGGTCTACCACTTCATTGCAGAGCTGTTGTTTCTCCTAGATGCTTCCATTCCACAATAATAGCACTTACAGTTGACCGGGGCAGATCTAGCAGGACAGAAATGTCACAAACTGACTGTGGCAGAGGCGGCATCCTATGAAAGTGCCATGTTTTAAGTCACTGAGCTCCTCAGTACGACCCTCTACTGCCAGTGTTTGTCTATCAAGACTACAAGACTATGTGCTTAATTTTATCCACCTGATAGCATTGGCTGAAACATCTGAACTCAATAATTAGGAGCATTGTCCCAATACATTTGTCCAAATAGTCTATACAATGAGATCTGACCAGGGAATCAGAAAAAATTGAGGCTGATAAAAAAGGAAATTTCATTCTACTGTTTGGATGCAGACCCAGGAGTGATGCACCACAAAGAGCAAGTCAAGAGGTTTGATAATTTGGAGAGGAGTTGGAGTTGCCAGTCTAAATTTCTGTGCTTTCTCACAGTGAATGAGGAAATGTAATGGACGTTAGACAACAACTGAATGTAATGTAAAGTTAGATTATAATTAAGCTTTGAACTCTTATCTGTTCAACAGAGACTTATAAGCTAACCTGTAGCTAGCTGAGCCGAAATGACTCTCCTTTGGCTAATGGTGCTGCTGCTGAGATTTAGCCACTGTGCTGTTCTGATTACAGGATTATAGACTGTACAACACAGCAGGCACGTTCTGTTCTGTAGAGAATCTGGCTAGAAACCTGTAGCATGGCATGTGGTTCTAAGGGTAAACTCTACTTTAACAGCGTGTGATGCTGGTATGAAGGCTGTAATGAATGTAAAAAGTGAGCAGTAGGAAGAAATGGTATTAGCATACTCTCTGTGCTAGCACAGGTGAGCAGTTGCTGTAGACCCCACCCACTTCCTCCACTTTTAGCGTCATAATGGTTTATTTATTTCATAAAACCTACAAACCGGATTCCAAAAAAGTTGGGACACTAAACAAATTGTGAATAAAAACTGAATGCAGTGATGTGGAGGTGCCAACATCTAATATTTTATTCAGAATAGAACACAAATCACAGATCAAAAGTTTAAACTGAGAGAATGTATCATTTTAAGGGAAAAATATGTTGTTTCAAAATTTCATGGCGTCAACAAATCCCAAAAAAGTTGGGACAAGTAGCAATAAGTGGCTGGAAAAAGGAAATTGAGCATATAACGAACAGCTGGAAGACCAATTAACACTAATTAGGTCAATTGACAACATGATTGGGTATAAAAAGAGCTTCTCAGAGTGTCAGTGTCTCTCTGAAGCCAAGATGGTAAGAGGATCACCAATTCCACCATTGTTGCGCAGAAAGATAGTGCAGCAATACCAGAATGGTGTTACCCGGCGTAAAATAGCAAAGACTTTTAAGTTATCATCATCAACCGTGCATAACATCATCAAAAGATTCAAAGAATCTGGAACAATCGCTGTGCGTAAGGGTCAAGGCCGTAAAACTCTACTGGATGCTCGTGATCTCCGGGCCCTTAAACGTCACTGCACCTCAAACAGGAATGCCACTGTCAAGGAAATAACAGAATGGGCTCAGGAATACTTCCAGAAAGCATTGTCAGTGAACACAATCCACCGTGCCATCCGCCGTTGCCAGCTGAAACTCTACAGTGCAAAGAGGAAGCCATTTCTAAGCAAGCTCCACAAGCTCAGACGTTTGCACTGGGCCAGGGGTCTTTTAAAATGGAGTGTGGCAAAATGGAAGACTGTTCTGTGGTCAGATGAGTCACGATTTGAAGTTCTTTATGGAACACTGGGACGCCATGTCATCCGGACCAGAGAGGACAAGGATAACCCAAGTTGTTATCAACGCTCCGTTCAGAAGCCTGCAGCACTGATGGTATGGGGTTGCATGAGTGCTTGTGGCATGGGCAGCTTGCATGTCTGGAAAGGCACCATTAATGCAGAGAACTATGTTCAGGTTCTAGAACAACATATGCTCCCATCTTGACGTCATCTCTTTCAGGGAAGACCCTGCATTTTTCAACAAGATAATGCCAGACCACATTCTGCAGCAATCACAACATCATGGCTACGTAGGAGAAGGATCCGGGTACTGAAATGGCCAGCCTGCAGTCCAGATCTTTCACCTATAGAGAACATTTGGCGCATCATAAAGAGGAAGGTGCGACAAAGAAGGCCCAAGACGATTGAACAGTTAGAGGCCTGTATTAGACATGAATGGGAGAGCATTCCTATTTCTAAACTTGAGAAACTGGTCTCCTCTGTCCCCAGACGTCTGTTGAGTGTTGTAAGAAGAAGGGGGGATGCCACACAGTGGTAAAAATGGCCTTGTCCCAACTTTTTTGGGATTTGTTGACGCCATGAAATTTTGAAACAACATATTTTTCCCTTAAAATGATACATTCTCTCAGTTTAAACTTTTGATCTGTGATTTGTGTTCTATTCTGAATAAAATATTAGATGTTGGCACCTCCACATCACTGCATTCAGTTTTTATTCACAATTTGTTTAGTGTCCCAACTTTTTTGGAATCCGGTTTGTATTTGACAATAACCAGTACTGCTTGGCTATGTCTTGCTCTGGCTCAGTATTATGTTCAACCCAATGGTCAGTGAAGGGTTGATTCTAGCCAGCCATTTGACGTTACTAGCCAAAGCATAATAAAAATAGTGACCTTTGAGGAGAGGCGATTTTTACATTTTATAATGAATAAAGTATTTTGTGTTTTAAACACATTTTGGTAAAGTATTTAAACCATATTCAGGTCAAAATGCCTTACCAGTCAAGGAGCAATGAAGAGATCCTGACTTCCTTTTTGCCACTTTCACAGCTTCATTCCATCCTCATTATTAACAGTGGTTACTGAATAATAATGAACTTTCCCATGATGAACCTTTAGCTTAATGGCCAAATAGTTATATACACAGAAAGCACATAATAAAGAACCTCTGTATTCAGTTCCACCTTGGTCAGCTTACAAACCACCTCAGAGCCTCAGCACTCTTTAAACACATGTCTTGAAGAGAAAAAACCTTCATTCATACCTTGGACGGTCACTGAGTAGGTGTGGATAACTTCTTCATCCCCGGTGGTCTTTATAGTATAAACCCCGTTATCAGATGGAGTCACTGCTCTCAGCTGAAGAGCTGCCGACACTCTCTCTTCATATTCAGGTTCACACTCTAGTGAGCATCCATCCACTGTACAGATCTGATCACTGGACTGATTAGCTGCACCCGTGCTGTTATAAATCACCTCCACTGGATCTGATACGTCCAAATCCAGGACCAGAGACTGACCAGGCTTTTTCTGAACTGTGCTGTTCAAGGCTGAGGAGAAAAACAATCAAGAACCTCTTCATCTACTGTGAGCACGTCTGATACAAAACACTGCTTCTAAATCAGTGCAGTTCTGTTAGTAACGGTCAGTGAAGAATTTAGACACAAACACTTACGCTCAATCTGAAGCTGCACATCACAGAGATCTTTACCGTCACACTCACACGTGTACCAGCCTCTCTTAGTGAAATCAGCATCAGTGATGGTGAGAGAGAGATTCCCCTTCAGGTACTGATCATGGATCATCTGATATCCCTCCTTCACTGATCTACATGAAGTCTGATCACACTCAGCCAGAACATCTCCATCTTTATGTGATACGGTCCATTTGACCAAACCAGAGCATCTCTCAGAGCAGGGCAGAGTAGCAGAGTCATGAAGATTCACCTTCACTGGAGGTTCAGCTGATTCAGACCCTGAAAGAGAGAATCAGACATCAGAATCAGATTCAGTGAGAAAGAGAGTGAAGAGTAAGTGTGTAGTCATCATGTTGTACATTTAAAGTGTTAATATTCTTTCTCAATTTTTTAGGGTGTTTTCACATCTAGTTCTTTTTAAATGAACTGAACTGAGTTCTGTTGACCTGAATCTGAAAGGGAACCAACTGCAAATGACCTCAGTGAACTATTAAGAGGACTCAGTTTCTCATTACTGAGCTCCACCCAGCGAAAGCCAGTGTCTGCAATTGAATGGTGTGTTTGAAAGAGCAGTGGTGAATTTTCTGAACTTTCATTTCAGTTAATTTTTGGGGCCGTTCAGAGGGTCCGAGTTCATTCTGTCGTGTTCACATAGGCACAGAAAACCATGACTCAGTGGTCCACTTCACACACTAAAATGGCTCAAGTGTGAAAACGCCCTAAAACCAAAGAGAAATGCCCAGATCCAATCAGGATTACTTTAAAGGATTTTATCAGCCACATTGAGCCCAATTCAGTTATGATTATTTTATGCCCCTGTTGTGGAGGTAACATATATGCCAGTGAGAGCTAGCGAGGCTTGGTGGGCTTAGATTCTTCTATTGAACTGAAACTACTAACTGGAAGTTTGTCTTCTTTAAAGAGCCAAATTTACACAAACAGTAGCATTAGAGCACCACAGGAGCTCTAATGGTGTGTTTGAACTCACCGAACGTGTGTAAGCTGAATTAGTTAGTAAATAGTTTCTACTTGGCAAATCACAGATAAAAATACAAAAGATAAAATACAAAAAAATTATAGTTACATAATTGTATTTTATAATATTATTATTATTATTATAATTACAACAACAACAATAATTATTATTATTATTAATAAATATGATATAATATATTATTATTTTTATTATTGTTATTGTTGTTGTTAATTAGAGATTTGTCTCAGGAAATAATATGAAAAGTTGTTAAAAAAGATGATCAAGGAGTGTCAGTGGAGTTCTTACCAGTAGTGAATGTAGAGATCAGTAAGATCAGGATACAGAGAGCAGAACTGCAGGACTGCATGACTGACCTACACACACACACACATATATACATATATATATACATATATACACACTGGGGTGGCTGACATCTAAAGGAGGAGCTGAGGAGCTGTGTGGTGTCCTACAACTGGCTGCGCCCCCTTTAAAGACAGTTCCATGTGTTTTATGTGCTGACTGTGTGGGGTATGGATTTAGTTAGTGTGGGTTTGTGTTTACCTTAAAGTTAAAGCACATGGCTGGGAGAGACCTGTTTCTATTTCAGTCTTTTTCTTTCAGTGGCTTTTCTGACGTGTCTGAAGTTAAAGAGCATGTTTCAAGCAGGAAATATGGCCTCTCCTGACTCTTCTCCTGACCACTGTCACAATATTGTCATGTCTCGCCTCTTTATAGCACTGTATGACACACTATTAAACACAAAAAATAAATAACAAAGGCAAATCATTTTGCATGACGTCATCAGGCCCTGTGCCTGAAGGAAACGTCATCTACAAATAGCACACTGTGAGAGTCGCAGGTCCCAAAAAAGTTCATCTAAACACATCTAAACACTTTCGACTCCCTCATCTCTGCTACAACTGGAAGTTTGTCTTTTTTAAAAAGCCAACTTCACTCGAACAGGGGATCAGAGCGTAGGGGATCTCACGTCATAGCAGGAAACTGAACTGAAACTACAAAAAACTGGAAGTTTGTCTTCTTTAAAGAGCCAAATTCACACAAACAGTAGCATTAGAGCACCACAGGAGCTCTAATGGTGTGTTTTGAACTCACCAAACGTGTGTAAGCTGGTCGATTAACAGCAGTGAACTTTTTGTTTTCTGAAGCGAAAGTGTGCCGAGTGAGACAGGAAATCCAGCAAGAGCACGACTGTGTCATTTCCTGTTCTGCTGTATTTGTCTCTTTTGTCTGATTTTTTAGATTAAAAATACAGAAAAAAGTATTTCTATTTGGTGAAAGCTGTGAGCGGAGCCATCACTGAAGCCCTGTGATGTACAACATAATTCATGTAAAGCTTGATACAGTAAAGTGCAACTTACACTTGGGGTGAACATTATTAATGTAATAAATTAATCTGAATCAGTGAGGACTTTTAACTGTCCATTCACTGACCTCTATCTGCTGACGCTGAGCATGATCCACCACCCACATAATGTCTAGACAACAGCAGTACTGTGGACGGAAACTGACCAATGATGAATGTGGTAGAGGAAGGCTGTTATACTGTAACATGGATAAAATACCAGCTACTACTTGCCTCTCTCCAGCCTCACTGATTAAAAAAAAAACCAGAATATTAAATATAGAAACCAGCATTGTTTAACAAAGAGCCCCCAAACATCTCCGTCCAGCTCACTCTATTTTTCAGCCTCTTTCAAAGTCGTTACCGAAGCACAGTAAAGGCAGTGTAATGGTAACTCGATCAGGGAGGGGCTCAGTCAGAAACATATCAGCTGAAGTTGTTCTGTCTCTCAGTCGAAAAGGCAGCAAGTACAAATACAAATACACTCAAGAGTGAAATGAACTTTGTACATCAGTCAGAGAAACATCTCCAAACTTACTGAACTTAAATAGACCAGGGGGTCCTAAAGTCAGTCCTGGAGACCCCACGCTCTGCCCATGTCTAAATCGGGTGTGTTGGATGAGGGAAAGCACAGTAATGTGCATGTCATGCAACTTGGCACGGTGCATTATCCTGCTGGAACATCTCATCATTGTGGGGGTACATGAAGTCCATGAAAGACTGCACCAAGCAGTGAAACAGTCAATGATGTGTTCAGGTGGTCCAGTGGACCCAACCCATGCCATGAGAACACACCCCACACCAGTATGGAACCACCACCAGCCTGCACAGCGCCTTGTTGACAACTGCGGTCATGTCTTCACCGCAAGCAAGTGGAGGCGTACTGATAAAGGACCTCAAACACTAAAGCGAAGGTTTATCAGTTCCAGTACTTTACATTCCAGTCATGAATTTAATTACAATACATCGCCATTTTAAATGTGGAGATGCTACTTAAAAGAAATAACAGTTAGATGATTTTATCATATTGTCATTGCTTAAAGTAACACAGTGCAGGTAGAATAGAGTAAAGTCTTTAATAAGATGATGAAGTAGTGTCAGTGCAGTTCTTACCAGTAGTGAATGTAGACATCAGTAAGATCAGGACACAGAGACCGGACTGCAGGACTGCATGACTGACCTACAGACACACACACAAGTTTGGGCAGTATCCGTCAGAATTAATCACTTAGACAAAAAATAACTAAGTATAAATAAATAAATGAAGTGTGTGGAAACTGAAATGTTGGGTGCATGTAGATGTGTAAGTTAGATTGTATATTTTCATTTAAAAAGATTCCCCAAAGTCTCTCCAAACTGTTGAACTGGACGAAGTGGACAATGTTAAGCTCACCTTTTTTAGACATGTTTATTATACCAGAAGAGGAGATCAGCCTATTTTAAGCGTGCTTTAGTCTCTGCTTTGTATGAAGATACTGACTGATGTGTTCATGTCAAATATCCATCTAATGTTCAGTCAATACATCAGTTTGATGTCTGTGATGATACCGGCAGCATTACATACGTAGGTCAAAACGAAAACAATGAAAACACGATGATCTGTATTGAAGATTGCAGTGAAAATGCACCAGGAGAAAGAGGAAAAGTACTCTCAACTGAACAACACTCAGCTGGTCTCAAAGGGGAATTCAGCTGACCTTCCAAAAGTGACCAGTGTGTGAGGTGTGAACAGAGAGATTCAGAGCGGTTTGGTGTGAAATGGTTCAGATGTCTTTACAGTGGTGGTGATAGGAACCAGGGGTCACCATGACTACAACACAGATATAGACATTTTATTTACTATCCAGAACCACCAGTGAACCAACACGAGTCTTCTGAGTTTATATGGAATGTTGATGATGGAAAATAGTGGAACATCTGAAATAATAAGTTTTCTTTGGGGACTATTTTGCCTCACAGCGCCCTGCATGTATCCCTCCACCATGAATGGAGTTTAAGTTCTCTAAACTATCATAAAACAGTGTCTCAGTCATCAGGCAGTGAATTCATAACCATTTACTGTAGTAACTTTCTGTGAGGGAGCTTTTAGAGGTGGACGTCTGGTTCCTATCACCACCACTGTGAACAGTTCTGACTCGGTAAGTTTATCTAGAACAGAGCGTTTCACACCAAACCACTCTGAATGACTCTGTTTACCATTTCTTTATTCTTTATCTGCTGGGATTCCCTCTTTAAAGGAGCACACTGAGCTCAGTGGTACAGCAGGCTTTACTGGGGGTGGGATGGATATTCAGTAAGTGAACATTCAGAGAAATACATATTTAGAATGTAAATATGTGAACGAAAACTAAATCCTCCTCCTTCGCTGCCGCCAGTAGTCTAGACGTCTTGCATGTCTAGCATTCAAACGAGCGAATCAGATTTCCGTATTCGCCGTCCTGCGTTTTCATTGGTTGACGCGCCTCACAGCGAAACTCACTGAACGGTTCTTTAGGCACTTTTCTCTTTATGTCAGGCGCGCGCGGTAAGCAGTGGACTGTTAAGCTTACTTTCTCTTTGTGTTTTCTTTGTTTTGGCCGCGTCACTAAAAGCGTGTATGAAGCCCAGTGGGTTTACTGGGACATTACATTGGTCACTGGGCACTAAATGAGCCCACAATGCCGGACCTGCTCTGAGCGGTCAGCTCTGCAGCGGCTACTACGTCCGCACGAGTAGCAGAGATAACGAAGCCCATTATTACAGCTGTTGGTCTCTACGTCCGCACGAGTAGCAGAGATAACGAAGCCCATTATTACAGCTGTTGGTCTCTACGTCCGCACGAGTAACAGAGATAACGAAGCCCATTATTACAGCTGTTGGTCTCTACGTCCGCACGAGTAGCAGAGATAACGAAGCCTATTATTACCGCTGTTGGTCTCTACGTCCGCACGAGTAACAGAGAAATAACGAAGCCCATTATTACAGCTGTTGGTCTGGTTACCATGGGGGTCCACCGTCGGTGGCCGGGGGTCCTGCACAGCTAAACAGTCACGCTGGGAGCCACAGCTCAGTCACTGATGTAAGGTTTGTGATCACTTACTGTGCTGCTTGTAGTCGAGTTTCAAACTCCGCGCCGTGAAAAGCCCATCCGCCCGCGAGTTTAGGGAAACACACTGAGCATGCGCGGGCTTTCAGTTTGAACACTGCATCCTGCATACAGGAACCAATGTCGGGCTTTGAGCTCATTAGGAGTCGCTGTGCTGTGATAAACAGGAAACATCAGTATTTCTATTAAAAGTTTTAAACTGAGAGGGCTGCACTGAGGTTCACCAAGAAGGACTACATTACCCATAATCCCATGAACTACTGAACTACAACTAAGGATGGCTATATAGCCCAATGACTCTTCAGTACACTGTGTGCATTGAACACGGTCTTTAATAATGTTCTCACGGGTTAAACACAACACAGTAACAGCAACTAACTTTACTACAGTTGGACTCTTTTAGAACCAACTGGTAATTCTGATCAATTTAAATTTAGATCAGCGCCTTTAGCTTAAGATGTTTTAAATGCAGCACCACAGGGCCAACAGGTAATGTAGTTTACATAAAATAAACAATGTTGGTTCTTTTAGTGTTGGAGGATGGTGAAAATGTGCTCATGCTTTGATTCTCATAATTCTCTTCAGTGCGCTATACATTGTTCATACTACTACTACTACTACTACTTATAACAATAATAATAATAATAATAACAACAACAACACATCTGTACAGATGTTTCCACCTATGTTTCTATAAGAAGCCAATAAAACACAGCATACAGCTGGTAGGTGGAGCACAAATTACTAGTATTATTATTTTTTTATTTGTATTCTTAAAATTGTCATCAGATCAGTTATCAGGTACTGTTGGTAACAGGGTGAAGTATTTTGTACATGCACTCCCACCAGATCATACAGATACGGCTGTATAAGATAAAACAGATGAAGAGCTGCACTGTGGGAGAAATTTGCCTGCGCTCATCTTAGTCAGATTTGACCATACAAAACTAATAGGGGTCAGTAAGTCTGTAGTAAAGATACCTTGAGTTATATTTTGTGAGTTAGCATGATATATGCCTCAAATATGCTAACTCATGTGAGAAGCTGTCACCCAAATATATCAGTTATCGACGCAAGGCGAAAACACTTCTTATTCAGTTTTTTATTTTATATAAAGCCACTGAATAGGAGGTGAACTTCAGCCTCGTGAAGAAAACACGAGTCTCAGCAGCCGATTCTTCCCCAGGATACATGCAACAGTTAAAGTACTAAATGAAAGTTCAAACAAATAACTTACTTGAAGAGCCCATCTATATTCAGTTGCAGAGTCAACCTCTATTTGATTGTAGTGTGCACCGCTATTCAGTTCTAGAGCCCACCTCTATTTGATTGTATTGTGCACCTCTATTTGGGTGTAGAGCCCACCTCTATTTGATTGCAGTGTGCACCTCTATTCGGGTGTAGAGTCAACCTCTATTTGATTGCAGTGTGCACCTCTATTCGGGTGTAGAGTCAACCTCTATTTGATTGCAGTGTGCACCTCTATTCGGGTGTAGAATCAACCTCTATTTGGTTGTAGTGTGCACCTCTATTCGGCTGTGGAAGTGTGCTGGGAGTGGTTGAGCCCCTCAGTCATTTCTGCAGTTACACTTTATAAATTAGATTATAATGCTCAGAATGTTTAATATTAATATGTGGCCTTATAGTCAACATTTGTTTGCTTTTACAAAGATATTATACTTTTATTTATATATTATATAATTATAATTAATCATACTTATAATACACTTTTAAAAATTGTACTAATATATATGTATTTTAAGAAACTGACTTGTGACAAATGAAAAATGTGAAAAAGGTGACTAATGGCCTTGTCCCAATCCACTACACTGAGTGCACTTTCCCTCTTTCCCTTAAAACCACACAAACAGGCCTCAAAGCACATTTTAACAGATAAATAACAATAAATATGACAAATATTATCAAACAATTAATGATATTTAACTCTGTTTCAGTTTACATGGATTTTTAATATCAAAAAATCTGATATTAAATATGCAACTCAATCTGAGATTAAAAATAAAGGCTATCTTGCTGTGTATCAGAGTTTTAGCACTGAGTCTGAATCCAAGAGGACAGAAAATCAATAAAAACATGTCCACCTTACGCTAATTGTTTATTTTGACTTATAATCATCAATAGAATGAATCACCATCAAAATTCTTGCACTTTCAGCTCACAGACACTCCAGACTAACAGTTTCTGAAAGGTATCTGAGGTGCAACTTGTTTTCAAGATCTCTATATGCAAAAAATGCAAAATTTTGCAGGCGCTGTGTACATTTTTGACCAGAAATGACCCAAATTCATAAAGAGATCAAATTTCTGTTACCATTTACATGTGAAACTATGGGATATCTGAGCAGCCCAGGCTCTCCTAAACTAACAACATAGGGCAGGTGTGACTGTCTCATGTAAATTCTTTATAAGTGCATTTGTAATTGACCCAAAATAGCAACAAATTCCCACAATTCTGGGGTTCTAAGGGTTAATGAAGGTAAGAGATACTATATCTAATCAATTAACAGATTATTCAACTCATCTATCAGCTGATTAGCTGATGATCAGGTGTGTCAATAGCTGAAGTTGTGCAGAGCTGTGAACCTCCAGGAGCAGCATTAACAATCACACAGGGGTGGAGCCACACCTCCAAAAGTGGTGGGGCAATATATAATGTTTCAAAAATAAAACTCCATAATCTTCCATGACATGCTAATGATGCCTTTATAAACCTACTCAGAGGTGGGTAGTAACTAGTTACATTTACTCAAGTACTTCAGTAAAATATTAATGGATTTTTACTTTCCTGAGTATTTTATCAAATGTTAATACCTTTACTTCTACTAAAGAGAGTAAAGAAATCTTTTTCTCTGTTATGTTTTAGTCGTTCATAATTAGTTACTAATTCCATTTCAGTTTGATTCTGATTTGTTACATCTCTGACTTTGGAGCTTTTGTATTTAAACCAAAAAAGAATCCCAAAAAGAGAAGAACAGAGCTGCTGTAAGGGCTCAGCTGGCCCCGCCTGCTGCCAGCAGAGGGCGACGGCGGCACGGGGCCATAACTTCAGGGAACTCCAATTCCCAGAAGCCCGCTGGCTGATTAGGCCCAACTCGACACACCTGCGGACTCTTCTACTTAAGGCCGTGTCACACCTTTGTAGAGGGGTGACTGGTACGGTACTTAGTGTCCGAAAAAACAAAAGAAAAGAAAAGAAAAGGGCTGAGAAAAGAAAGTGCCCCAAAACTAAAGAAAGAAGAAAAGAGGGCTACAAAGAATAAAACTGCCTGGTGGTTCAAGCCTGGTTAGAGTTCAAATCACACATCACACTGACCATCAGGACTTACCCTGAGAGTGACTCTGTGGAGTGACAAATGTGACAAAAAGGCGGAAAAATGTGAAAGGTGACAAATGGCCTTGTCCCAATCCTCTACACTGAGTGCACTTTCCCTCTTTCCCTCAAATCACACAAACAGGCCCCAAAACACATTTTAACAGAAAAATAACAATAAATATGGCAAATATTATCATAAAATTAATATTAATTAGCTCTGTCTTTCAGTTTACATGGATTTTGAGTATTAAACATATCTTTAAATATGCAACTCAATCTGAGATTAAAAATAAAGCCTGTTAGGAAAGTTTAGGTTCATTGAACCTCAGATCAATTTTATTGTTGCTTATTGTTGCTTTTTTTTCTAGACAAAAAATACAAGATTTAGAACAAGGACTCTGAACTAGAGGAACTTTCCAACAGTGCTTTAGAAAAAAAATACTTATAAGTGAAGAGATCATAAAGCATCTACACTAAAGCTCTGCAGATGAACATCTCTTAATACTCTTAATACTTAGCACTGAGAAATATAACCACCAAACCCCTACCCCCAGTCTCTCTCTCTCTCTCTCTCTCTCTCTCTCTCTCTCTCTCTCTCTCTCTCTCCCACACACACACACAGTGAATTGCAGAGAGAAAGAAAGAACATATGAATTTAGGAAATCGATTGATCTCTCAGACATTTTGGTCATTAATAATTCAGGAATGACAGGCTAATGATTCCCAGAGCTGCTGATTTTTCATCTTCAGCCGCATAATCACTACAGCCAATGCCATAATCACAGATACAAGGACAACCACCAGCAGACCAGTCAGTATAATCACCCACTCCGGTACAGCAGCTCCTTTACCTCTGTCCAGATCTGATGGGTCACCTACAAAACAAACACAGATTTGGAATAAAGACCACCTGAACTACAGCTGGGCACTACACTAGGCTATTTTAGCCTGACTCGCCCCTTCTAATAAATGTTGACAATCTGAAGTGATTTTCCAGATCAACAGCTTGATTGGAAGTGACGGTGTGGATAATCTGGTGCTGTGAGAGGAGACAGAAGTCAATCTTTAACCTTCAGCTGGAGCTCCAAAGTGACCAGAGGACTTCAAACACCTAAGATTTTTATGACTTACAACATCCTGTAGAGTGATTTAGTCAACAGCCAATCAGAGAACTAGGAGAGAAAACAGGAAAACATTTGAAAGAGGAAAATTGATTTTTGGTCAATTATGTCTGCGTCCCAGTAGTTCAGTGTCGTCTGTTATCTGTTTTACTTGATATCGCACAGTGAATACAACATCAGAGCTGACTGGCAAGGAAATCGAGGCAAAAATCACGAAAGGTTGATAAGAAAGGAAGTTTCATTCTACTATTTGAGTGCAGACCCAGGAGTGGCGCACCGTGAAGAGCAAGCCAGACTGAACGCATCCTTGGGAGAAGAGTTGCCAGTCCAAATTTCTATGCTTTTTCGCAGTGAATGAGGAAATGTAATGTACAGCTGTCATGCATTCCTCCGGATCTGAGAACTACAATTCCTAGAATTCTCTTGGAGATCATGTGACCGTTGCCCTGCCATCAACAACCAATCGACGCTGTCCTTCACCTGAATACTAATCGGTCACACCTGTTTTGAGTCTGGTTAGTAAGTATATTTTAGCTTAGCCAATTGCGAGGTATTGCTTCATATTCCCTGAGCTACGGAGCATTTTCTACTGTTTTGTATTTTGTACAGGGTGATTCAAAAAGATTCATCTGATTTCAAAATGATTTATTTCTCTTGTAAATCGTTACAGATCAATGCAGTAAACTGTAAACGGTTTAAATGAGCATAAAGTTTACTATGTAATTGTACAAGTGTTCAGTATGAACCTCCTCCAGCTGTACAGACAACATCAACACCATAGTCAGATTCATCCCATACTGGATTGAGCATGTCGGGTGTTGCTGCACTCACGGCTCTTTCAGTGCGATTTCGGAGATCATCCAGTGTTGTGGAACCAACGCCGAACGCTCTGAGCTGTTGGAGCTTCACTGCCCACGAAAATCACACTGCACAGTTATGACTGATTCACTCTTATTGAAGTGGAGAACGCAGAGCGCTTTCTGCTCAGGGGTCTCATCTCCTCTCAGACTGAAGGGAGCCATCTTCCACTGACAGAAACTCTATGACCCCCTCTTTCAATTGGATTGTGATTGGTTCCTAGACGCCTCACGGTTGTAAAAATATGGCGCTTTGAAATTGGATTAATCTTTTTGAATCACCCTGTATATCTGAACTATGCTTTTTGGACTCTCGACCTTGATTTTGCCCTTACCCTTTGGATGCTGTTTGCCTGATTTTGTTATGTTTGTTTTTGTGTCTTTCTGGGCTGTTGTGGACCTGACCTGTGCATGGTTTTTGGACCAGGAGTTTGGATCATGCTTCAAACATCCGTGAGCATCTGAGCAGTTGTGTTGTGTCACAACGATAGAGAACAACTGAATGTAAAGCTTGAATTCTTATCTGTTTGAAAGAGACTTTATAAGCTAACCTGTAGCTAGCTGAGCTGAAATGACTCTCCTTTGACTAACGGTCCTGCTGCTGAGATTTAGCCGCTGTGCTGTTCTGATTATGGGATTACAACCTTACAACACAGCAGGAATGTTGTATTTTATAGAGTATCTGGTTAGAAACCTGTAGCACGTTGTTTGATTCTGGGAGTAAACCGGACTATGACATTATTTCCTCGACTTCTGGTCTTATAACTTTCCCTTTATTTCATGAATGTATTTGAAGTCTCCCTCTGGTACAATATAATATTCAGCTCAACAGCACTTGCTCAATGGTCAACAGTGAAGAGTCGATTCCAATGCAATCACTTGATGTCAATAGCCAAAGCATAACCAAAAAAGTGTTCTTTGAGAAGCAGAATTTTACATTTTTATAATAAATAAAATGCTTTGTATTCAATATGCTTTAGCAGTTTAAGGTATTTAAACCACATTAAAGTCAAAACGCCTTACCAGTCAGGGAGCAATGAAGAGCTCCTGACTTCCATTTCTTGACTTCATAAATACATTACATTCTTATTAGTTTAACAGTGGTTATTGAATAATAATTAATTTCATAATAATCTTTATCTTAATGACTAAATAGTTACACAGACAGAAAATGTAATGAAGTTCCACCTTGGTCACATTACACACCACCCCCAGAACATCAGCATTCATCAGGGAAATACAAAAATAATTCATACCTTGGACGGTCACTGAGTAGGTGCAGATAACTTCTTCATTCCTGCTGTCCATTATAGTATAAACTCCACAATCAGACGGCTTCATTCCACTCAGCTCAAGAGCAGAGATTACTGACACTCGCTGTGTGTATTTAGGATTACACTGTAATGAACCTCCGTCCACTGTACAGATCTGACCACTGGATGGTCCAGCTGGACCTGTACTGTTATAAATCAACTTCACTGGATCTGATATGTCCAATGTCAGCACCAGTGGTTCACCAGGTTCTATCTGAACTGAAGAACTCAAAGCTGAGGAGAAAAACATGATGAACTTAATCCACTGTGTGCTCATCTGATACAAATCATCTAAATCACTGGAGTTCTATCAGCAATAGTTACTGGAAAAAACACTTACGCTCAATCTGAAGACGAACATCACACAGATCTTTCTTATCACACTGACACGTGTACCAGTCCCTCTTAGTGAAATCAGCGTCAGTGATGATGAGAGAGAGATTCCCCTTCAGGTACTGATCATGGATCATCTGATATCCCTCCTTTGATCTGCATGAAGTCTGATTACACTCAGCCAGAGCATCAGTGGGTTTATATGATACGGTCCATCTGACCAAACCAGAGCATCTCTCAGAGCAGGGCAGAGTAGCAGAGTCATGAAGATTCACCCTCACTGAAGGATCAGCTGATTCAGACACTGGAAGAGAGAATCAGACATCAGAATCAGATTCGGGGAGAAAGAGAGTGAAGAGTAAGTGTGTAGTCATCATGTTGTACATTTAAAGTGTTAATATTCTTTCTCAATTTTTTAGGGTGTTTTCACATCTAGTTCTTTTTAAATGAACCAAACTGAGTTCTGTTAACCGGAATCTGCAAGGGAACCAACTGCAAATGACCTCAGTGAACTATAAAGAGGACTCAGTTTCTCATTACTGAGCTCCACCCACCGAAAACCAGTGTCTGCAATTGAATACTGTGTTTGAAAGAGCAGTGGTGAATTTTCTGAATTTTCAGTTTAGTTCATTTTTGGGGCCGTTCAGAGGGTCCGAGGTCATTTTGTCGTGTTCACATAGGCACAGAAAAACATGACTCAGTGGTCCACTTCACACACTGAAATGGCTCAAGTGCGAAAACGCAGTAAAACCAAGAAGAAATGCCCAGATCCAATCAGGATTACTTTAAAGGATTTAATCAGCCACATTGAGCCCAATTCAGTTATGATTATTTTATGCCACTGCTGGGTTAAGGTAACATAAATGGCAGTGAGAGCTAGTGAGGCTAAAGTACAGCCTCCACACGGTGGGCTTAGTTTCTCCAGGGTGGAGATTTTTTGAAAACTTCATTCTCAGTGTTTTTGTGTGGGCAAAACACAGCTTTTTAAAAACACTGACATCACATTATTGACTTGCACATGTCTGCAGCTGTTTTTGGTTTATTAATGAAAGAATTATGCAGAACTTTGTCTGAAAACAAAACAGTTATATATACACATGACATAAAACTGAAATATATATTTTACAATATTGCCACTCACCCTGCTGTCAGTTGAATCATTCATAAATGCTAATAGTTCAAAACTCAAACGCGCAAAAATCAAATTGGATTTGTGGTGAGAAAGTAATTCAATACTAAGGGACTTGCACAACAGTTAAGTGTTTAAATTAGTGCTAATAAATTGTTTCTACTTGGCAAATCACATATCATTCTTTGGCTTAATTACAATATATTATCTTTTTGTGCAGATGAAATATAAAACAATGCATAATTTTATTTTGTGATATATTGCAATTATTGTCATAATAATAATAGTAATAATAATAAAGAAAATATTATTACTATTATTTTATGAATTAGAGTTTTGCCTCAGAAAATATTATGAAAAGTAAAGTTGTTAACGTATAAAGTATCAGTGCAGTTCTTACCAGTAGTGACTGTAGAGATCAGTAAGATCAGGATACAGAGAGCAGAACTGCAGGACTGCATGACTGACCTACAGACACACACACACACACACACACCATCAGTACTGACCAGGAGAGGAGAGAGAGAAGAGAGAAAGAGAGAACAGAACTGACCTACAGACACACACACACCATCAGTACTGACCGGGAGAGGAGAGAGAGAAAAGAGAGAGCAAAACTGACCTACACACACACACCATCAGTACTGACCAGTGTGTGTGTGTGTGTATATATATATATATATATATATCCCATTTTTTTATTCTTTACCTGCTGGGATTCCCCTTTAAAGGAGCACACTGAGCTCAGTGGTACAGCAGGCTTTACTGGGGGCGGGATGGATATTCAGTAAGTGAACATTCAGAGAAATACATATTTAGAATGTAAATATGTGAACGAAAACTAAAGCCTCCTCCTTCGCTGCCGCCAGGAAGGCCAGCGAGGGCTCTTCGGTTCAGTTTATTGAGGCGCTTGGCCTCTCCTGCAGGGGCACCAACATTATGCACCCCCCAAAAATGCGGTAGATCTGACCAAAGGAGCCACACTCATCTGCCGATTCCCACCCCATACACAGCATCTCAGAACTACATGCACGCACACCGTCCACTCGCTCAGGCGAAACAGGGCGGAGTCTACACGTCTTGCATTCAAACGAGCGAATCAGATTTCCGTATTCGCCGTCCTGCGTTTTCATTGGTTGACGCGCCTCACAGCGAAACTCACTGAACGGTTCTGTAGGCACTTTTCTCTTTATGTCAGGCGCGCGCGGTAAGCAGTGGACTGTTAAGCTTACTTTCTCTTTGTGTTTTCTTTGTTTTGGCCGCGTCACTAAAAGCGTGTATGAAGCCCAGTGGGTTTACTGGGACATTACATCGGTCACTGGGCACCAAATGAGCCCATAATGCCGGACCTGCTCTGAGCGGTCAGCTCTGCAGCGGCTACTACGTCCGCACGAGTAACAGAGATAACGAAGCCCATTATTACAGCTGTTGGTCTCTACGTCCGCACGAGTAACAGAGATAACGAAGCTCATTATTACAGCTGTTGGTCTCTACGTCCGCACGAGTAACAGAGATAACGAAGCCCATCATTACAGCTGTTGGTCTCTACGTCCGCACGAGTAACAGAGATAACGAAGCCCATCATTACAGCTGTTGGTCTCTACGTCCGCACGAGTAACAGAAATAACGAAGCCCGTCATTACAGCTGTTGGTCTCTACGTCCGCACGAGTAACAGAGATAACGAAGCCCATTATTACAGCTGTTGGTCTCGATGTGTTCAGTCATCATCAGCAGTGTTTGAGCGCGCTGGGGAACCTGCGCTCCGTACAATACGCTATTCTAATAAACAGCTACGAAACATGCAGCGGTGCTTGCCATGGGGGTCCACGCTCGGTGGCAGGGGGTCCTGCACAGCTAAATAGGCGCGCTGGGAGCCACAGCTCAGTCACTGATGTAAGGTTTGTAATCACTTACTGTGCTGCTTGTAGTGGATTTTCAAACTCCGCGCCGTGAAAAGCACATCCGCCCGCGAGTTTAGGGAAACACACTGAGCATGCGCGGGCTTTCAGTTTGAACACGATGCATCCTGCATACAGGAATAAATGCCGGACTTTGAGCTCATTAAGAGTCGCTGTGCTGTGATAAACAGGAAACATCAGTATTTCTATTAAAAGTTTTAAACTGAGAGGGCTGCACTGAGGTTCACCAAGAAGGACTACACTACCCATAATCCCATGAACTACTGAACTACAACTAAGGATGGCTATATAGCCCAATGACTCTTCAGTACACTGTGTGCATTGAACACGGTCTTTAATAATGTTCTCACGAGTTAAACACAACACAGTAACAGCAACTAACTTTTACTACAGTTGGACTCTTTTAGAACCAACTGGTAATTCTGATCAATTTAAATTTAGATCAGCGCCTTTAGCTTAAGATGTTTTAAATGCAGCACCACAGGGCCAACAGGTAATGTAGTTTACATAAAATAAACAATGTTGGTTCTTTTAGTGTTGGAGGATGGTGAAAATGTGCTCATGCTTTGATTCTCATAATTCCCTTGAGTGGACTATACATCGTTAATACTAGTACTACTACTTATAATAATGATAATAATAACAATAATAACAACAACACGTCTGTACAGATGTTTCCGCCTATGTTTCTATAAGAAGCCAATATAACACAGCATACAGTTGGTAGGCGGAGTCTGAGGTGGAAACATGACTGCACTGCTCCCCCTATTGACCAAACTCTATAGTGTCAGTAGAAAAGACTATAGCAGAATGACGTGTCTTCTCTTGTCTGCCTGTATTTTGACCCCTGCCTGTTTTATGGACAATGAGTATTGGACTGTCCCTAATAAAGTCACTTCAAACTTGGAATCTGCCTCATTACAAAAGCAGGTACACCCACGTCTGTACTGGATTACCATGAGCACAAATTACTAGTATTATCATTTTCTATTTGTATTCTTAAAATTGTCATCAGATCAGTTATCAGGTACTGTTGGTAACAGGGTGAAGTATTTTGTACATGCACTCCCACCAGATCATACAGATACGGCTGTATAAGATAAAACAGATGAAGAGCTGCACTGTGGGAGAAATTTGCCTGCGCTCATCTTTCATCCAGATTTGACCATACAAAACTAATAGGGGTCAGTAAGTCTGTAGTAAAGATACCTTGAGTTATATTTTGTGAGTTAGCATATGCCTCAGATGTGCTAACTCATTTGAGAAGCTGCCACCCAAATACATCAGTTATCGACGCAAGGCGAAAACACTTCTTATTCAATTTTTTATTTTATATAAAGCCACTGAATAGGAGGTGAACTTCAGCCTCATGAAGAAAACACGAGTCTCAGCAGCCGATTCTTCCCCAGGATACATGCAACAGTTAAAGTACTAAATGAAAGTCCAAATAAATAACTTACTTTAAGAGCCCACCTCTATTCAGTTGTAGAGTCAACCTCTATTTGATTGTAGTGTGCACCTCTATTCGGTTGTAGAGTCAACCTCTATTTGATTGTAGTGTGCACCTCTATTCAGTTGTAAACTCAACCTCTATTTGATTGTAGTGTGCACCTCTATTCGGTTGTAGAGTCAACCTCTATTTGATTGTAGTGTGCACCTCTATTCGGTTGTAGAGTCAACCTCTATTTGATTGTAGTGTGCACCTCTATTCGGTTGTAGAGTCAACCTCTATTTGATTGTAGTGTGCACCTCTATTCAGTTGTAGAGTCAACCTCTATTTGATTGTAGTGTGCACCTCTATTCGGTTGTAGAGTCAACCTCTATTTGATTGTAGTGTGCACCTCTATTCAGTTGTAGAGTCAACCTCTATTTGATTGTAGTGTGCACCTTTATTCAGTTGTAGAGTCCACCTCTATTTGATTGTAGTGTGCACCTCTATTCGGTTGTAGAGTCAACCTCTATTTGATTGTAGTGTGCACCTCTATTCGGTTGTAGAGTCAACCTCTATTTGATTGTAGTGTGCACCTCTATTCGGTTGTAGAGTCAACCTCTATTAGACTGCAGTGTGCACCTCTATTCAGTTGTAGAGTCAACCTCTATTTGATTGCAGTGTGCACCTCTATTCGGGTGTAGAGTCAACCTCCAAGAGGACAGAAAATCAATAAAACACGTCCACCTTATGCTAATTGTTTATTTTCACTTACAATCATCAATAGAATGAATCACCATCAAAATTCTTGCACTTTCAGCTCACAGACACTCCAGACTAACAGTTTCTGAAAGGTATCTGAGGTGCAACTTGTTTTCAAAATCTCTATATGCAAGGAAATGCAACATTTTGCAGGTGCTGGGTAAATTTTGATCAGAAATGACCCAAATTCATTAAGATATCAAATTTCTGTTACCATTTACATGTGAAACTATGGGATATCTGAGCAGCCCAGGCTCTCCTGAAAATAACAACATAGGGCAGGTGTGACTGTCTCATGTAAATTCTTTATAATTGAATTTGTAATTGACCCAAAATAGCAACAAATTCCCACAATTCTGGGGTTCTAAGGGTTAATGAAGGTAAGAGATACTATATCTAATCAATTAACAGATTATTCAACTCATCTATCAGCTGATTAGCTGATGATCAGGTGTGTTATTAGCTGAAGTTGTGCAGAGCTGTGAACCTCCAGGAGCAGCATTAACGATCACACAGGGGTGGAACATTTTATCAAATGTTAATACTTTTACTTCTATTAAAGAGAGTAAAGAAATCTTTTACACTGTTACGTTTTAGTCGTTCATAATTAGTTACTAATTCCATTTTGTGTTTCATTTCAGTTTGTTTTGATGGTGGCAATATTTTAACTTCCGTGTGATTGGTTACATCTCTGACTTTGGAGCTTTTGTATTTAAACCAAAAAAGAATCCCAAAAAGAGAAGAACAGAGCTGCTGTATGGGTTCTGCCAGCAGAGGGCGACAGCGGCAGGGTGTCCAGCCTGCACCACCAGCTGCCAGCAGAGGGCAACGGCGGCACGGGCCATAACTTCAGGGAACTCCAATTCCCAGAAGCCCGCGGGCTGATTAGGCCCAACTCGACACACCTGCGGACTCCTCTACTTAAGGTCCTGGAAAACAGTTGTGTTTGTCACACCTTTGTAGAGGGGTGACTGGTACGGTACTTAGTGTCAGAAAAGAAAAGTAAAATAAAAGAGGGCTGAGAAAAGAAAGTGCCCCAAAACTGAAGAAAGAAGAAAAGAGGGCTACAAAGAATAAAACTGCCTGGCGGTTCGAGCCTGGTTAGAGTTCAAATCACACATCACACTGACCATCAGGACTTACCCTGAGAGTGACTCTGTGGAGTGACAAATGTGAAAGGTGACAAATGGCCTTGTCCCAATCCACCACACTGAGTGCACTTTCCTTCTTTCCCTCAAAACCACACAAACAGGCCCCAAAGCACATTTTAACAGATAAATAACAATAAATATGGCAAATATTATCATAAAATTAATAATATTTAGCTCTATCTTTCAGTTTACATGGATTTTGAGTATTAAAAATATGATATTAAATATGCAACTCAATTTGTAACTAAAAATAAAGCCTGACAGGAACGTTTAGGTTCAGTGAACCTCAGATCAATTTTATTGTTTAATGAATGCAAAATTTGAAGCAGCCACGAATCATTTTAAACTAAATCTGAATTAAGATTAGGATATGTAGAAGTCTTCTTGGTGCTGAGGCAGATTGTGTTAAATTATCTAAAATGAGCATTTTAACCTGGTATTTCTCTGTGTTGAAATAACAAAATGTCACAAAATCTAAAGCATTATAGGCTGGATTTTCACAGTGTGTCATATGTGGCCACCATCTGAATGTAAATGCTCCCCCACAGTGCTGTTAACCCCTGTTTAAAATGTAAATGATTATCATGTAGCTCATGTCAGCTCTGACAACGTTTGCCAGAAGTGGCCCAGATCTGTTTTGAGACATTTGGGCCATACAAGCACTTTAATATGTGGGCACATGCAGTTAGCCAGTGCTGACCATGGGCCAGCAGTGCCATGTCTCTGCCAGAAGTGGCCCACATCTGCATGCTATATGGGTAGATGATATGGATCAGATGCTGGACTGAACAGTAAACCTGAGCAGAGCTGAGGGTCAGCAGATTAACAAACACTGATCTAGAGGAACATCAGAACTTTAATTCTGTAATAGTGGAGAATATGAGCACTTTCACTTCTCTGAGTGTTTAAACTGAAAGTGACTAAAACATCAGTAGCTGCAATAAAACCACACAGACTCACATCCTGAACTCCAGCAGATTCTCTGCAGCAGTGAGTGACCTGAGTTTGGTGTAATCTGAGCTGACCCATCAGATTAAACCTCAACTTAATCGGCAAGGATCAAAGTAATCATAAATTTCAGTTCATGGTAAATCTCATCAATCTGAATGATCTGAATCAATGAGGAGTTTAATGTTTTCCCCTTATGGTATCTACAGTCCCTTTTAGGGGAAAAAAAATAAATTAACAAATCTTAGGAGTTTATTTTTTATATTTTGTTGTTTTATTTGTTCTTTTTAAATTGTATGAGCTTTTTTTCTAGACAAACCACATGAATAAGACAAACAAAGACCAACAAGATTTAGAACAAGGATTCTTAACTACTACATTTTGGCAATAGACTTTAATGTAAAATGCAATAAAAAAATTGACTTTAATGTAAAGTGCAATAAAAAATAGACTTTAATATAAAGTGCAATAAAAATAGACTTTAATATAAAGTGCAATAAGAATAGACTTTAATATAAAGTGCAATAAAAAAATAGACTTTAATGTAAAGTGCAATAAAAAATGTAGAAAGGAAGAGATTCATATTTACACTAAAGCTCTGCAGATAAACAACTCCTAATGCTTCAGCTGCCGAATCACCACAGTCAGTACCACAATCACAGATACAAGAACAAACACGACCAGCACAAAAATCCACACTGGTACAGCAGCTCCGTTACCTCTGTCCAGATCTGGCGGGTCACCTACAAAACAAGAACATACAGATGTTATATAAAACATCTGAACCACAGCTGTGTCCACCCTACACTATTTAGCCTGATTTGTCCCTTCCAGCATTTGTGGACAATCAGAATTGACAATCAGATTTGAGGTCAACAGTGATTTAGATGTGGTGGTGTGAGAGGAGAACAAGTCAATCTTCAACCTTCAGCTGGAGCTCCAAAGTGAATCAGAGGACTTAAACACCTAAGCTTTTCATGATTCAAAATGTCTTGTAGAATGATTTAGTCAACAGCCAATCAGAAAGCTAGGAGAGAAAATAGGAAAGCGTCTAAAAATTGATTTCAGTTGCCCAGTAGTTGTGTGTTTTCTTATGTGCTTTATTTGTTTTAGGCCCAGCTGAGTTCATAGTAAATATATCATCAAAGCAACAAGGGAATCAGAAAAAAAAAATCAAGGACGGCTGATAAGAAAAGTTTCATTCTGCTATTTGGACACAGACCCAGGAGTGATGCACCATCAAGAGCAAGTCATGGGGTTTAATCATTTAGACTGAACGTGACTTTGGGAGAGGAGACAAACAGAGCTTGAGCTTTGAGCTATTACCTGTACTTACAAGCGAACCTGTAGCTAACTGTGTAAGAACTTAGTTTCTTTTGTCCCACCTCGACCTCTTTCTCTCTGCTTGTTGTACATCGGAGCTCCGGGAGTGCGCAGGCGCATCAATGTTCAGACACATGTTTATTTGGAGAAGGGCCTTTTTATACACTTAGAAGCAGACATGGCTGGCAGGAGGTCAGTATAGACATAAGAACAAGATTTAGAATATGCAGATGAGCTGAGGTGCGAAAGAAACAGGAAATGAACAAGATGTGGCTGCCAAGAAATGACTCAGCAGAGCTGAAATGACTCTCCTTTGGCTAACATTGAGATTTAGCTGCTGTATTTCATACATTTAATGGACAATACTGCCCATCCTGCTGGGCTATGTCTCACTCTGGCTCAATATAATGTTCAGCTCACCAGATTCCAGGGCAACCATGTGATGTCAGTAGCCAAAATAGTGAACTTTGAGTTGTGAGCTTTTTTATATTTGAATAATTAAAATATTTAAAATAAAAAATATATATATTTTAATAGTTTAAGATATATAAACCATATTACGGTCAAAACACCTTACCAGTCAGCATGGGCATTGCTAGGCCAGTTTTATGAGGACACCCTTAATTTTATTTAGCCCCATTCCCAAGTAAATGTACATTATTGTGTACATACTGTAATGAGAGGGTTCTTCAGAATGTGTTGTGTTTGTAGATGGTTCTGTATAGAACTTTTTTTGAAAGGTTCTTTGTTGCGCTCAAAAGGGCTCTTCTGCTGTTACGATGTCAAGCTTGTAACAATAAAAGAACCCTTTTTGGGTGCTATATAGAACCCTTTTCAAAAAGGTTCTATCAACACATTCTGAAGAACCCTTTCATGATGGAAAGAACCTTGCCTTCTGAAGTTTTAGCTTAAGGACTAAGTGGTTATACAGACAGAGAGCACGTAATTAAGAGGAACCTCTTAATCCATCTTGGTCAGCCTACACACCACCACCAGAACATCAGCACTCATCGGAAATGCATGCCTTGAGGACAAAAAAGATTTGTACCTTGGACGATCACAGTGTAGGTGCGAATAATTTCATCACTCCTTTTGTCCTTTATGATATAAACTCCACTGTCAGACGGCTTCATTCCTCTCAGCTCAAGAGCTGCTGACACTCTCTGTGTGTACTCAGGTGTACACTGTAGTGATGGTCCATCCACTGTACAGATCTGACCACTGGATCGATTAGCTGCATCCGTGCTGTTATAAATCACCTCCACTGGATCCGATACATCCAGCGTCAACACCAATGATTCAGTGGGTTTTATCTGAACTGGGTTGTTCAAGGCTGAAGAGAGAAACAATCAAACTTCTTCATCCACTGTGTGCATGTCTTACACAAAGCACTGCATCTGAATCACTGGAGTTGACTATCTGGACTATCAGTAATGGTCATTAGAAAATAACAGATGGACACTTACACTCAATCTGCAGCTGCACATCACAGACGTCTTTACCATCACAGTCGCACGTGTACCAGCCTTTCTTACTGAAATCAGCGTCAGTGATGGTGAGAGAGAGATCTCCCTTCAGGTACTGATCATGGATCATCTGATATCCCTCCTTCACTGATCTGCATGAAGTCTGATCACACTCAGCCAAAGTGTCACTGCGTTTACTGAACACAGTCCATCTTGCTGAACCAGAACATCTCTCAGAGCAGGGCAGAGTAGCAGAGTCATGAAGATTCACCTTCACTGGAGGATCAAATGATTCATGCACTGAAAGAGAGAAATGAGAAAGAGAGTGAAGAGTAAATGTATAATAGTCATCATCATGTTGGGGATTTAAAGTGTTAATATTCTTTCTCAGTTCTTTAAATCAAAAGAGAAGTGTTCACTTCTGATCAGGTACATCTTAAAGGATTTTACTGGTCACATTGAACCCAATTCAGTTATGATTATTTTGTAGAGGCATGTATGTTGTAGAGGTGCCAAAAATGTCTGAGAGCTAACGAGGCTAAAGTACAGCCTCCACACAGCAGCGTTAGTTTCTCCAGCGTGGAGACTTCTGTAAACTCTGTTTTCAGTGTTTCATGTGGGCAGGCAAAGCAGTTGAAAACACTGACATCATGCCATCAACTTGCGTATGTCTGTATTAATGAAAGGATCATACAGAACTCTGTCTGAAACCAAAACAGTTACATTTCAGTCTGGACCACTTTGTCAAAGAAATTTTATTTCCATTTGAAGTAACTTATATTGAGTGGTGTGGCTCTGTTCTGGGACCTCTCTGTGCATACATGGGAAAGCCTCAGGCAGGGAGAGCAGTAGAAAGACCCCTAAAACAACCATAAGAGGCAAATCTGCAGCCAGCAGGAGGGGCTGCTGTTGTATATACGTTTCAATCAGGAAAATGAGAGAAGTAGCCACAGACTTGGCAGGAGAGAACTTGATGCTCCATAAAATGCTTGCGAGCCAGGTCAACTACTGATCAATCCAGTCTCTGCTTGAACCTCTGAACGTACATGACTGTTTTTGCAGAAAATGACTTCATAAGATGGTGTTCCTCCGTAGGACATAGCCAGATCAGGAATAATGGCAAAATAGGTGTCCAACAACTAGACTGGTAACATTACCTGCAAGCACCTGGCTTCTCAGGTGAGGAGACACTGCAGCAGCAGCAGGAGGGAAGAATGGAACCCCAGTGGAGACTGGAACTGCATTTCCCAGCCATCTCCATGGGGCTGTGACATTGTTAAGGCTTGCTGAAGTAACAGCACTGTGGAGTGACGCAGGTGCCCACCTCGCAAAAGAGGCGGAAGGCTGGCTGGCTTGGGCTGAACCGAACTCTACAGACACGATTCTGGAGTTCATGACAGTCAGTGATGACTGAATGCTGGACAAGACTGGCAAAATGTCATCCCCTTGTCCATGCTGCTGGCCGCCTGGGCTGCACCCTGAGCCCCTTGGCGAAGCAACAACTGAATCCAGTACTGCAGCAGAGGTGTGGATTCCTTCTATGTTTCCTTCTTGACCACCTTCCTGGGAACAGAGGAGACATAAGGATCTGCAGGAGGGGGCTCAGCACAACTCTTTTTCGAGAACATGAAAAGCACCAGCTGGAGCCGCAAAAGTGTTCACAGACAAGGTCTCCAGGACTCTGGGCACAGGCCAATCACAAATGCTGGGAATAATTAAATTTCTACGAGAGCTCCAGCGAACGGAAACCGCTGCCACTTCACCGTTCGGCTCTTCCGTTTCTGAAGCCTGTTGCTGCGAGTCCAAGATGCAGTCGACGTGCGATGGATCCTCATCTTGGGTGGGAATTGACATGGCGAGCAGCAGGGTTAGATGAAGCGCATGAACAGACAGCCAGGTTAGCAAAGTGGCTGTGGAGAGTGCAGCAGGGATGGGCAAGCTAAAGCAGCTTAAATTAGCACACTGACAAATTTAGCCAATTGTATGCACAGTCGGCGATCAGGTGAGCCGTCAACAGATTGAGATCAGCTGGTGATTGTGGCCTGAGTTTGACTTTGTGGCCTACCTGAACTAATGCTATTCTTGATTTTTGGAAATTTTGTACACAGATTCATCAAAAAAACAACTGCTAATTAAAATAAAGAATAATTACATAATTTTATCATATATTCTTTTGTCATAATTTATCATTGATCAGAGTTCTGTCTCACAAAATAAAATAAAAATAATAAAGTGTTTAATAAGATTATAAATGACTGAAAGTGCAGTTCTTACCAATAGTGAATGTATTGAACAGTAAGATCAGGATACAGACAGCAGAACTGCAGGACTGCATGACTGACCTACAGACAGACAACTGTCAAGGAAAGTTGTGACTATAGTCATGTTGTTGCTCATGTTCTAACAGTGTACAAACATTAGTGTAACTGTATTGGTACAATTAATAGAATGTCCATTCTCCACGATGCATTGTTGCATCTACATGATCTTCATTTTCGCAGTTTAGCATCACAATATTACGACTTCATGATGCATTGTTACACCCCTATTATACTGTAATCTACAGGGGGAATCTCTTTTCCATCAGTACCAGGTAACTCTGTTCCCTCTGTGTTCTAGTGTAAAACACCTGTACTGATAAACTACACAGAAAAGACACATTACTACCATAACAGTAAGACAGAAATGCACTCCAGCTTCAATAGGCTACAGGGAAATCAATCTTCTAGCTACACTTAAATAAGCAGTCTAAAATAATAACACAGACTAATTACTGTGCCACTACAACAGACTGTCTCTATATATGGTCATTAAATTAAACAAATGAAACAAAAGCTCGAATAAGCAGGTTTACCCGACTACTGTTGGCTTCTTTTTCAGATTTTCTGGTTGCAGTTGTAATGTTTCACCAGATTTAGGAATCAGTATGTAACTGATTTGTAAAATCAAGCCATGTGCAGAAATGGGAGTGATTTGTCTGTTGGGTAGGTTGGCAGACGAACTTGATCCCACACCAAGTTCTGAGACTTTATTTAACAGACCATTAAAGCGTGTTTTATAATAAGGCTGTTCAATTTTATAAATTAGTGCTTCCTTTAGGCCTAACCCTACACTTTCGAACAGTCTGATTCTGACAGTAACACACAAAAATAAATATTACTGAATCGTTGATTTCATTCTGATCGTCTGAACTTGGCAAATGAGACTGAGTGAGGCCAAATTACTTTCTGGAGTTTTATTTCTACATTGTCAAACATTGAAAATATATCATACAAAATATAACAGACCATCAAAAGCTTGAATTACAAGAAATATTGCCATTATTTTATTGCAGCCCTCTGAACTTGCCATATGAGAAGATTACGGTGTAACACACAAACTGACACTATTATAAACCAGAATTATAACAAAATTTACTGTATGAGCCTTTAAATATGTCATATCAGTTATTATACACAACCACAGGCCAATTACACTTGCACACATTTCCAGTGGGCCTAACTCCAGATTGTCAAAACAGTCTGTTGATTATGACACTGATTTATGAAAACTGATCTAACAGACCACCAATAGCATGAATAACAAGAAATATTACTGTACAGTTTTGTTTTGTTTTTTTGTTTCTGACTCTCTGAACTTGGCACATAAGAAGACTGAGAACTGAGTGTCCTTTCTGCTTACTTTCTGGAGTCATATGTCTGTATTATCACTTATCTTTCTACTCTCGTTTTTGCTCATGGCTTGGTTTAAGAATGCTATTGCGACAATACACTAACAGCAAGCTGTGACTCTCACTGCACATCAGCTCTCTGCAAAACTGAAAGTTGGTCTTCTTTAAACAGCCAAATGCACCAACCGCAGCATCAGAGCTCTAACGTTATAACAGGAAACTGAACTAAAACAACACAGAACTGGAAGACTGTCTTTCTTAAAGAGCCCATTTCACATTATATCACAGCCCTATAAGAGCACTAACTTAGACCACAGAGGCAGTGAGTCGCACTTCATTGACCACTTTAAACACAAACGCCCTGTATGTACTCACTTGATTTCTGTAAGATGGCTCTTATAGCAGGGTTTTTCTGTTTTCGAAGAGGGAATGTGGAACCACTCTGACCACTAACTGTTGCGCAGACAAAAAGGAAGTTGAGCTGAGTTTGGGTGCTCACAGGAAGGTCTTATTTGGCAGATAGTGAACTAGTAAATATGATTAAACTCTGTTCAAGTGCTTGTTTATAGCTGCACACAGGAAAAAAAAGCATGGTCCGGAGAATACAGTCTTGCTTTTTCTTCCTTGAAAAAACGTTATTTTGTTGGTTTCTGTTGTTTCTGTTGATTTCTGATGGTTTTGTAATGTGTTTTGGCCTTTTTCGTGGGTTGATATCACAGTGTAAAGGATCCTAATGGTTTAACAGGTGACCAACAGCTGATTCTAAAATTTATTTGATGGTTTCCTAAAGGAATCTAAAAGTGTCACTGGAAACTAGTGGTCTCTATTGGAAATCGTTAGCCCAATTCCCATTAGAAACCTAAACCATTAGGTTTTAATCCTAATGGTTTGCAATGGTATTTTTTCAGTAGGTTTTGCTGTGTTGAAAAGTGCATAGATCTAACAGAAGCATGTCATGTACCCCATTAACAAAAAAGCTGGGACGCGGTGCCGAATGTAAATAAAATAGGATGCAATGATCTGCAAATCATGTAAACCAGGAAAATGCTACAAAGACAACATAACAAAAATTGAAACTGAGAAATTTTATTGTTTTTTTTGAAAAACTATATGCCCATTTTAAATTAGATTTTAACAGCACTCTGTAAGTGTTTGGGAACTGAGGAGACACTGCTGCAGTTTTGAAAGTGAAATGGTCTCCTGATCTTGTTTTGATAGAGGATTTCAGCTGATCATCAGTTCAGAGTCGCTTTTGTAATATTTTTCATTTCATAATGCACCAATGTTATCAGTGGTGACAGGTCTGGAATCGTTTAATGTAGGTCCCCAATATTTTAGTCACCCAAAAAATCTACAAAAAACAGTGTGATAGTGTGAGACGCCAAGTCTTTCATAATCTGTTCAGACTTTAAAAGTTGAGTAGTGAACACAAGGCTGGATCCGACAGGGAGAGAAAGACAGAGAGAGAGAGACACAGAGACTTTGACTTTTGATGGTCCTTTATTGAACCAGCTCTTTCTTTAAAACAGTCGTCAGTCACATTGTGTCATCCTATGTTATATTGAAATAAATTAAATTATTAAATAAAAGTAAGACAAACACTTTATAAATAGATAAAAACAAACAGACACAAATAAAACCCAGTCCGGCTCATCTGAGCTCAGGAGTGAAGCAGAGATCACCCTCGCACACCGAGCACACAGCCTCCCCACAGCACCACACAGCCTCCCCACAGCACCACACAGCCTCCCCACATCACCACACAGTCTCCTCACATCACCACACAGCCTCCCCACAGCACCACACAGCCTCCCCACAGCACCACACAGTCTCCCCACAGCACCACACAGTCTCCCCACAGCACCACACAGCCTCCCCACAGCCTCCCCACAGCACCACACAGCCTCCCCACAGCACCACACAGCACCACACAGCCTCCCCACAGCACCACACAGTCTCCTCACATCACCACACAGCCTCCCCACGGCACCACACAGTCTCCCCACGGCACCACACAGTCTCCCCACGGCACCACACAGTCTCCTCACATCACCACACAGCCTCCCCACAGCACCACACAGTCTCCCCACGGCACCACACAGTCTCCCCACAGCACCACACAGCACCACACAGCCTCCCCACAGCACCACACAGCCTCCCCACAGCACCACACAGCCTCCCCACAGCACCACACAGTCTCCTCACATCACCACACAGCCTCCCCACAGCACCACACAGTCTCCCCACGGCACCACACAGTCTCCCCACGGCACCACACAGCCTCCCCACGGCACCACACAGCCTCCCCACGGCACCACAGTCTCCCCACGGCACCACACAGTCTCCCCACAGCACCACACAGTCTCCCCACAGCACCACACAGCCTCCCCACAGCACCACACAGTCTCCCCACAGCACCACACAGTCTCCCCACAGCTGTGTCTCTGCTGTTGGTGTCTAATGGGGGATGCTCTCTGAACGTTACCCATAAACACACATAATGACCTGCAGTGCAGCTCTGTGTACACAGATACTGAAGACCTTCGCTTGTCTTAACGTATCACATCACCACACAGTCTCCCCACAGCACCACACAGCCTCCCCACAGCACCACACAGCCTCCCCATGGCACCACACAGCCTCCCCACGGCACCATGCAGCACCACACAGCCTCCCCACATCACCACACAGCCTCCCCACAGCACCACACAGTCTCCCCACAGCACCACACAGTCTCCCCACAGCACCACACAGCCTCCCCACAGCACCACACAGTCTCCCCACAGCACCACACAGTCTCCCCACAGCACCACACAGCCTCCCCACATCACCACACAGCCTCCCCACAGCACCACACAGTCTCCCCACAGCACCACACAGTCTCCCCACAGCACCACACAGCCTCCCCACAGCACCACACAGCCTCCCCACATCACCACACAGCCTCCCCACAGCACCACACAGTCTCCCCACATCACCACACAGCCTCCCCACAGTACCACACAGCCTCCCCACAGCACCACACAGCCTCCCCACATCACCACACAGCCTCCCCACAGCACCACACAGTCTCCCCACATCACCACACAGCCTCCCCACAGTACCACACAGCCTCCCCACAGTACCACACAGCCTCCCCACAGCACCACACAGTCTCCCCACATCACCACACAGCCTCCCCACAGTACCACACAGCCTCCCCACATCACCACACAGCCTCCCCACATCACCACACAGCCTCCCCACAGCACCACACAGTCTCCCCACAGCTGTGTCTCTGCTGTTGGTGTCTAATGGGGGATGCTCTCTGAACGTTACCCATAAACACACATAATGACCTGCAGTGCAGCTCTGTGTACACAGATACTGAAGACCTTCGCTTGTCTTAACGTATCATATTTAGATCCATTTCTTCAGGCTCTGAAAATTCTTTAAAGAACATCCAGAATGGAGGGAATGTGTTAAAGGAACCACCGTTTCAGTTAAATAAAGCTTTCGCTGCATTGTGTCATGGATGAATGTCCTGATGAAGCGCTAAGAGAAGAGCTCTGATACAGTAACATTAACATCTCAGAGCTCATTACAGAAGCAGAGCTCTGTTTAGTGTCTTTAAGATATTTATGATAAAGATTAATATCAGCTCATAAAACCCTCAACATCTTTGAGTGATGAAGCACAGAGTTTCAGATTAAACTGAGTTTTATTAGACAGAAGGAAACATCATACAGCAGTGACACGAGTGAAGAGTTAATGTTCATTGTAGTCGTTTTAGCATGTTTGCTGTGATTTCTAACTGCATTAATTTCAAGTCACAAAAAAATCAAGTATGAAGTGAATTTAATTGACTTTTGTCATCATGGCTAAAATTATTTACAGAAGCCAACTGACAAAGACTAAAAACAAAAAATAAATAAAGGATAAAGAAAAAGAAAAAAGGAAATTAGACTGTGCGTAAAATGAAAAATCAGCATTTTATTTGTAATCACACATGAAAACATCCACATTCAAATCAAAACTACAGTTACGGTTCTGACTGACTCATCAGGTCCTTCTTAGCACCGAGTTCACAGCAGTACAGCAGGAACACAACTCAGTCAGAGTGCTTTAACATTCTCAGAAATCCAGTAAACACTTCAGCTGTTCTCTTTAAAACAACAAACAACACACGTCTCAAAGAGTAAACAAAAACAAAGTCTCTCTTTCTCACACAGTAATGACTGCATTACATATGAAAATGTACTTAAACATACACTAATATACACTGAGCTGGTCTGAGTGCACAGAACAGAGATGAGGCCCTGCAGCCCAGTTCACACAAAAAACACTAAATATTAATATACATACACAACTTTCATAAAACAGCACAAACTAAATATCCTCAGATATTCAGATGAGTGGACAGTGCTGAAGAGCAACACTTTGTCCATATCAGAGGGTCAGATAACAGAGTAACAGTGAAGAAGTAGTTAAAAAAGCAAAGGAAACCCAAAAATAACACTGCAGAACACAACCTGAGTACAAAAGACAGTGATCTTCTCCTTCATGGCTCTAAAGCTGTCTAAACCATGACCAACACAAGATTAGAGCTCAGTGGTGACGTTTATTGATATGATTGAAGTACATATTAAAAATAATACGTTTACTTTTCTTCCCTTCCACCCAAAATGAGTTACTTTTACAGGTCAACTCCTCCTGGATATCTTATCATGACTGTACTGGTTGGTATTTGTGTTATCATAGTGCAGAGTTCATGTTTTTACACTGACTCAGACTTTATTAGTGAACAGTGATTTGGCTACATAGCAGTTTAGCTTTGTACATCATATAAACTTGTATATCAGCTCAGTATACTGAAACATGCTAATGAGAGGATTACAACATGCAGACAGGCAGAGTTCAGCTACAGAACATGCAGCGCTAATGTAGCTACTTTAATGTTCATCACAAAGACAGAATCTAAGCTGTTCTGTAAAGGGCAGAGCTGAGTTACTAACATAGTGACAGAATGAACACCTTCAACATGCAGCTTTAACACTGTGTAACACTCAGGAACAGTCATTTAGCTCAGAGCAGAAGAGTGGAGTGAAGGAGCAGATCCTGTTCTGATCCTCCTTCACTCCTTCTCCCTGATCTGATCCTCCTTCACTCCTTCTCCCTGTCTGATCCTCCTTCACTCCTTCTCCCTGATCTGATCCTCCTTCACTCCTTCTCCCTGTTCTGATCCTCCTTCACTCCTTCTCCCTGTTCTGATCCTCCTTCACTCCTTCTCCCTGTTCTGATCCTCCTTCACTCATTCTCCCTGTTCTGATCCTCCTTCACTCCTTCTCCCTGTTCTGATCCTCCTTCACTCATTCTCCCTGTTCTGATCCTCCTTCACTCCTTCTCCCTGTTCTGATCCTCCTTCACTCCTTCTACCCTGTCTGATCCTCCTTCACTCCTTCTCCCTGTTCTGATCCTCCTTCACTCCTTCTCCCTGTTCTGATCTTCCTTCACTCCTTCTCCCTGTTCTGATCCTCCTTCACTCCTTCTCCCTGTTCTGATCCTCCTTCACTCCTCCTCCCTGTTCTGATCCTGCTTCACTCCTTCTCTCTGTTCTGATCCTCCTTCACTCCTTCTCCCTGTTCTGATCCTCCTTCACTCCTCCTCCCTGTCCTGATCCTCCTTCGCTCCTTCTCCCTGTTCTGATCCTCCTTCGCTCCTTCTCCCTGTCCTGATCCTCCTTCGCTCCTTCTCCCTGTTCTGATCCTCCTTCGCTCCTTCTCCCTGTCCTGATCCTCCTTCGCTCCTTCTCCCTGTTCTGATCCTCCTTCGCTCCTTCTCCCTGTCCTGATCCTCCTTCGCTCCTTCTCCCTGTTCTGATCCTCCTTCACTCCTTCTCCCTGTCCTGATCCTCCTTCGCTCCTTCTCCCTGTTCTGATCCACAATTTTATATAAAGCCAGCAAATAGGAGGCCAACTTCAGCCTCATGGTCTCCGGAGCTAATTCTTCCTACAGGATTCAAGCAACTGTTAAAGTGCTGATTCTGAAAGGCCAAACAAAGAACTCACTTGAAGAGTCCACCTCTATTCGGGTGTAGAGCCCAACTCTATTTGATTGTAGTGTGCACCTCTATTCGGTTGTGGACTCTGGTGGGTGTGATTGAGCCCCTCACTCATTTCTCCAGTCACACTTTATAAATTAGATTATAAAGCTCAATGTTTAATATTAATATGTGGCCTTATAGTCAACATTTTTGTTTACATTTGTAAAGACATTACACTTTTGTTTATATTTTATATAATTATAATGAAACACACTTACACCTACGGGCAATTTAGCCTGTCCTATCATCCTGACCGCATGTCTTTGGACTGTGGGAGAAACCCACACAGACAGGATCCTGGTCACCCGACCGGGAATTGAACCCAGGCCCTTCTTGCTGTGAGGCGACTGTGCTACCCACTGTGCCACTGTGCTGCCCAACATACTAACATATTATAATTTTAAAAAATGTATTGTGTTTTTTCAGAAACTGACTTGTGACAGTTTTCCCACCCTTTCATTCCTTCTATTTCTTCCGATTCTGTTTTCACTACTTCTCTCTGTTCCAATTGTCACTTAGATCATAATGTTTCCCTGCTCATGATGTTTAGGGGAATATTAACTGAAGCTCTAGACTCATGCTGCCATGTGATTGGCTGATTGGATACTTGGTCTTGGATCTTGGATTGGATCTTGCAGCTTTCCTGCTTAAAAATAGCAAATAGCTCATTTCTTCTCCATCGTGGTGAACAGTAGTTGTAATTCAGTGCTGCTGAATTCCTCTCCTCTTTCGCAAAATCCTCACCACTGGTACCAAACACACAACTACTAGTGCAACCATCGTCAGAGCAAACACCCACGCTGGTACAACAGCTCCCTGATTTCTGAATGGACATGGCTGGTCATCTACAGAACAGAAGGACACACAGATGTGCAATATTGTGAGTTCTGACTAAATATCACCATTAAAATCCACAACAAGACTTTAAACATTATATTTACACATTCCATCTTCATCCACTTTACACCCTACAAGGTCCATAAAAAGAAAAACACAACTAAAGCTGGAAAAATACACACCATGGACGGTCACTGTGTAGGTGTGAATGACCTCTTCATTCCTGTCATCCATAATTATATAATCTCCACTGTCAGATGGCTTCACCTCTCTCAGCTCAAGAGCAGAGAACAGTGCCATTCTCCATTTATACTCATCATTACACTGTAGTGAGACTCCATCCACTGTACAGATGTGACCACTGGATGGTCCAGCTGTGTCTGTGCTGTTATAAATCACCTTCACTGGATCTGATACGTCCAACTTCATCACCAGAGATTCACCAGGCTTTATCTGAACTGTAGTATTCAAGGCTGAGGAGAAACACAAATAGAAACTTCATGAATTGTGTGGAAACCAAAGTCAAAAGTTCATTTATTTGATTATTTTTCAGGAGAGATAATATAATGAGATATAATGAGATATAAGATAATCCACTTGCATAAAGAAGAAGAAAATCAAAGTGAAACATTTGGAGTTTTTAAAATAGCAACCAAGATGGCGGCGTGTGCACAACGCGAGGCCCAGCGTCTCTCCAGAATTCGCTTTTTAGTAATTATTAGTCTTCTGATTTCCACTCGTTTCTTCTCAAACTGCAAGGCAAGCATCTCGTATAGTTGGCAGTTCTTGCTGAACATTGGTTTTGCCTGCAGTAATGCAGTTTTAGTGATCTGGAACTCGGGAGATATCAAGAGTACCATGTACTGCACAGCCGGCGCCCCAAGCTGAGCGAAGCCAAGGCCCCGAGACCGTAAACAAAGGCGGGGAGGGCGAGGTGGACTATGGGCTAAGCTAAGACTTAACCCACACCGGACATCGGTTCCCAGCATTTTTCTCACCAGTGTTCGGCCTTTGACGAACAAAATGGATGAACTGCGATTCTGGACTACAACACAGATGGATCAGAGAGTGTCACGTCATTGTTCTCATGGAGACGTGGTTAAACAGGATTTCCCGACCAGCACGCTGGAGCTGGAGGGATGCAGTGTGTTCAGAGTGGACAGAGTGGCTGAGGACTCCAGTAAGAGTAAAGGTGGAGGTCTGCGTGTTTATGTAAACAAATCATGGTGTACGGACTCCTCCGTAACTGAAAGTCAGTGCTCTGCTAACTTAGAGTACCTGATGATCAGGTTCTGATGTTCTGAGGTAGAGCGGGTCTCCAGCTTAAAGTTCCTGGGAGTACACATCTCTGAAGATCTTTCATGGACACTCAACACCTCACGCCTGGTTAAGAAGGCACAGCAGCACCTCTACTTCCTGAGGAGACTAAAGAAGGAACATCTGTCTCCTCAGATTCTCACAAACTTCTATTGCTGCACCATTGAAAGCGTACTGACCAACTGTGTGACAGTGTGGTACAGCAGCTCCACTGTGGCCAACAGGAAGGCCCTCCAAAGAGTGGTGAGGCCCGCTGAGCTCATCACTGGCACACGACCTCCTCCCACCCCAGCCACACACTGTTTAACCTCCTCCCATCTGGGAGGAGATACAAAAGCATTCGGACCAGAACCAGTCGGCTCAGGTCCAGCTTCTTTCCCTCCACCATCACCCTGCTGAACTCCACACCACTCCACTAATCTTGTAATACTGTATGTTGCACACAATATTTATTATTATTTATCTTCCCAAACATTTCCATACAACAGACTGTTCACAGTATATAGAATACAACACACAACTGCTTACTCTAACAGTGTGTAACATATCTATCTATCTATCTATCTATCTATCTATCTATCTAATAACCACCAGGAACGCCTGTTCGACCCCAAAACTGCCCCCATCAGATAAACAGCACTTAAAGCTTTCATCTCTGAGAGAGAGGAGAAAATCAAGCTGATCAGATCTGAAAACATCCACAGGTGTTTCTGTCCATCCTTCCACTGTGAGAAGACGACTCAGTGAGAGAGACGGACACATCAAACAAAGAAGCTGAACAATGGACTGACCTCAACTTGGACAGTGAGAAGCAGAAAATGCTTTGGAAGTGTGGAAAAATATTCCTGCAGATTTCTTTGAGAAACTGGAAGCGAGCCTCCTGAAAAGTGGTCAGTGAAGAATGGACACTTACGCTCAATCTGTAGACACACATCACAGACGTCTTTACTGTCACAGTCACACGTGTACCAGCCTCTCTTAGTGAAATCAGCTTTAATGATGATGAGAGAGTGATTCCCCTTCAGGTACTGATCATGGATCATCTGATATCCCTCCTTCACTGATCTACATGAAGTCTGATCACACTCAGCCAGAGCATCAGTGGGTTTATTGGACACAGTCCATCTGACCAAACCAGAGCATCTCTCAGAGCAGGGCAGAGTAGCCGTCTCATTAAGCTTCACCTTCACTGGAGGAACAGCTGATTCAGAAGCTAAAAGAGAGAGAAAGACAAAAGGGTAAAATAAGAGCATCTCAGTACAAAAGTGCTCAATAATTGAGTTCTAATTTGCAGGAAGAGTAAATGTCTAAACATCATCATCAAGTTCAGTTTTAGATCCAGGCATATTTTAATGGATCAGTATTTTCTATGATAAACCATCTAGTTATGACTCTTTATTAAGGCCATGTTACCCTCTTGTTCTGAGGATGTGAGTGAATTATGTACTAATGTCATCACATCTTCATCAGTGTGATGTTGATTCTGAGATCATTTGAGGCCGAAACATCGAGCCGGACCTTCTTTTTGAGTCTGTGTGTGACGTTAATATGTAAAGACAAATGACGTGGTTTCAGGTTTTACAGGGCGACTCCCAGCAGCTAATGACACTTTTTTAGTTTTACATAGTGAAGCTTTAATAAACTGTATGTACTACAGATCATATTACTGTTCATTACAACATACCACAGCATTTTACAGCTAACTGGCTAACAAACATATTAATTAGATCATTTTATCTTGATTCTGTTGTTTAGAGAAACTCTGGTCCACAAACCAAACTGATCTTACCAGTATTGAATGAAGAGGTCAGTAAGATCAGGATACAGAGAGCAGAACTGCAGGACTGCATGACTGACCTACAGACACACATACACACCATCAGTACTGACCAGGAGGGAGAGAGTCGATACACACACAGTTAAATGATAGTGTTGAAGCAATGCTGCAGTGTTTTTAGTGTAATTTCTATCAGGATATTGATTATTGTGGACAAAAACACTAAAGCATGTCTCTCTATATAACAGAGAACACAACCAGTATGATAATATTATCCACTTCTCTAAGATTTGGGTCAGGCTGAAAGGAATGGACCTTCCCAGATCAGTCACTAGATTTACACACATTCTAAACCGTGACTTTTACATTATTCACTCTTTCTTCAACCCTTTTACAGTAAAATTCTGTCCATCTCTAACAGTCCAATCAACAGTGAGCTCTTCTAGCATGTGCAGATCTGCAGTTTCAGAATGTCACTCAACTCAACTCTTACTGGGAATCAGCAGGCAGTGCATCCACACAGATCATGGATCCTGTGGGGTTTTTTCATGACATATATTGTCACAGTCGCACAAAAACTTTATCTCCGTTTGTTTCATTTTTCTGCATAATTTGAAAACTTCACTTCCCCTTTGCACCAACAGAAATGGTCCAAAATTACTAGGAAAAATCCTCTTATTTTAACTTCCATTACAAGTCCAGAATGCAAATTCACCATTTTTGAGAGTCTTTGTGCCAGCAGCGCTGAAACAAAATCCCTTTTTAACAATAACATGAGAAGCCAGAAGGACGTGCTGTGCTATGGTTGTTTAGAGGTTTTGTAATTCACTGCATTCCATCAGCTTTGGATCCTCAATCTCACAAGAATGAACTGAACAGAACGAGTCAAGACAGTCGAGAGGATCACTGAATGTAGTCCCTGCCAAAGCTTTACAGCAGGGTGAGATTACAGTCTCAGAGAAAAGGTACTGAACTCTCACTGGGTACCTTCAGTCAGGGAACAAGACTGGACCATAATGCACTGCAGTTCTGACTCCAGACACACTGTTCAAACCCCAGGGTTCATTTTATTGTTCTGTTCTAAAACGTTGGACACTGAAATGGTACATTGGTACATTAAGGTCTTTGCTGTACCCTTTTCCAGACAGTGTAGAGCTAAACCTGGAAACCACCTCTTCCAGCCACTTCCTTCAAGATCATCAAAGTCAGTATAGCCTTTTCCCCAGAGCTGTAGAGCTGGACCACAGTGGACACCTCGTTACACAACTGTACCCTAACAGTCCTCCTTCACTGTATAACTGTAGAGCTCCTCTGTACTATATCGCTTATTCACACGACTGTAAAAACAAAACGAATGACACATACAGTCATGGCCAAAATTGTTGGCACCCCTGAAATTTTTTCAGAAAATGAAGTATTTCTTACAGAAAATTATTGCAATTACATATGTTTTGTCATACACATTTTTATTTCCTGTGTGTGTATTGGAACAACACAAAACAACAGAGAAAAAAAAGCCAAAAATGATATAATTTCACGCAAAACTCCAAAAATGGGCCGGACAAAATTATTGGCACCGTCAACTTTATATTTGGTTGCACACAGTTTGGAAAAATAGCTGAAATCAATCGCTTCCTATAACCATCAACAAGCTTCTTACACCTCTCAACTGGAATTTTGGACCACTCTTCTGTTGCAAACGGCTCCAGGTCTCTCATATTTGAAGGGTGTCTTCTCCCAACAGCAATTTTAAGATCTCCCCACAGGTGTTCAATGGGATTTAGATCCGGACTCATTGCTGGCCACTTCAGAACTCTCCAGCGCTTTGTTTCCATCCATTTCTGGGTGCTTTTTGAAGTATGTTTGGGGTCACTGTCCTGCTGGTCCACCCATGACCTAGGACGCAAACCCAGCTTTCTGACACTGGGCCCTACATTGAGACCCAAAATCCTTTGGTAATCTTCAGATTTCATGATGCCTTGCACACAGTCAAGGCACCCAGTGCCAGAGGCAGCAAAGCAACCCCAAAACATCTTTGAACCTCCACCATATTAGACTGGTCTCATCTGTCCACAAGAAGTTTTCCCAGAAGGATTTTGGCTCACTCACGTACATTTTGGCAAACTGCAGTCTCTGCATCAGCAGTGGGGTCCTCCTGGGTCTCCTGCCATAGCGTTTCATTTCATTCAAATGTCGACGGATAGTTCGCGCTGACACTGATGCACCCTGAGCCTGCAGGACAGCTTGAATTTCTTTGGAACTTGACTGGGGCTGCTTATCCATCATCCAGACTATCCTGCGTTGCAACCTTTCATCAATTTCTCTCTTCCGTCCACATCCAGGGAGATTAGCTACAGTGCCATGGGTTGTAAACCTCTTGATTATGTTGGTCACCGTGGACAAAGGAACATCAACATCTCTGGAGATGGACTTGTAACCTTGAGATTGTTGATCTTTTTCCACAATTTTGGTTCTGAAATCCTCAGACAGTTCTCTTCTCCTCTTTCTGTTCTCCATGCTTAGCGTGGCACACACAGACACACAATGCACAGATTGAGTCAACTTCTCTCCTTTTTATCTGGGTTCAGGTGTGATTTCTATATTGCCCACACCTGTTACTCGCCACAGGTGAGTTTGAACGAGCATCACATGCTTGAAACAAAGTTATTTACCCACAATTTTGAAAAGGAGTTTTGCGTGAAATTATATCATTTTTGGCTTTTTTTCTCTGTTTTTTTTGTGTTGTTCCAACACACACACAGGAAATAAACATAATTGCAATAATTTCTGTAAGAAATACTTAATTTTCTGGAAATATTTCAGGGGTGCCAACAATTTCGGCCATGACTGTAATACAGTGAAAACTGTAAACAAGGCTAGACAAGTCTACTGTTGCTCAATCAGCTACATGGTATTTGTGTCATACGCTACAGGATATAAAATCCTGCATTATTATTTTTGTTATTATCAGTATTACTAATACTACTGCTTCTGCTTCAAATACATGGCCTTTGTTTGAGCTGTATCATTGGTCATTCCCCTTGTTGAGATACGCTACACTGAGATTTCTACAGTGAAAACCTGTAAAATAGTGTTATGTTCTGTACTCTTTCTAATAAATCATCACATGATCAAAACAAACATGAACATGCTTGTTCCCCGGTGTGCATCAGGGCTTCCCATCCTTAATCAGTGTCTCTTTTAATGAGCCCCAAATACTTAATAGTCTAAAACCTGAATAGAACTTTGGTAACCTTTGGTAACGTTTGCTTAAATATCACAGTGAGTGAGACTGTGAGATACATCACTCTTATTTATGATGTATGGCATATATAGATTCATAACCAAGTGTCTGAATCATGGAGTCAATGTAGTTTGACACTAATATGAAGATGCTTTGAGAGTCTAGTTTTATTGAAAAATTATGATGATTTATGATATTTTAAGTTGGTGTTAAACCAAAGTTTGGCTGAAGCTTTCCTGCTGAGCTCACTGCTAACATCACACAGTGTTTATGTACAGCTCAGCTTTTGGAGGGTTCATGAATCAGTCTTTTGGAGTATCAGTACATCATCACCCTGTGTTTCTACATGTTTTCACAGCACGCCAAGAACAGAGAGAAGACACAGCTACTTAGCCACAGTGCTGTACTCTGGAAAATGCTAACAGTGTCTGGATGACTGACCAAATTTCTTACATGTCTTAGTCTCTAACACACCACTGCAGGTACAGACAGGCTGAAGTTGGCTTCCTTTATTAGTGCATTAGTTATTAAATTTTCCATTGCACCCTAAATGGTGCAGCAGTTACAGTCCGGCATCTGTAACTGCTTCGCTGTTTAAGGTGGAACTGAAAATTCAGATAGAAATCGAAGAAGCTAAACTCAGCTTTGTTGGGGTTACTGTAGTCACTCTGGGCTGAACAGATTACCTGCATAATCCAATAAAAAAAATCTGCAAACAGGAGACAAAAATATTGCAGTGATCTCTGTAATCAGGGCTGTACACAAACTTTTGAGCATGTAGCACTGGTGTTATAAACTGGTGTTATAAACTGGTGTTATAAACTGGTGCTATGAACTGGTGTTATGAACTGGTGTTATAAACTGGTGTTATAAACTGGTGCTATGAACTGGTGTTATGAACTGGTGTTGTAAACTGGTGTTATAAACTGGTGCTATAAACTGGTGTTATAAACTGGTGTTGCACACAAAAATGTTCTAGCTCTGAGATACATGCTTCTAAAAGTAGATAAATCTCTATAAATTGAATAAATTGTCATTTTAACTGTGAAAAACTGCAGCAGTGTGTAAAAGGTTTGTATTTTGATGTTCATTTTGTGAAACATAAAGAGAATAAATTTACATTTACATTTACAGCATTTAGCAGACGCTCTTATTCAGAGCAACTTACAAAAAGTGCTTTGTCTATCCAGAGAAAGTATCTTTGCTAGTTACTAATAGGTTAGAGAGAAAGCCAGTCCTGAGCTCAGATACTGCTAGAAACAAAAATCGATGTTGATACAGAGAGAAAAAGGAACAGAGTTAAACACAGAGCAGTGCAGTACATTTCAATAAGTGCAGTAAAGTACATTACACTGAATACTTAACTCAGTGCTCATTTAAGTGCTGTACACAGAGACGGTCTTCAGTCTATGTTTGAAGACCGCGAGAGACTCTGCTGTTCGGACAGCCAGTGGGAGTTCGTTCCACCACCTGGACTCCAGGACAGAAAAAAGTCTTGATGCTCGTCTACCACGCATCATGAAGGGTCAAGCCGAGCTGTACTAGAAGCTCAAAGGGCTCGAGATACTGTTCGAGTTTGGACCATTGCCATCAGGGAGGGAGGGGCTGGTCCGTTTTTGGCTTCGTAGGCATCAGGGTTTTAAATCTGTTGCAGCTACAGGAAGCCGGTGAACGCAGTGCAGCAGTGGAGTGATGTGACTGAACTGAAGATTGAAGACGAGCCGAGCTGCTGCATTCTGGAGGAGTTGCAGAGGCTTTATGGCCACATAGGAAGACCTGCTAAGGGTGAGATGCAGTAGTCAAGCCTTGAGATGACCAGAGACTGAACGAGCCCCTGGGTGGCCTCTCGAGTGAGAGTAATTCAGATTCCCCTCAAAAGGGCTTTGTTAGCACTGTCAGTGGTTTTCTGCGTCTTTGAGTGCGAGGAAACCCGCACCAGCAGGAAGACACATATGGTTGGAGTCATGAATTCCAAAACATGAAGCAAATTAGTTTATTATCAAAAGGTAAGACTCGGTATTATTGTGTTATTTTAATATAATCAGCTTATACTGAAAAACAGTCTATAGAATGACAATACAGGCTAAAGACAGTAGAGGCAATAGGAACAGCAGAGGGCGCCTCAGCTCACAAATCCAGAGACGTCTTGAATCACTGCTGGACTTAAATATGACATCACAGCTATAAAATACACAAGTTGTGGTCATTTTGTTCATCACAAGACTCTGTTTACAAACATCTGGATTCATTCTGTACTGTGTGTATTATCCTGCGCCACCACAGCGCTGAGCAGATGATGGACATGCTCAGACGAAGGTTTGTCTGTTTTTATATGACTGTGATCTTGGACAGGATTTTAATGAACCTTTAGCTTTAATGGTGAAAATCCTCATATGACCTCTTCCAGAAGCACAAACTGCACTCTGACCCGCCCTCCCTAAATTCTGAACAGGCCTCTGCTTGTTTTTCATGGTTCAGTCTCCTCTCTCCTCTCTCTGCTGTCAGGTTTTACACTGACTAATGCTGTTTTACTCTCACTGCACAATCTATTACACAGAAAGTCTAATATTCCTGAAAATATCTTTAGAGCCAGGTAGCTAACAAGATTATATAAATATATAAGTACGATAATAATAGACAACAAACCTTTTACTCATATTTACACATTTGAAGAAAATAAAAGTGTGTAGGTGAACATTTGTTTAACTTATAAATTCAATGTATATGTTTCATTTGTTATATGTTTATATAAGTAATTTAAAGTCTTTGTTTTTTTATTACAAGAGAATAGAATAGAATAGAAGAGAATAGAATAGAATGCTTTTATTGTGATTGTACAAAATATACAACAAAATTAAGAGTGCCACTCCTAATGAGTGCAAACCAGGACAGAAAACAAACCAAGACAGACAAACAAGTTAAGAAATGTAAAAACATATCAAATAATTTAAGAGAATGAATTATTTTATTTAAAATTATTAAACAAATAAAAAGTGCTTTTACTAATAAGCTGAGCTCAACAGGTTGCTGTAGTCCTCATATCTTATGTACTTAGTATTTGTGTAATTTAGAGTTCTGAAGGCCCAGGAAAAGAAATTAAATTCTTTTTTTATAATCTTTTTTTAATCTATTTTATTTTGCTGCTCTCAGGTGCTGAGCTGATTAAACTTAATAACCAATTTAACCAGATTAATGCAAATCTAAATGAGTTTTGATCTTATATCAACAGTTCAGGACATGATAATCTCCAGCCTTCAGAGGAAAAGGATGAAAAACTTAAACTAATGAAAACTTTCCTAAAAGAATATTTAAGTGTTTTTTTTTCTCAATTAAGAACAATTTATGAGCTTCTTATTAAGATTCTTATTTAATGAAAGCTTCTCTGAATCCAATTTCTGATCTCAGATTCATGCACTGATATAAACAAGACCTTTTTAAGGTTTTATCTGGATGGTATCATCTTGACAGAATCATCACAGAATTATGATTTTATCTATACTGTAGGGAAGGTATGAATGGAGGTGGTCTGGCTGTTCTTTTTTCAATATTTTTAATTGCAAAAATAATTCATTTAGAATGTTTTCTTCTTTCGACTTTCTTGCTGTTCCACTTCAAGGTCAGGAACCAGTCTTACTGGTTGTTTATCGTCCACCCAAATACACACCTCCTTCTTACTAGAACTGTCTGAACTACTGTCCATCTGTGTAACTAAACATGATGGATTCTTTTCACTTTCATGTTAAATAAGCCTCAGAAAAAAAGCTTCTGAATTCATGCAATTTTTAAACACGTCTGATTTTACTGAGCACATAACTGGTCAGACACACATTCATGGTCACACTTTAGATTGAGTCACATCATGGGACTTATTTATTAACATAAATAAACTTTGGGCATCACCATCTCAGATCACCACTGTGTTATTTAGAGCGTCTGCTTCTGCTGAAGAGCAACAAAAAGAAGAAAAATGGTATTTTAATATTAACAGCAACTACTGTTAGTGATGCTCTTACAAACCTCACCTATGATTAACAGTGCATGATATGGTCAGCACTAACGTGAGCTAAGAGCAGTTCTAGATAGTGTTGCACCAGGAAGAAAAAAGAAAGAGAAGACCTTGAACACAAAAAATAGAAAAATGAACAGATAGTCCAACTGAACAGGGACTGTTGCACAGCAGAACAGCAAGTTCACTATGAAAATCTAAAAAAAACATTTTTTTATAATACTTTTATAATAACACAGTTTGAACAGACAGAAATATTATCTTATTAATGGATACAAAGTCATAACTCAATAGTTTTATTTTTAATAATTAATAATCACCCTTTAAATCCTGAATTAACCAATGATTATCTCAGTGAGGCGTCACCATCACAATGTAATAATTTTGCATTATATTTTAGTACTAAAATCATTAACATTTGGTTATGTTTTCTAACTCCAAAAGTGCCCATAATCGACTCTACTATTATTTAACAGCAAAACACTATGACTAGTTTTAAAAAGATTAATGAGACAGAACTTCAAAAAGTCATGGAGCTAAATTTCTCCACCTGGGTTTTAGCATTTTAAAGAAGTATTTATCAGTCTTTGTCCAAGTTTGTTGGACACTGTAAATTCTTCTTTTCCATACACACTTAAAACAGCAGTTGTAAGGCCATTATTGAAGAAACATAATCTTGATTGTGCAGTTTTTAGCAATTTCAGGCCAAACTTTAACCTCCAATTTTTTAGTAAAATAATATAAATCTTCTTATAGCTTAACAATTTTTTAATGGACATCACAATATCCATTAAAAAATTCAGTCTGGTTTCGGAGCAAATCACAGCCCTGAAACTGCTTTAGTAAATGTAGTGAATGATCTGAGAATTAATGCTGATGCAGATGATGTTTCATTAATTATTCTTAAGGATTTAACTGCTTTATTTGATACTACAGACCACACAATACATCTAAATCGGCTTAAGAACCTGGTTGGTCTTAATGGAACTCTACATATTTAACTGGAAGACTTACTTTGTAGGTATAGTTGAATGTCTCAGAATGTCTGATATTCTCTATGGTGTACCACAAGGCTCTCTACTTGGTCCACTTCTGTTTTCATTGTATATGCTGCCACTAGGTCAGATTATTAGGAAGCATGGCATCAATATTCATAATTATGCAGATGATACACAACTGTATATATCTGTAGCTCCAGACGATGTCCCTACAGTAGACCAGCTCGTAATATGTCTGTACAGCATTGTTAGCTGGATGAATAGCGATTTATATAATGAGTAGCAATTGAAATAATGATAATTAGTAGTGAAGCAAATAGGAAATAGGTGTATGAAAAACATGGAAATCTGGCTCTACAAGTAAAACCTGAAGGTAGGAATCCTGGTGTAACTCTAGACTCGGATTTAGCTTTTAAATCACATTGTTGATTTTTTATTACATTTGTTTCTCCCCATCTCTGTGTTTCCCTGTATTGTAAAGCATTTTGAGTTACATTTAAATCTATGAAAGGTACTCTATAAATAAAGATAATAATAATAATAATACTAATAATAATAATAATAGTAACAATAATAATAATAATAACAATAGTAACACTACTACTACTACTACTACTACTACTAATAATAATAATAATAATAATTAATTATTATTATTATTATTATTATTATTATTATTATTTGTATTATTGATGTTTTAAATTTTGCAATGTTGACAATAAGTTTAGAATTAAAAGATATCCTTAACTCAATCAGATATTTTATCACTTAATGCTGCTCTAAAAAGAAAAAAAAAAGTTGTTTTTAAACAATTAAATGCGTATCTAAGATCAAACAAGTTATATGAGTAGACAGACTGACCACCTGTGTGTCAAATATTTCTTACCAAATTTTCTAAATCGTGAAAAAACTGAAATACTGATCGTTGGTACAGAAACTCAGAGAAAGCTGCTTTATTTATTTATTTATTTATTTATTTATTTATGTATTTATTTATTTATTTATTTTCTAATATTGCTGTTTGTGAACAGTAACTATAATAAAATCAACTCAAATGTAATTTCCTCTCTTGGTGTTAAGAGAAAAGAAAATTATTTTTTTACAGAATTTTCTCTTAATAATTATTATAAATAATAACAATATTATTATCATTTGAACTCAAACTATTGTTTATTCTGGATGTAACTGTCTTGTTCTGTGACTCAATCAGAGAAGCTATAAACTGCCCTGTAAATCTGTTTATGAAAGTCAGAGGTTTGTTCTCCTCAGAGAGACGTGCAGAAACTTATCTCAGTGAAATCCAGACTGAGTCTCTCTCTTACAGTCATACAGTACATTATCTGCAGTCAGTTCACTTCTTTACTCTCCATACTGACACCTTTTATTCTTATCACCAAATACGTCATTCATAAGAACAAATGAGCAGCTAGCAAAACATTTTACTAATAGAAATTCATTTTACACTGAAATTCTTCTAAATTCATTATGACTCATTATTTTCCCTGGTTTTAAATACTTCACTGCTAGTTCTTTCGATGTGGTACTGTGACGTATGTGTTTCTGACCAGTGCAGACTTTGTCTTGCCTGTAAAGGCAGTAACTGCATTTCCAACTAAATCAATAACAGGAGTGCAAATCCTGACATGTAAAGTCCTCCAGCACATCAACCTAAACAGGTGAAGCTGTGAGACTCAAAACTCCTCAGAACATTTAATCTGAACACTGAGTAACTCACATCTACAGCTCTCTGGACCGACAATAACTGGAACATCTTCTTACTCAGTAGTTCATGATGATCTTATCAGCTTCACCTCACAGACAGACACATTAAAGAGGAACTCCACTGATTTTTAAATGTGCAATAATGTATAATTAGATGGTTAAGATGTAAACAGAGTCGTTCAGAGTGGTTTGGTGTGAAACGCTCTGTTCTAGATAATCTTACAGAGTCAGAACTGTTCACAGTGGTGGTGATAGGAACCAGACGTCCACCTCTAAAAGCTCCCTCACAGAAAGTTCCTACAGTAAATGGTTATGAATTCACTGCCTGATGACTGAGACACTGTTTTATGATAGTTTAGAGAAGATTTTGGCTTAAACTCCATTCATGGTGGAGGGATACATGCAGGAGGTAAAATAGTCCCCAAAGAAAACTTATTATTTCAGATTTTCCACTATTTTCCATCATCAACATTCATATAAACTCATACACACTAGTGAACACACACACTAGGGGGCAGTGAGCACACTTGCCCAGAGCGGTGGGCAGGCCTGTCCACAGCTGAAATGAAAGCACTGATTATGGTGGTTATGAAGGTTCAGGGCTGGTTAAAAATATTAAAATACTGGAGGCTGTAGCCCCCCGAACCCCAGGAGACCCCTCTGGTCAGAGCTCAGTCGTTATGTTAAGCCTATGAAGCTGCATTCAGCTCAGATAAACAGTGTCTGTACTCACTGTGCTGCTGTGGTTGACCTCCAGAGAGGTTATTAATACAGACGGTGGTCTTCCTCACGCTGGACTGTAGTAGAACACTCTCCACACAGAGGGTCTCAGACTTCACAGAGAAGGAGAAACACCTGAAGCTCTGTTCACACATTATCAAATTACAGATCTCATGTGAGTAATGATGTGGGAGGGCTTAAACTGGGGGCCGTCCCAGATCACACACGTGGGGGGTGTGTCTCTACAGACTGTGTTATAGTTCCTGCTGTACAAGCTGCTGTTAATGAAGGTGCAGCAATAAAAAGAGCAAAGAGATGATTTTGATTTTGGAAATCTCTGAGCCTCTATTTATATTTTTGGCCAGTCGTCAGGGACCTGATTAGTTGAATATAAAGTGGTAAACCAGTCATAAAGAAGCAGATATCAAGTAAAATATATTGTTATTGCCAAGATTGTGATACGTAAACAATAAACATCTTTATTTTCTACTTTCACCGTGGAAAATGTCAGAGTAGAGCACGTCTGTCCCTGCAAAACCTCTACTACTTTACTACTTAAAGTACTTCTAGTACTTAAAAAAACTGAACCAAATGAAAAAAGATACAAAATCACAAAAACCCAAACTCTGCTCAGCTCCTGAAGTCCAAACCAGAGTTTGGGTTTTTGTGATTCTGTATCTTTTTCACTTTGAAGTCCAAACAGCCTGATGTTCTTCAGAGATGTTGGATATCAAGTTAAATCTGAGGCTGAATCTGAATTAGGGTTAAAACAGACACTGACACTGTTAGTGAACTGGTCTATAGAGACATTAGTATGACAGGTAGTTTCAAGAAATCTTCTTCTTGAGTTGGAGTTTTCATCAGAAGTTTGAAGTTAAAATAGTTTTAAAACTGTAATGGAGAGGATTTTTATCTGTTATCTACAATATTATAACTATCTTTATAAATAGAGACAACTAGTATGAAAGTGAGGTTTAGTGTGAATGAATAAGTCCCAAAGACAGATGTTTACACCCCTCCCATCTGGAAGAAGGTCTACAGAGCATCAGGGTCCTCCAGGTTCTTTCAGACAGATCTACCTGATGGACACATTCAAAACGAGAGAAAGACTGAAGTAAACTAATCAGTACAAACTCATTTTAACCTTCTGTACAGTAATGAAATGTCTGTAATGTTGTTCTGACACATGAGCTTGTATAGCAGCGCCGCCTGCTGGACTGAGAGAGCAGAACCAGTCACAGTGTTAAAGGAAAGTCAGTACAGTGTGATGATCTGGAACACACTGTAAGATACAGGTTTAAACTGGACTGTGGGTCACTGTGCATTTCATCAGAACTCTTATTATAGCAGTGTGGCTTCTAGTAATCAATAACTAATACTGATTATCTCAATCTGGATTAAACACACTGTACACAGCTCTCACAGAGCCACAGGACTGATTCATTTTAGTACCACAGTCTCAGCAGGAAACACTCGGCTGGTTCCTGGTCAGTTCTGGACGAGTGAACATGTTGAATAACTAAAGCAGGAACGGTTCAATCACAGCACTTTAACAGATACAGTAAACAGAACAGCTGAGTTTTTATAAACAAATCTCTCTCTCTCTCTTTCTCTCTCTCACTCTCTCTCTCTCAGGATTTTAGACAGTGGGCTCATGGGGAGGCAAGAACACTGAGGGGCACCACTTAATGATGTATAAAACAAAGTTGCATAAACAAAATATCTGATTTGTTCTTGGGCAAAAGGAATAAATGATACTGTACTGGATTCCCATTGGCTCTTTAGTTCTTAATAGGGTTGAAAATGTTCATTTCCATCTTTGATCACTGACCTGTGAACACTAGCTGAATGAATTGTTCTGAGTAATCAGTAAAGCACAGCATTCTGGATAAGATCAGCTATTAAATATGTGTAATTATGAATGTTAAAGCTTTAAAACTGAATAACTGCTTCTGTTTTATTAGTTACTCAGAACCTCAGTGTTGTATTTGTCCAGTATAAGCTAATGTGGTAATCTTTAATATATGCTGTATGATTTGACAGGAATCGTTTGGATACTTTAAGGTTCCTCAGTGATCAATACTGAGTATATGATGCAGTAGGCTGTGGAGGATCAGTGTGGATGTGGTCATTATGGAGATGAGCTGTACTGAGTATAAGAGGGAGATGAACAGAGGTCAGTTCTGTGTTTAGTGTTGATTAAGTTGCTGATTTGAGGTTTTAGTAAGAAATTAGATCTTTCTGTGAGTCATTCAGTTGTGACAGTATCTACATAATGCTATGTTTGGTGAATGTCCACAAGATGGCAGTATAACACTGTAATTGACAAGAATGTGGGCATTAGATATATTGATACTTGTTACAGTTGCAAGACATATAATCGCACATAAACATACATATATTAGACAAAAATAGATGTAAATTAGACAGAAATAAGAAACAGACATACGTTAATGTAGGAGAGAGTAGAAACAAACATGTCTATTTGGATATTTACATAGTTTATTAAACATTTTATACTGTTTGTTGTACCTCCAGGAGATCAGGAGATCACTGAATGGTATGAAGTAGATACAACACAATGAGTATAAACATAACTAGCAGTATTACAGTGCAGCAGTATTACAGTGTAAAGTGCGCAGTGAGAGTCATTACAGTAGCAGTTGTGATATATTACACAGTGTGTATTAACAGAGAGGTGATACAGTGATGAGGTCCAGCTCAGTTCAGACAGCAGGAGATCAGTACTGTCTCTGCAGTGAGGAGACTCGCTGTAGAGCCGTATATCAGTGGGTAAGAAAGATCTCACACGGCTCTTTAACACAGTCTGACCTGAATGAGCTTCTCTGTTTATCCAGTGTAGCATGCAGGGGGTGTGAGGTGTTGGAACTGTTAAAGTCCTGTACTGAACTGAAGAATCAGTATATCAGATGAACACCAGTGCAGTAACTAACTCTGCAGGCAGAACTGTGATGAATCCTGCACTGAGAGTTTCTGTCCTCTGTGAAGATCAGAGCGGTCAGTGTTCCAGCCAGTCGTTATCAGTGAAGGTTTTCAGGAACTGGAACTCCTTCAGTGTTTTCTGCTGGGATAAAGCACCGTCCATCAGTGGGGACACTGTCCGTACTTTAAAATCCTTCAGCGTCTTCAAATACAGATCCTGCCTTTGAGCTTTCCACAAATGATGAGGAACTCCTGGAAGGAGAGAACAGTAACTCTGCAGGGTTCTCCTCAAAGATTCCTTCCGGGCATCCGTTGCTAAATACGTTTTCTCAACACCACCAAAGTTCAGTGAGCAAAGCCGCAAGCCCAGCCACGAGGGCAAAGTTGGACAGGACTAACTTCCACACTGGCACATCAGAACTAAGATCACTGTCCAGGCTCTGCTGGTCATCTACAACACAAAAGCATGTTGTGAGTTTAAACTAACAGTCACAATAAAACAGCAACAATACGTTGCTTAAGCTGTATCAACTACACTGAAGACGTACCTTGGACGGTCACTGTGTAGACGTGGATGACCTCTTTATTGATGGTGTCCCTGATGGTGTAAACTCCACTATCAGATGGAGTCACTCCTCTCAGCTTAACAACAGCTGTGAGTGATGCTCTCTGAGTGTAATCAGATTTACACTGTAATGAGTGTCCATCCACTGTACAGATGTGACCACTGGGTCGATTAGCTGCACCTGTGCTGTTATAAATCACCTCCACTGGATCTGATACGTCCAAATCCAGTATGAGATTTTCACCAGCCTTTATCTGAACTGAAGAACTCAAGGCTGAGGAGAGAAAAAGAAATGCCACACATCAGATTACCAGAGGTGTGGACTCGAGTCATATGACTTGGACTCGAGTCTGACTCGAGTCACGAATTTGATGACTTCAGACTCGACTCGAGAAAATCGAGAAAGACTTAAGAATCGACTTTGACTTCAACACCAGTGACTCGGACTCGGACTTGAGCATCATGAATCAGAAAGACTCGAGACAGGACTCTACACGGTCGATTATTTTTCAGATTTATTTTCAATTTATTTTCATTTGAATGAATTTGTTTCCTGCTGTGAACTGAATAAACAGCAGCGTCGTCAGACGTCTGTTATTCTGCTTATGCTCAGCTTACTTTATGTCAGAAGACAAGAGAACCGTTAGAGCTCAAGTTCACCTCCATAAGCATCAATAGGCCCTCACTCAGCGCTTAAACTGCAGTCTTACTGAAAAACTGTCCAGGTGAACTGACCGTTTTCTCCATGATGGTAAATCTAAACACAGCTCTTTCTGTTCTTCTGCAGGTGAAATAAGCGCAACATTCACCACGAAGCTGAACTTCACTTTTTATTCACCCGCTTCGTATTGGAATTTGTCGTTCCACCTTAAACGGTGCAGCAGTTACGTTCCGGCGCCTCAGAAAGTTCTAACAAGAAGCAGTGAAAAAAGTCAACTTCAGCTTCATACATTCACCATTATTTTACTGTCTTTTCTGTAAATCTGATCAATTTGGTCTAAATTCAATTCAAACCTGCGATTGTTTTGAATTGAGCTAGTTTTTATTTTAATCCTGTGTTCCCAACGTTCCCAAAAATCCTTAAAAATTAGCTTCAATATTAAGTTTTTTTTTAATTAAGTTCAGTAGTAATTTAAAATCCTTTTCCTGTATAGTTGTACTGCTCTTTGTGTGTACAGTATGCCTGTCATGGGTATCTGTGTACCATGGGTTTTGTAGCTTACTGGAAGGGTTGGAAGGGCATTAATATAGAGCCAAACGCTGCTAACAAGCTGTCATTAAAAGACTACAGTACTGTTACCATTATTCAGTGTTGTGGCCTTTAGTGAAGAATGCAAACTGACTTGTTTAAGACTCGAAGATTAGGACTATTGACTCGGGACTTGACTCGGGACTGTGAAGACTTGTTACTTGCAACTTAGTGACTTGTTTCGACCTCTGCAGATTACAAATCTGCATGTAAACCATTAGGATGTCATTATTAAGGTGCAGCACCATAACAAAGTCTAAAAGAGCTGCATTTAAATCAGTAATGAAGAAGAAAAACAGAAGAGAGACTCACGATTAATCTGCAGCTTCACATCACAGAGATCTTTACCATCACAGTCACACGTGTACCAGCCTCTCTTAGTGAAATCAGCGTCAGTGATGATGAGAGAGAGATTCCCCTTCAGGTACTGATCATGGATCATCTGATATCCCTCCTTCACTGATCTACATGAAGTCTGATCACACTCAGCCAGAGCATCAGTGGATTTATGGAACACAGTCCATCTGACCAAACCAGAGCATCTCTCAGAGCAGGGCAGAGTAGCAGAGTCATGAAGATTCACCTTCACTGAAGGAACAGCTGATTCAGACCTGAAAGAGGGATTAACACAAAGAAACAACAACATAAAAACAGGAAAAAGGAAAACTGCACAATTACAAACATTTCCATTAATCAGAAAAAAGATATGTTTGCCAACACATGTAAAGGTTAAAGGTTACATGGTCTCCCCTCAATTGCTTGTAAGTTCTCTACTCTTTCAGGTGAGGATAAAGTCACCAAACTCCTGATTATCACCAAGAAGAGCACCAGAACGCTGATGCTATCAGTGTGAAACGTTCAGCACCATAACTAGTGAACACGTCTCCTGCAGTTTAAGGTTGGTACACAATATGACTACTGACGATACGAGTATTTCCATATTTCATAACTGAAAGCTTCCCGTTTCAGTGTTGTGGCTAAATAACACTCAATATTAGTACAGTCCTGTCATCTCAGCTCTACAAGAGCTATCCAGCCAAAGCACGTTTCATGCCTTTGACTTAAACCTGACTTAAACCTGACTTAAACCTGACTTAAACCTGATTTGTTGATAGATGGTCTGATGGACTATTGATCCACATATGAAGGTAGTGGTGCACATTATGCATTTGTGTTGATTTAAACAGATCTGTAAATAATCAGAATGTAATTTTTATGTGATATTTTTAAACACGATGATCGAGATCTACCAGCATTATTCACATTTAACGCACATGGACATATATATGTTTAGACATACATTTTTCATGGGGTTTACTTAATTTTTCACAGCACCCTACATAACTGTATCATTAGAGAAGTACCAGTAAATTTATGCAGCACAAACTGAAGTGAAATTCAGCAGTGAAGTCCTTAAGAAGGTCACCTCTTCCACACACTTACCAACAGTGACTGTAGTGGTCAGTAAGATCAGGACACAGAGAGCAGAGCTGCAGGACTGCATGACTGACCTACAGACACACAAAAATGACCGTTCATTCACTCTAAACATCACCAGTTATGGGAAATAACAGAAATGTAGTTTTTACGTTACTATAGAACTTTACAGCAGCCATCAAATAGGTTTATTACAGACACTAAAAACTGGACAATATTTGTCTCACAAATGTTTTTCACATTAAGTATAATTACAAACTGCAAATCCCATCACTAATATATTTTAAAATGATACGTTTACTGCTATGGAAATAATGAACTTCTCTGAAAATGTGTTAGAAAGAGCACCACAGTTTTAAAAGCTGTATAACACAGCGAGTGAACTACAGTCATGTTGGTATTACAGTGTTTGACTGATACAGAACTGAACTGTTATGGTTTAAACATAAAAGGAATGTTTTGGGTCAGTTTTTGAATTTAAGGATGCTTCAGTCTCTAAAGGGCTGTGCAGGATCACAGTGAAACATGACAGTGTAATAAATACCATACCTGTTGAAATGTGACATCACAGTAGGTGGTCTTAGCCTGCGCTCAGTGATATGAGGGGCTGTTAGGGGGCGTTTATTACAACGTCATGTCCCACTTCAGAGGCCAATTTTGCTTATATTTTTATTTTTGTACAAGTATAACAGTCATAGCTATGACACAGATATGCAGCTCCTAAAGGAAATGCTGACAAAATCCAACTAATAATAATAATAATAATAATAATAAAATAATATTATAATAATAATAATAATACGTTTACAGCAAAACCTTCATTGTTTACTATAATTTCAAATCATAATAACTACAACACACAAAACACAGAAGATTCCAACATCCAACTTTTATTTGGAAATTCAAGAAAATGTCTTTACTGATATTATAAAATATCTTAAAACATATTAAAGTTATGAGAGTGAAAATGAACATCATCCCTCTGGCTGAAATGATCTACATGGTTTTAAATGGAGTCAGTGTGTTAAGTGGTTCAAGCTGTAGTAAAGGCAAGAAAATAGGCCAAGTGTTACATCCCGCTAGAGGGCGCTCATCACACAGTGACGTACCACCGTTATTTATAATGCGCCACTGCAATAACTAACACACACCACCAGGGGGCACCAGTGACGTACCACCGTTATTTATGTAACGACTGTCACCTGAACCGTTATTTAAAGCTCACAGTACAGAACACTAGAGGCTGTAATTCCTCACACAAAACACATTTATCAACATAACTCCATCATTTTAGTGGATCAGTGTATAAAAGCTGCTTTAATATTAAAGATCATCCAAAACACACAAATCTAATCTCCAAACACACTTCAGCTCTGAGTCACTCACCGCTCTGTCTGTCTCACTGCTGGAGGAAATCCATCCTGATGGTGGGAACACTGTTTATTATCCGAATATCAGGAATAGTACAGAAACATACGGCTGACCGCTGCTCTGTTCCTCCTGCTCCTCCTGCGCTGTTCACAACTTTTCTTTTGTTTTGGTCTTCTGTAAACACGGGGGCGGGGCTTCAAGTCCTGTACACTTTCAGTTTGAATTCACAGTCAGAACTGTTCACAGTGGTGGTGATAGGAACCAGACGTCCCCCTCTAAAAGCTCCCTCACAGAAAGTTACTACTTGAAATGGTTATGAATTCACTGCCTGATGACTGAGACACTAATCGAGATGGTTTTTGTCCAAATTGTATTTTTTTCAGATTTTCCATTTTCCATCATCAACATTCATATAGACTCAGAAGACTCGTGTGGGTTCACTGGTGGTTCTGGAGAGTAAATAAAATGTCTATATTTGTACAGCACTGCTGTGTTACTCAGAAAATGTCCATCACCTTTTTCACATTTCTTTATTTAAATATTTATTTTTTACTTTTAATAAGTTTCTTTTTTACGCCCCTCCCTGCTGGCTGAGGGGAAACCATCAGGTCTTTGGTGTTAATGTTCTCTGGATTGCTCTAGTACAGTGATCATTAGCACTGATGCTAGAACATCACCAACACATTGAACTGTAGGATGTAATAAAGCCCAAACCTGCTTCATTTTAATTTTATACAGTCATGCAATAAAAATATATAATACAAATAAAAACAAGCACACTTTACTTTTAAGTATCCCAAACCACTTTATTCACTGCTGTCACAGCAAAATCTCCCATCTCCATTTTTGCCTTTGGGTACATTTTTACAGAATTTGAAAACACCAGCTGCTCTTTACAACACACTAAACTTTCATGATGAATAGACCAAACTTTTATCTCCAAAAACGTCATTTTACCAGAGAAAGAAAAAGCTTTTTAACTTTGAATGGAAGTTAATTTTGGATTATTTACATTCATCATGAAATTATAACACAATGTAAAATGGAACTGGAATTTTCAAATTATGAAAAAATGTAAAAATAACAAAAATGGATTTTTTTGCAAAACAGTCAATTTCTCACTGGATTCAGTCAAAACAAGTCACGAAACTGCAAAATGATCAAATCCACAAAGTTTAAAATCCATATAAAAATCAATTTTATCAAATCCTTGTAAAAAGTATCAATGACTTCTGTACAAAAACATTTAGACACACAACCACACTGCTGCTGTGATGGTGTGACTGCAGCACTGCTGCTTCTGTTGAGGAGCTGATGGGTTTGATTAGATGTTCTACAGAGGAGAAGAACAGCTGTAGTACAGGAGCAGTGCTGGAAACAATGTTCTAGATTAGTGTTTCTGAATGTGCTGCTGGAGAACCGCAGCTCTGCAGTCTCTCTGTTCTCTGACCAAACACACCTGATCCAGCTGATGAAGAGCTCCACAGTCAGTAGATGATCTGACCTGAGGAACAGTGAACCTGTACAGAGCTGATTAACACACACTGATCTAGAGGAACATCAGAACTTTAACTCTTTAATAGAGATTAGAAACACTTTCTTCACTTCTCTGAGACTGAAAACTGAAGGCGGTGAAGACTCAGTAGCTGCCTGTAGTCGCCTGTGATCAGAAAGCTTCAGTGCTGAATCTGATCCATCTGATCAACCACTTCACTTACAGACTGATTCATCTGAATCTATGAAGAGTTTAACTGTCCTTCTACTGTCTCTGCTGACCATCAGTCCACTGTAAACAAAGCAGATAAGGTCCAAATCTAATCAGACTCAGGGCTGTGTGAACTCAAAGGAGTTCAATAATTCAACACATCAAAACAAAACAAAACAAAACCTGTAGAACAAAATCTGGTATTTGTTGTTTTTCAATTTTTTAATATAATTTGAAATGACCAGCTTTCCTTCACACTGCGTGAAAATGTTGTCACCATCAGAAATGGTGTAAAATTCCTTGTGATAAAATGTTTTTCCATTAACTGACACTGAAAATGGAGATTTATTTTTGCTCCTCCTGTAAAATTACCATTTTGGAGATCTGAGGTTTTGTTCCAACAGCAATGAAATACACTGACGCTGTTGGCTGGATGTTTTGGTTGGTGAACTATTCTCAGTCCAGCAGTGACACTGAGGTGTTTTAAAGTGATCCACCACCCAAATAATACCTGCTCTGTGAGGGTCCTGTAGGGGTCCTGACCACTGAAGAACTGGGTAACAAAGTATGATGGACCACAGTCTGTAACTGTAGAGCTACAGAGTGAAACTATACGGTCAGTGGAGCTGATAAGATGGACAGTGAGTGTAGAAACAAGGAGGTGGACCTAATGAAGCGGCTGCTTGGTGTACAGTTTAAGCAGAACATCAACCCTGTTCACCTGACTGAGTTCCACAAAGCCGAACAGAGGGAACAGTATTAAACTCGTTTAACAACTTTCTCTGCTAAGCTGTTCATTCAGATACTCAGGCTGTGTTTAGTGCTCTGAACATGAAAGTGTGATGTCTATGATGAACAGCCAATCATGTGAAATCATTAGAGTCTGTTTAAACACAGAAAATGAATCATTACATTAATAACATCTCAGTGCTTATTGGAGTAATAAGTAGTTCACAGCCCTGATATCTGTAGTATAATTCATTTTCTCTTACTAAGAACCATAAGAACTGATCTTCATGTGATTCATGCCACAAACGTCACTAAGAAAAGCGTGACTGGACTCCATCAGTCCCTGATTAGTCAGAAGCTCAGCTCTGATTGGTCAAGTCAAGTCAGTCTTATAGTGCTTTTTACAGCAACGCTGTCCAGATCCTGAGCGTAATCTCTCTCAGAGGTCCTGGTCATTCATTATCGTGGGGTGACAGTCTCTCTTCACCTGGACTGTGGTCAGAGTGATGGTTCATCTGAGCTCGGTTCTTTGCACCTTCCATTCGTAGAAGCAGATTTTCTCTCCTCAGCAGCAGAATCACCACCACTAACCCCACAATCACAGCAGCTCCCATCACACTCAGTACAATCACCCACACCGGTACAGCAGCTCCTTTATCTGTGTCCAGATCTGAGTGGTCACCTACAAAACAAACACACACAGATCTGTAATACAGCACATCTGAACCACAGATGGGCCTACGCTGCACTATTATAACCTGATAGTATGAAGTGATTTTCCAGGTGAGGAGCTCCATCAGAATGACTGACGATGCACAGTGAGATGGTCAGTCTTTAGCCCTTCAGGCCTTCTGACATTTTCAAACATGATTGTTTTTATGACTCAAAGCTTTGACGAGTCCTGTAAAGTGAGATGGTTAGTAGTGTAACTGATGGAGTGATTGAGCAAAAGCCAAAGAGAGTAAAAAGAGAGAAAAGTAGGAAAAATAGGAAAATATAGAATACAGTTCCACACTGTGCAGGTTTCGGTGTGATTTTCAGTCAGCTGGACTTTTTGCACCATGGAGCTTCATATTTTGCAGCCAAACAGAAGAATTAAACTTTCTTTCCTATCTGCTTGCCTGGATTTTGCCTGATTTATATCATGGATATATATTTTCAGAGCTAACTAGCTTGGAGATCCACAAGGCTACCGATCAGGAAAAGTCAATAATGGCTCAGTATTAAAAGGCTGAACAGCAGATGTGTTCAGATAACCGGCCGACGCTCAGTGGTCAACAGCGAAGGGTTGATTTCAATGCATCCATTTGACAACACAACCCAAAGCATGACGAACACAGTGACCTATGAGTGAGCAGATAAATTTTACTTTATTTACTTTATTATATGAATACAATACAGCTATACATCCAGATTAGTCTGACAGCGGCTACTGAATAATTCAGATGAACTTCTCTGACGAATCTTTAGCTCAAAGGCTCGGTAGTTACCCCCGGGTTTAAGGGGTCAAATCGTTAGACTATAGACAGGAACCATGTAATGAAGAACCTCTGTGTTCAGTTCCATCTCAGTCAGCTTACACACCACCACCAGAACATCAGCACTTATCTGGAAATTGCATGTCTTGAGGAGCAAAAAAAATAATTAATTAATAAAAAGCAACAATACTAAAATAATAATTCATACCTTGGACGGTCACTGAGTAGGTGTGGATAACTTCTTCTTCCCTGATGGTCAGTATAGTATAAACCCCGTTATCAGATAGAGTCACTGCTCTCAGCTCCAGAGCAGAGATTACTGACACTCTCTGTGTGTATTCAGGTTTACACTGTAGTGAATCTCTATCCACTGTACAGATCTGACCGCTGGATCGATTAGCTGCATCTGTGCTGTTATAAATCACCT
>NW_023494806.1:23385292-23395292 GCF_904425465.1 Colossoma macropomum | reverse complement strand
GTATTTAGTTTAGTACTGTCTCTGTTAGAGTCCTGAGTTTAAGATCATTCTGTGTGTATTTAGTTTAGTACTGTCTCTGTTAGAGTCCTGAGTTTAAGATCATTCTGTGTGTATTTAGTTTAGTACCGTCTCTGTTAGAGTCCTGAGTTTAAGATCATTCTGTGTGTATTTAGTTTAGTACTGTCTCTGTTAGAGTCCTGAGTTTAAGATCGTTCTGTGTGTATTTAGTTTAGTACTGTCTCTGTTAGAGTCCTGAGTTTAAGATCATTCTGTGTGTATTTAGTTTAGTACTGTCTCTGTTAGAGTCCTGAGTTTAAGATCATTCTGTGTGTATTTAGTTTAGTACTGTCTCTGTTAGAGTCCTGAGTTTAAGATCATTCTGTGTGTATTTAGTTTAGTACTGTCTCTGTTAGAGCCCTGAGTTTAAGATCATTCTGTGTGTATTTAGTTTAGTACTGTCTCTGTTAGAGTCCTGAGTTTAAGATCATTTTGTGTGTATTTAGTTTAGTACTGTCTCTGTTAGAGTCCTGAGTTTAGACAGATCAGAACATCATCTTTTCAGATACATAAAGTCTGAATATTTCACTGTTAATTAAAAGTGTTTTATACTGCAGAACCACAGTTTTTTAAAGCACTTTCCAAATCAACAGCATCATCTTCATCGTCTCGTTAATGAATCCTCTGATATTTACTGTAGTTAATCAGGTCAGTTCGGCTCCTTGACCCAGACTAATGAACATCTACAGGAGGTCTGTTGGGATGGAGGACATGAGAATACCGAACTAACACTGGTCAATCACAGTAAAGAAGGTGTATAAATGACAATAATTCCATCAGAAAATCCTAATAAACAAACATCTCCTCTTTATTTCAGATTCAGATGATTCTCACCATCACACTCATACAGATCCCACTCATCTGAGCTCCATCAACTCAGACAGGTTAATTCATCCTGACCATCTACATGACCATCTTACACCACTGTGGCTCCATATAAGGCCTCTTTTGTTTTGGGTTTCAGACCTGAGGCCCTGTCGTCTTCTACAGAGACTGGACTGTCTGATCCACAGTCTGTTTCTACCCCTTTATCCCTGACAGTTAAACAGCCTGTTTGTGTTACTGTGCCTTTAAGACTGACGTATGTAAATGAGCTCTGTCCTGATTGGATGTGCCTTGTTCAAAAAGCAGTCAGGGCTGAAACACTCCTTATAGCATCTGCGTGAGTGGGCGGAGCTAAACTGGCTTTAGGTGTAAATGTACTGCTCTTTGTGACGTCACAGAAACGTTAATTTAAAACAGGCTGTTTGTGTAGCTTATTTTCTGTATGTGGGACCAAAAGCTAAGAAATAATGAGCTGAAGCTGATTTAAGCACTAAAAAATGACCCAGCTGAGATTAGACAGTCGACACATCAAGCAGTGGCTGAAAACACCAACATTTTACTATTATTTTAAAGTTTTCTTATTTCTTTATTATTACTATCACTTTTGTTTCTATTATCATCACTTGTTTTAAGCATTACTATTATTTCTATTTCCCCTCTAAACCTTTTATTACTTCTTTTTTCCTTACTTTACCCGATTCTCTCTCTGAGCATTATTAGCTGTGCTACTTTTAAGAAATGCACTGTACAATAAATCTAAGTATTATCAGTGCAGAGCCAGCAGCAAACCCTAAACTCAACATGAATAACTCCAGAGGCTCTGAAGAAGCACCATGTAAATGGTCTGAAATGTCAAAGGTCATAAGGACTCCAACTTCTGCTTTCCAGTGAGCAGCGGAGCTCCTTCCTGTACAGAACAGGCATTCTGGGGGATTTTACTGCAGATGTTGGGTTTACTGGAAACTCCTGTAAACACGTCCGGAGCTCCATCACTCACTCTGCCTCATTTTAACTTCATACCATCAGTCATCACAAACTCAGACTGAGGTTTACTGAAATGAAAACTCACACATTTAATTAAAAAGAAAAGTTTAATATAAAACTACAAAAATGTGCCATGTGTACATTTAGATTCAGTGCACTGACAGTTTGATGGTGTTGAGGACCTGTTTCACACACATTCACCTCTACATGCTCTGAATGACTTGTTCGCTTTCAATTCCCACGTTAAAAAGAAAAAACTACAGAAACCAATGAAAAAAGAAACAAATAAATAAAATAAATAACACATTCTGTTATCCCTCAATTACACACCAGTTCATGCTACATACACATCTTCTGATAGAGCTACTTCTTCTTATGTGAAGTAACTGATATGACCGTTATCCAGCTGGAATGGATGGATGTGTGTATGGCTGTAGTTTACACTAGAACCCCCTCGCCTACCTGTGTAAAATGATCAAAGTGTAGGTTACTCTGGATAAGAGCGTCTGCTACATGCCGTAAATGTAAACGTAGGCGTGTCTGACCTGCAGCCACTCAGGGCACACAGAGGGAGTGAATGAGTGTGTGTGAAACAGGCCTAAGGCACTCGGTTCAGTCTTACAGGTGTTATGTTGTCTTACTTCAGCCTCATAAAACAGCACAGAATTACACAAATGAAATTAAAGCAGGCACAGAAACATTTATACATATAACAGAATATTCACACAGACGTCTCAAGCTACCTCACTGAAAGCATTCGCATTTATAGACAAACAGCTTTGGCACAAAGTAATAAACACCCTTCATAATACTGAGAACACCCTGCAAAAACAAAAGGCATTTACAGGCATAAAAGCAAATATTTTTAAAAAGTCCCTGCAGCAGATCTGCCAGCTGAATTATATTCTTATCTTGCAATTGCAACACGTGCAATAAAGGCTTGGAAGTATTTCGGACGCTAGAGGCGTAATAATGCATCAAAACATCACGACTTTGCAGTTTAAAATGGGTTAATGGTCATCCTATCATGACATCTAATGCAGTTACATTGTTTAAATGCTGAACTACCAGCTCAATACGCGACCCACTCCAGCATGTTCATACCATTCAGCACGTGATTATAGTCAGGCTTTTCTGCATTTCATTTTCATTTAAAATATCAGTACCAGCATTGTGTATCAATGAGCTGAGTGTATCGTTACACTGCTAATGAACACAGCTTATTTTGTCCTATGGCATTAGATAAACACTAAAATCATCCAAATCTGAACATGGCAGTATCAACCAGCTCACTGTAACACCAAAGACATGAATGGTGGACATTAGCATATCAAAATTATGCTGGTTTCATTTTTATGTTTTATACTACTATCAAGCTGGTGTCTCTCTTATTGCAGTTTGAATGATGCTTCCCAAATACTGCAGTTATCATTTATTCTCGTTTATGCATGTATCTTTACTCCCCCCTCGTCTGCAGGACTGAAATTCAGATTAAGGCCAACCATGAATTTGTTGTGCCCCTCATAAATGGCACCGTAACCAGTGTGGACACCTTCACTGTCTATACTGACCCAGGCTTACTCTGAAGGGAAGGACTGGTGTTCCAGATGTCTTCCAGCTGCTGGACAGACATTTGTGTGGGGAAATGAAATGCTGATTAAAGGGAGAATGTCTTATGGGTGTTTTTGATCTTACATCAGGTAGCTGTGTATGTAAACATGCCCACTGAAAAACACATTCATGTAATACATTATTCTTCTTCTAATCCAAGGTGCAATAAAGCTACAGTGAGCTTATTCTTTGATCTGTGTAAGTAAAAGGGGCAGAGCAAGAGAGAAGAAATGTCTAAAGCCTGTTTACTGCACTTAAAAACAATTAAACATCCAATCAGGAATCCAATCTGCAGTCCATAACAGTCCTTTAGCCATCAACTGGTCATCAGGCTGCACTCCAACTCCCTTCACTCCACTTTTGTTCCTTCACTCCCTGATTCCTCATTTTCTTTTCTCTCTATTTTAGTTATACTCAATTCCCCCCATTAGCTAGACCTCCCGTCACATGATACTACCAAGCTCCACCACATCTTTTCAAAGTGATGCCAACACACCATCACTGGAGCTCAACAAGCTCCCAACGTCCAGGGATGCTCTCTTGGACTCTGGGTCACAAATGACTTCGGTCAGAATTGCTCTGCCTGTTTTCAGCCACTTCTGCTCACTTGGACCTCACATAGTACCAACACTGAACCTGAGATTTCCTTCAGCTGCACTTGTACAATAAGAGTCCTAGATGGTGGAGCTCCACAGAAGGTCACCCATCACTCTCTACCATGGGAACAAAATTTTACAGACCTGATTAAACAAGCTTCCCACTTAGCTGCACTGTAGAAATGAGGCCCAGTTCAGTTTTTATCTGGATTAAATACTTGGCCAGTGTAACATCCCCAAACTTACTGAACTAGATACTGATGAGAACTAGACACTGATGATTCCTTTCTGAAAAAACTTCACATTGTTGAATTCACTAGAGAACAGTCTGTCCACAGTAACAGTCCAGTGTAGTGTAAAGATGGGTAAACAATTACTCAGATCTGACTTTCACTAAGAAACACAGGCGTTTCTCTATTAAGATCTTGGCAGTCAAAGAGCACTTAAGATTTAGAGAACCTTCAGTTTAACCCCTTAAAATCCCAGGGTTATTACATACCAAGGATTATTACTCAGTAACTGCACTGGAACTGGGACTTCAATGCAGAACTAGCTGAGCTGCTCTGAGAAGTTCTACAGGTGTGTAGTAAAACTTTGGCCTGATAAGGGGTTAAGAGGGTTAGTAAGAGATTCCAAAGCTCTGCTGATGAACAGCAGACAGTGCTGGACTCTCTGCACTGACAAATATAAACATCCACTCTCACATTCCCTAGGAATGGAAAAGCAAGAGAGAGAGAGCAGGAGAAAGAAAAGGAAAGATTAAGAATAATCTCTTAGTCTGCCTGGTCATTACTGAGCTCTGCCAGTCTCTGCTGTTCTTCTGCACCGTTATTACCCAGGACAGTCATTGGAACCTACTTAGCATGTCCATTCATAAGAGGTTCCCCTGGATGCTGCTGATTTTTACTCAGCTGTTTGTTCTTCACCACTAAAATCACACATGCAGGAAGAAGCACAGCCACTGCCACAGCCAGCACAACCAGCATTGGAAGCATCCATCCAGCAGCTCCCTCTTTGCAAATGCACGGCTCGCGATCTATAAAACAAAAAAACAGACACAAAACATTTACTGTGAGCTTCATTCACACTGTTTAACTCCAGGAACGTCTGTTTATACAGTACCAGTCGAAAGTATGGATACGTCTACTTATGCAGGATTTATTAGCCAAGTTTTAGAATAGTGAAGACATCAAAGCTATGAAAGAACACGTTATGCAGTGATCAAAAAGTGTTAAACCAAAACATGTGATCTTATTACAAACGTTCCATTTTAGATTCTTCAGAATAGCCCTGCCCTCTTTGCCCTGATTCAGCTTTACACACTATTGGTGTTTCTCTAACAGCTTCATGAGGAGCCACCTGAGATGCTTTTCCAACAGGACTGATAAACAAACATGCTATTAACGTGCTTTACGTCCAAAATGACTTATGGGGGGGGGGTGGGGGGCTACCAGTAATGTAAGTAAGGTGTTGGAAATAAATTCATACACAAATTCCAATTTCAGGACTTTTAAACATACATTTATTGTACATCATGCAGCATGTTTATATTCTGTTGCAGGAGGGTTTGATATCAGTCCTAGGGGGCTACAGTCCAGCAGTTTACCTGTAAAAACTCACTGTACGTGGTAAAAATTAGATAAGAAACCAGGAGCAGCTAAACCACCAAAAACTGAGCTGGACACCAGCCATGGAGTTAAACTCCTGATCTACTGTAATGATCCAGATCTGGTGTAGCACATTATAAAATCACTGTGTAATCACTACAGTAGGATCTCTATAGACTACAGTGTAAAGTGTACCTGATGGAGCACTGCGGCGAGAGCGACTGTGGGTCTGTCTCTGTGCTTCAGAATCATCACCATCACCTGATAAGATACCACAACAACATCACAATGCAAGACCTCAAACTGAATATAAAGATTAAGCAGTTACAACAGAAACCTGATTTATTATCTGATTTAAATGTCCTCTGGGTAGTTTAGCATCTCCACTGTACTGTAGAAATGTACAACTATATGTTATATTATTATATCGTATTATATCGCACAGCGCTTATTTCAATGATGGAGATTAACACAGAACTGAGTCTTGCAGTGTGATATTGCTGTAATAACTGATCTTTCCCAATGGTGTAATGAATATGAAACAAAGGAGAGGCTGAGCTACACAGAGGATCTGATATACTACAGATATGGAAAAAAAAACAATAATAATAATAATAATAATAATAAAAAAAAAAATCACATAAAAGGTAAACACCAGCATTAAACTCATGGCAGCAGTTTGATAAACACTGTTTTCTGGTTTGAAATTTAAATAACTGTTAAAAGCTTGTAGTGCTGTACTATTTAATTCAGCTCCACCTTGCTAATGACTGCTGCTGCCACTCAGACATCAACTGTACAGGACAGTACAACAGTAATACAGCGTCCTTCTGTATTTTACATTCACTGTTTTCAAAGCTGAAATGGTATGATGTACCTAATAAACTGTCAATCAAGTCCAAGTGTAACAAACAGGTATGAAAATGTTAAACTGTCATGTTCAACACTACCAGGACAGTAAAGTGATGCTACTTGCAGCACCGGCTTAGCTACACTCTTAAAGATGGTTCTTCCAGGGTTCTTTAGTAATGAAGAAGGTTCTATGAAGAACCATGAATGACCCTTAAATGAACTCTTTGTATGATTCAAGAGTTCTTTGCGTCATGAAAGCATTCTTCAGAATGTGCTGTAAACAGTTCCACATGGAACCTTATTAATAAGGGTTCTATACAGCGCCCAAAATGGTTCCTCTATTGTTACGATGTCAAGCTTGTAACAATAGAAGAACCCTTTTGGGTGCTGTATGGAGCCCTTTTCAAAAAGGCCCTACATAGAACCCTCCACAACACATTCTCCATTAATCTGAACCTTTCAGAGTGCATGCAGAGGGTTCTCTGGGTGTTCATGGTTCTTTACAGAACCGTTTCCTTTACTAAAGACCCCTTCAAGAACCGTCTTTAGGAGAGTAGGAGGCTAACAGCTCAACACAACACAGGACGGACCAGGTTCTGGCTGACTGATGCTCCACTAACACGAGTGTAAAGGAACAAAGACCCATTTCTGAAAGGGGCAGCTGAGTTACTGGAGTGTTTGTGGTGCACTGAGCTGTTGGTGCTCTTAAACCAGGGGATTCTAAGATTTCACCCTCAGAGGTTCTCAGTGTCCAAAGAGGAAATGAGCTGAATGTAACTGGTCACTAAACTGGGCACATCTGTGTGTGTGTGGATGTGCAGTACATCACCTGTCTTTCCTTCAGGAGACACGTAATGTTACATGGTGGTGTGACGGATCTGAATGGATTAAATCAGTAACTGATCTGAGCGAAACCGGGGAAAACAGAGAAATCTATAAACGTGGAGTTTTCCTGATAAGGATTATAACGGGAACGTTCCAGCCTCTACTGTCTAGGAGGGTCTGAGGCTGTGTGACAAGGACACAAACTAAACGTGTTTCTGTTACAACGTTAGACAGCTTACCTGTCTGGTTACCTCTGGGAAGCAAATTTCAAGCTTTGTTTTTTGATATCAGTGGTTGTGGGTTAGCTGTGGGTTAGTTCTCCTTGAGTAAGATCAGAATGGGAGTGGAGCATCGTAGCATGGGTGGCAACGTTTGGACGACTTCAATCTTAAGGCGCTTTTCCGCTACGTGGTACAGACTCGACTTGACTCGCCTTGTTTTGGTTTTCCTTTAGGCAAAAATGGTACCTGGTACTTTTTTGGTACGATTTCCATAGAGGTCCAATCGAGCTGAGCCAACACCGAAAGGTGACGGAAAAAACGCTACAGACAACCGACTGGTCAGAATCTGGTCTGGTCAGAATCGCTAAACACATATCACTGCTGTTGGAAGAAAACCTTTTATGCCCCATTTTTGACATTTTTCTGTTTTTGACATAATTTGAAAATGCCTGCTGTCCTTTACATTGTGTGTAACTTTCATGATGAACGGACTAAAAGAAATGACCTAAAATGACTTGGAAAAAAGTCTGGTTCCATTGAATTACATTGAAAGTAAAGTAGGTTTTTTCCTTCTCCTGTAAAGTTACTGTTTTGACATACAAGATTTTGTTCTGACAACAGCGATATGCTAACGTTAGCTACCAGGTTAGCGCAGCCTCTCGTGTGGCCTTTTTTTGAGCAACCAGAATCGTCTCGTCGTCTGAACTCTGACGTAGTTTTCCCCAAACTCTCCTTTTTTGTCTTGCTGCCATCAGCCTCTTCTGAACAGAATTTGTCTCCTTCACATCTTTTTGTTCAGTTTCGTTTGGCATCGCTATGACGACCTGCTACACTGAGGGGGTTCTACATCTTCAGTGGAAAACGGAGTAGCCTGTACCGCGCCGAGTCAAGTCAAGCAGGTACCATGCAGTGGAAAAGCGGCTTTTTACGTAGCCATTTATTAGTGAGTGTAGGCCACATCTACCAAAAGGGACAACTCAAAGTAGGGTTTGCTGGCTGTTCACTGCAGCAATGCAGTAAAACGAGGAGAAACAGTTCACAGAACCCAAGAACCGTAATTTATTTGGGAAAAGTGAGTTTTTCAGGGGGCTGAGGTAAAAACATGGGGGCTGAAGCAGCCCTGAATAGGCTCTAGAATCGCTCCTGGTTTGTCCCACAGCCAGCTTAACTCTGCTGTACTTGTTAGACCTTTTGTGATTAGTGCACTGTGTGGCCCCACACTGATAGGCTGACTGACCAGATCCTGTTTCTAGTTTTCTGTTCTTGGGATGTTGTTTTCTCAGAATTTGTTAAATCACAAACAATTCTGTAGAAGGAATGGAGTCAATTTTGATTAGGCTGCTGGGAAACCCCTGCACCCTCTGGGGTAAAATCCAGGTAGAGGAAACAATACGACGCTGCCCAATTCTACTGTATAAGGTGTAAAAAAAAAAACAGAACTAAGGTCATACCTTGGATGGTCACCTCGTAGATATGAATGGCCTCTTCATTCCTTTGGTCCATTACAGTATAAACTCCACTGTCAGATGGAGTCACTGCTCTCAGCGCAAGAGCAGATGTTAGAGACGCTCTCTGTGTGTATTCAGGTTTACACTGTGCTGAGCGTCCATCCACTGTACAGATCTGACCACTGGATCGATCTGCTGCTCCTGTGCTGTTATGCATCACCTCCACTGTATCAGGTATGTCCAAATCCAGCATCAGAGTTTCACCTGGTTTTAACTGGACTGGAATGTTCATGGCTGAGGAGAGAAAGCAAACAAGAACTTTAATTCAGCATCTGTGTGTTTAATGAAACACTGGGATTTGGTCAGCAACGTTCATTCTAGAAAGCAGACGGACACTTACGCTGAACCAGAAGACGGACATCACACAGATCTTTACCATCACAGTCACACGTGTACCAATCCCTCTTAGTGAAATCAGCTTCAGTGATGATGAGAGAGAAATCTCCCTTCAGGTACTGATCATGGATCATCTGATATCCCTCCTTTGATCTACATGAAGTCTGATCACACTCAGCCAGAACATCAGTGGGTTTATGGAACACAGACCATCTGACCAAACCAGAGCATCTCTCAGAGCAGGGCAGAGTAGCAGAGTCATGAAGCTTCACCTTCACTGAAGGAAGAGCGGACTCAGACACTGAAAGAGAGAATAAATAACACTGGGTTAAAGTTCACAGAAAATCCTCACCAATTCTTCAAAAGCTTTAAATCAGCTTATCCTGAACTCAGACTACACTCCAACCATTTCAGAGTTTCAGTACATGAAGCTGTTTCAACATCTATTATAACTTAATTACACAGTTTTAAACGATGCCACTGCTTAGAGACGTAAATGTAGCCTTGAAAACAAAGATAAATGGAAAATGTTTAAACAGTGGCAGTGCGGTACTTACCCACAATTAACATAGCGACCA
>NW_023494806.1:23340292-23380292 GCF_904425465.1 Colossoma macropomum | reverse complement strand
CAGGTCTACGTGAGTCAGACAGTAATCAGATTTCTGCTTTGCAACCAGCCAATAAGCTCACAGAACACAACGTGACGTAAACATAATGTAAATCTCAAACCGCTTCAACAGTGTTTTGCTGTGTTTCGCGACATCCACAGTCCGATCTCACGCATGCGCAGACTGAGAAATCCAATAGAAATCATAGTAAAAGCTTACATGCAATGAGAAATCAGATTACTGAGCTAAAATTCGGATTTCTTAATCAGATTTCTAGATCAGAGTGTGATGTTCACATGACCATTTGAATGACTGGATAACTGCAGAAATCTGATTATGATCTGATTACTGGGTGCATGTATACATACTGAATGACTGAGACACACAGATTCATAAATACTGAGCTGATACACTCAGAGAAGCAGACTGTGTATCATGAGAACATGTATTACAGTAACAGTTACATTGTCCAGCTCTATTAGCAACGATAGATCTTCCTCTCCATCCCACCTTACAGAAGCTGCTCTCAGCCAAATCACAGAACACAGCCTCACTGTCTCAGCGCCTCTGATTGAGTCAGTCTGTGTATTTAACTAATCTATAATTGGCTTAATTGAGCGTGTATGAAGTTATTAGCATGTTTACTGCACGAATATCACAGTAAGGCAAATCAAAAGTGGATACATTTCTGTTATGGCCAATGAAATTAATGTCTACATTTTCTTTCTTTCTTCTTTTTACAACTGGCAGATCGTCGTGATTTTAATGTTTTAATGGGTCTCAGGTTTTATGCGAACAAGGAGCCCCTGATTTCCACAGGATCTTCTAATACAGCCAACTTTCTCTAGAAAGCCTCCATGATTGTTACGGCTGTTGTTCCTGCCCCCCTCTCTCTCTCACTCTCCCTCCCTCCCTCTCCCTCTCCCTCTCTCTCTCTCCCTCCCAGCCACAACATGAACACGACGCTGAAGTTAGCTCCACCGTTCCATCTTAAAACGGTGTGTCGGTTACTGCTGCCGCTGGACCCGGTGCTGTGCTAACGGTAGCAGTTTAAGGTGGAATGGAAAACTTAGCCTTGTTTCAAAGAAACAGTGAAGTCGACGACAAACGTGAACAAGTGCACCAGAGTGTAAACTTAACGCCTTTTAGTGTGTAGGTCTGTGTATTAACTACTGAACTGTAACTACTGAACCTTAACTACTGAACTGTAACTACTGAACCGTAACTACTGAACTGTAACATCTCAGGCCGTTGTAACCAGGCAGCTAGCTGGTGAGCTATCCAGCCAACAAGACCGCTAATCGGGCTGTTCGGCCATTCGTTTAATATCTTGAAAAAATAAAAAGAATAATAAACACCGTTGACCACGGTTATTTGCATGACGGTTCCCTTTTTAAATATATCGCCACTCGGCTGGACATGACCTGCTGAAAAGCCCACAACCTGTAAACGCCAGACAAGACGGCCAGAGACCAAGTTGGGTACGGTTAGCCAGCTGACAGCTAACGTGTTCTGAACTTAAGCGCAGCGGCGAGTCTCACAGCTCACCGGCTCACAGCTCACACGCTCAACGCTCACACGCTCACCGGCTCACCGGCTCACACGCTCACCGCTCACAAGCAGCTAGCTGGTGAGCTATCCAGCCAACAAGACCGCTAATCGGGCTGTTCGGCCATTCGTCTAATATCCGGAAAAAATCAAAAGAATAATTAACACAGCTCACAGCTCTTTCAGAAATTCAGACACATAACTCACAAACTCACTTGCGGCAAGGCTGTAGTCGATTTTCCGCGGGGAAATAGGTTTTCTCGGGACCCTCGGTCTTCTGTAGCTCCTGTTGAGGATGTTACGCGCTTCAAAGCAGTGCTGACACTTGCGGTGTGCACTGTGTCGATACAATGTCTCTGCGCCTCAACTCAAGCAGCAGTCACGTGATAACTGAGGTGCCACCGAAACCATGAAGGGGAAAAAGAAAAAAAATAGAAGGGTTTCCTCGAGAGGGACTAAGTGACCGAGTGACACAGACACGGACAGAAAACATCACAGACACTGTTCCAGTAATTAAACAGATCCACCATGGACGAAAGAGACCCGGGTCTCAAGTGTGGGATCACTGTCATTTAGACAGGCAACATAAAGTGAGGTGTGCTGAAAGGAAAGTCCGTGAGTTTTCCAAAAAGGAGAATCTGTACTAAGCTGTTCTACAAGCAGACCAACTTCATTAAACTCATGATGTCTGTGTGTCAGGACAGAACCTCTTACCTGCAGGTACATTTCTTAGCAGCCACGTATTGTTCTGCCGTGGTTTCCTGTTTCTTTCACATCTCATCTGCATTTTGTTCCTAGAAATCTTGTTCAGCTCTGTACGGCCCACCTGCCGCGTCTGCCACGAGAACAACCAGAGAGAGGGAGGTCAAGGTGGGATCAGACCGGGACCAAAGAAACCCATTTTCTCACATGTATGATATGAGACCAAACGCTACGCTTCTTCAAAGCTGCTTGACAGCATCATCATTATAAGTGATGTGGAGCCGATTCTAACAGAACCGAATCTTAGACTCCACCACGTTTTGGAGTCGGAGTCGACTCTTTGGAAATGCTTGGAGTCGATTCCGTGTTTTTTAAAATCACAATTGACTAAACCACGCCCACACTCGTCACCAGCCGCCGTAAGAACAAACTCTGCTCACACAAGAACGGTTTAGATCCTCCCGCACCGAGGCTCTGCATTCTCTTCATGTTTAGAGGCACAGCGAACAATTATTAGGAACGGAACAAGCAAAGAATATCAGAAACAAACGCTACTTTTCACGGAGCTTTGTGGAAAAGAGGATGAAGCTGACATTTTGCCCTTTTTTACCAGCTTCTTATTCAAATTTTCGTTCCACCTTAAATGGCACTGCGTTATACACTTGCGCCTTGTCACAGCTGCATCACTTAAGGTGGACTGGACAAGTTGAATAAGAAGCTGCAGAATAATTGTGAAAAGAGGAAAAATATAACATCCAGCTGGTCCACTTTCAAAGAATTCTGACTATAGGAATGATTCTCTCAGTACATCAGTCCTCATGTGAAGTGATGATTTCAGCATATAGCACTGTAATCTGTAGCTACTCCAACAGGGTGCACTCTGTTCAGGATGGTTTGTCCTTTTATTGCCGGCTATGGAGCTGTACTGGGTAAAATAAAGTGGACTCCAGGAGTCGACTCTGTGAATTCCAGCGGCAAGGAGTCGAAAGCTCCAGAAAACTCTGATTCGGATTCTCGTCCTAATTAGGGGTGGGCGGATTGACCCAAATATCGATAGTATCGATACCAACGTTAGTACTGGTATCGAATCGATACTAGCGTGAGGGGATCGATACTTCTCTCTTCTATGTTCAGTACGTTGCTGTCGTTTCATCAAAAAGTAGACATGTCTCTGCAAACACTGCTACTTTCACATCTCGCATGCGCACTATGCTCCTTTTCCTCTCCTGCTAAGCTGTTTTGGAGTCGTGCCGTCATGTGACTCAGCGGCGCTGGGAGCGTATCGATACTTGTAGGTTGCAGTGATGGAGATCATGGCAGAGAGAAAGAGGAGCGTCGTGTGGAGTTTTTTTATGGCTATAAATGAAAACCTTGCAGAAGAAACAGGGAGAGGAGAAGGAAAATCCCTCAGACAGATCTCGACCCCCAGCACAGAGACAGAGGTCACTGGTAGAGTCCAGGTATATTCATTCATGTTCAGGGGTGGAAATAGTTGTACATTCTTGCCAGTAAAGCTAAATATACAACAACCCTTTTGTGTTAACTGGGTAAGGAACACTAGAGGACTCCTATATTGAAGCTACATGTACATAGGCTATAGACCAGGGCTTCACAACATGCGGCTCTTTTACTGTCCTGTTGTGGCTCCACAGCTGAATCAGATTAGTAGGTAAAAATAAAATAATCCTCCTTTACAGTAAAATAAAGCTCTGCTGATCGTTCAACACAGTTTAACAATAAATGGTCTTAAACTCTGGAGTTAATGTAGAACTGCTAATTCACCCTTTAACCCTGAAGATCAGCGCAGACTGCTGGTCACCATAGCAACACAGACAACAATCTCGCATAGCTAGTAGCTAACGAAACGGCAAAGAGAGAGATTTAAGATGAACATCAATAATTTGGAGATGAATGAACTTAGTGTTTATAATCACTCCAGCTGGTTTCCTGATACGTTTAATCTGCAGTGAGAAACTGACGAACACTAAAAAGTCACGAGGCTGAAGTCAGTTTCTCACTCGCCAGCATCCGATTCAAATTGTCATTTTCATTGCCATGACGTTAAAATGCACATAAGATGTTGTGGCTCCCAAAGTAGACTTTTGCTGAAAGGACAAAATGGCTCTTAATGCTTATGTTGCTCTACCCTAGACTTTGTTTTGTCATGTCACCTAGGTGATTCCCCAAAAGCAGTGGATATTACAGACAGCCTTGCTGAAGTGTGATTGCAAAGGACCTCCAACCTCTCTCTGCGGTTAAAGATGAAGGTTTTAGGAATTTTGTCAATACATTCGATCCACTTTACAAGATTCCAAGTGGAAAAAGTTGAATGGAAGGGAAAATACCTGCACTGTATGAAGAGTGCCGCTCAAAAGTGAAAAAAACCTCTGGAGGGTGCAAACAATGCTGTACTCACAACAGACATGTGGACATCAAGAGCCACCGAGGCTTGTTGAACTGTCTCATGCCATATTGTTGGTGAGAACTGGCAAATGCAAGCATAGGTCCTGGAAATCTGTAGTTTTTGCTTAAGTGAGTGCTTAAGTGAGGAAGACCGGTCCAGTCTCTACATTGATGCCCTGAGGTCATTTGAAGAAGTAACAAGAGAGAAATCAACTAAAAACATGAGTTTTAAAGTGATTCCCCTGGTGTGACTACTTCTGAGATCAACTGCATCTAATGAGCGTCAACGTAGCAAGCTAGCTGCTGAGCTGTCAGCACAATGCCAACGTCGTTTCAGAGGTACTGAAAGCTTCATGGTCTTGCTGTCAGCACCTACCTGGACACAAGATCTAAACACCTTGACATGGTAAATGTTGAACCTGTGAAAAGGCGATTCATCACTGAAATGCAGTCAACGAACCAGACCTCAACCCTTTTAATATCAGCTCCTGAACCAAGCTCAAGCTCAGCCACCAGCTCGAACTCCAGCTCTGCCTCAGCAATGGCTCCTGCGACTACCTCACTCTCCACTGCAGGGGCTGCTGCATCCCCATCTGCAGCAAAAGGTGAGATATGCACAGAGTTTGACTCTCAAGTCCTTGCATCCCAGCAGCATCGCACAACTGGCACTGATGCCTTAACTGAAATGCGCCAGAACTCAGAAGAGAAGCCAACTCCACAGGATCAAGACCCACAGCTTTGGTGGAAAAGAATGAGCCAACAATCCCCTCTCTAGCAAGCTTGCCAAGAAACACCTGGGAGTCACTGCATCATCTGTACCTGCAGAAAGGATTTTCTCGAAAGCAGGACAGTTAGTAAGCCAGAGAAGAAGTGCAATAAAAGGGGAAAATGTAAACGTGATTGTTTCTGAACAAAAATAATGCAGTAGTTCTCAACAGGGGGACAGGGCTCAAAAGGGGGCCTCAGGGAAGATTTCTTTGGACACAACGAATGAGAGCCAATAGTAGTTTGTGCTTTTGTTTAGTTATTTGCACTTTATTTACTTTATTTTTCACAAATAATTGTGTGCACTTTGTTTATTAAAAGGTGTAATGAAAGGGAGAATGTTTATTTTGTTATGTTATTGCTTCTGAACAAAAACTGAAAAAGAAGAAAATAAAACTAACACATTTTTTCTCTAGTAATAATTTTGTGCACTTTATTTTAGAAAAAGCGAGAGAAGTGCAATGTAAGGGAGAAGTTGTGCTTTGTTATTTATTTGTTTCTGAACAAAAACCAGACTGAAAGAAAGAAAACTGTAAGCTTTAAAACATTCACTTTTCTGCAGTAGTAATTTTGTGCAGAATTCATGTTTGCAAATTCACTTCATTACAGTATTAACAAAATATTTTTTATTTGCCTAAAAACGTTGCCGTCCTGGGTTTAAACCTGCACTTGATTAACTAATTTAACTGCAGTAGAAAGGCAAAAATCACAAAATCACTTAGTGGTCCTGATATATATTCAGATTTACCATATTGATGATAGATAGATTCATCTCATAAATCATGACACACTGCTGTCCCCTACATGAAAGTGCATAAGCTGCTTTTCTAAGTAAAAAGTATTGGTATCGGTATCAGTATCAGCGATACTGGCCCTGTATTTACTTGGTATCAGATCAATACCAAATTTTGCAGTATTGCACTCCACTGGTCCCAGGTCCCAATGTCCTCCCTCCAAGTGAACACTTATGACGCTGTCACAGGATGAGCAAAAGGGCACAAGCGTTCAAGGCATCGGAGGGTTGAGGGCAGAATTGGGACACATATCACTGCACCGCCATGAAGCTGCGCCCCCATGTGATCAGAAATGGAACAATAATAATAATACTACTATTAGTTTGTGCTGTAGGAATCACTGTTTGTGTCAGCAGCATTTCTGAGAAATTTAATGTTACATTTTATTGCCTGTGACATCACTCAGCTGGTGTAACGTGATCAACTTTAAAGAAACCATAACTTGAAAAACTACTGGGTCCACAGCTTTGGAATTTTGCATGGATGTAAGAATTTATATTTGTGTTTTTTTTGTTTGTGGAAATCCTTGATAAACCACACATGGGTTGCATGGTTATGTTCTTGGTGGTTACATTAAATTCTTCGTTGATATTTGGTGAACATTTTAACTTGTCACAAAATGATGAGTACACATGATCCATCCAAAGACTGATATTGATATTTCCTCAAACTGACACTAAGCTTGTTGCCTGCTTCATTTTGAAAATGTGTTTAAACAGCTAAGGAGAAATTTTAAATCATCACTTTTAGTCCGGTATTCTACTCAATGCAGTGATGAAGCTGAATGACTAAAACTTTAAAAGCCAGGCAACTCTGTTGTAATCATGGATATCGGCTGCTCAGGAGGCAAAAAGCTTTTTTCTCAGATCTTCATCATCAAAATGCTGTCTGAATCTCCATGGTAAGAGCAATGTCTCTGATTGAGCTTGCTTTAGGATGTATGGGTAACGTATTTTGTTATGAGAAACGAGACAATAAAAATGTGATTTTTCAAAAACAAAAGTTGAAAGAGTGATTTGTGGCTTTAACTGGAGTATATGAGATCATCTCACACCTCACAGCTCATGGTAAGTGTAGGTTGGTTATATGAAATATTATGGGTAATTATTTAATTGCGATTATGAAGGGGATTTTTACTTCCAGAACACAGGTCCTGGCAGATAATTGCCTACTTACAGGCTTCTTTTCAGTAATCATGGCCGTGTATGTGAAGCACATACGAATGAAAATGCACTTGTAGGAAAAAATACGCAGAATCTATATATCTATATCTATCTATACATATATACATATATATATATATATACATACACACACACACACACACACACACACACACACACACACACACACACACATTTTTTACTGGGGACTCAGTTCTTGGAATTTTGGAACCAATTCTTGATACCCAGTCCTAACTGCAGTGCACTTAGAATCCAAAAGGTGTGCATCATTACTGCCACCTAGACACAGCCTTACAGTTGATTTTAGTTTTGTTTGTAAACCGCTTGAAGTGCTACCGAAATTCAAAATGGTAAAAAAAGTAGTTTCTGCATTACATCCGAAACCCAAAGATTGTGCATCATTGCTGCCACCTAGCTACAGAATACATGGTTGATTTTGGTGTATATAATGTGGTTGATTTAGATTAGAGATGTGTACACACACACACACACACACACACACACACACACACACACCACACACACACACGTAGTTTCACAGTTAAAGGTTGTCCAGTATGCATACTGATTTACTAATAATTCTGGAGCTACTCAAAGTTGGATAATATCTGTTGAATATCTCACGTCCAATACAGCCGGAGCAAAAGTGACGTAGAAGCGTTTGAGAGAAGACACACTCTCAGATTTATATTTCAGATGTGCAAGAAGGACAGCAGTTAACAACAGCCAACTACAATAACATTAAAAACACATAAGTACATGTACTCACCACTGAACAGCTGCATGAACCTCGTCCACAGCTACTCCAACAAGCCTCAGGCTGAATAAGCCTGTAGGAACTGAGCGTCTCCATCTGTCCTGGCTGACGGTCACTGCTGGTGCTCCAAAGACGATGGTGAAACAGCCTCAAGCTGCTTTCTGCTCCATTTCTGTGCTGAGACCTGGGTCTGCAGCTGGAATCCTCTTTACATTTGAAAAAGTGAACTGGCTCCTCCATTATGGACAGTAATGGACATCCAAGACCATCAGTCATCACGCTGGAGAAAGCTGTCTGGATCACAACACATGGAAGAGTTGAATGGGAGACATCATATATAAAAGGTGAACAGTAATATATGAAAGGTAGACGAAGGCTAGAAAAACCAGCAAAGACCACGTGGCAGGTCAACAGCAAAACCAGCATGACCATACTGGGTGACCAGCTAAACCAGCACCAGAAATAAAACACATGCTGGTCTGTGCTGGTTTTCATAGCTGGGATGGATCTGAGCTTTTAAAAACATATCTGTGCTGTGTAAATATGGGAGGCAAATCCAGCCAAAAAAGTAAATACTGTTCTATTAAAACAATAAAATGTAAATCAAAACTCTTTTTGCCATTTCTTTTTCAAAACACCTGAGCAAATATCCTGCCAAAATGATAATGAAATGAAGTACCTATATCTGCAATTAAATTTTCCACATAAGCACGAGACATTTGTGAGAAAAATGAAAATAAATTTAAGAGAGTTATTTGTCATTTCATTCATGGCCGTATCTAAAATGGAAAAGCTTCACTCTGGCTTTTCTTCATGAAACGCGTAATTCCTGTCAAAACTAGAATCAAGATGTGATGTTCTTCTTCATACCAATCGGCTGCGTATCTGACAAAAGGAAAATGAAAATGTAAAATGTAAAATGGATAAATCAACAGCAAAGTGATGGTTTGTGATTCAGTTTTCGAGGTGGACGCGCTTTAAGTGTCAGAATAAAACAATAGAGTGAGACAAAGGCGCCATCTGCTGGTGATTTTTTTCCTGCTTTCTTTACGTTTTCAAGTTAACCAACATGCAAGTATATGTTAATTAAACTAGGCGGGGCTAAACTTTGCAAATGTTACACTGGCATTTATATCAAAAACACAATAGTTTTCTAAGTACTACATGAACCAGTAAATCACTGCTGTCGGAAGAAAACCTCACATCTCCACTTTTGTCCTTTTTCAGTTTTTGACATGATTTGAGAAAAAAAAAAAAACACTCTCCTTTACATTGTGTGCAAATTTCACAATCGATGGACCAAATCAAACGAGCCAAAATGACCTGGAAAAAAGTCTGGTTCCATTGACTTCCATTAAAAGTAAAGTAGGTTTTTTCCTTCTCCTGTAAAGTTACCATATTGGAGATACGAGGTTTTCTTCAAACAACAGCGATTTGCTCGACCAGGCTTGCATTTGGTCTCAGTTTTTTTGGGGTTTTTTTTTTGTTTTTTGAGGCTGTTCGATCTGATGTTCAGTTACACCAGATCTGAGACATGACGATGGTTTTTCTCGAGACTCTAAGTTGTTTAGTCCGAGGAACGATGCCGTTCTGAGGTCTGAGGATGTCCCAAAACGTACACTGTAGTCCCGCCTAGTGTTTGCATGTTGGTCAACTTGAAAACACACACACACTCTCACACACACACACACACACACACTCTCACACACACTCTCACACACACTCTCACACACACTCTCACACACACTCTCACACACACACACACATTTTCTAAGCCGTTTATCCTTCTGGGTCGCGGGGGGTGCTGGAGCCTATCCCAGCAGTCATTGTGCGGAAGGCAGGATACACCCGGGACAGGTCGCCAGTCCATCACAGGGCAGACAGACATACAGACAGACAGACAGACAGACAGACAGACATACACATTCACTCACACACTCACACCCAGGGCCGATTCAGCGTGTCCCATTGGCCTGACTGCATGTCTTTGGACTGTGGGAGGAAACCGGAGCACCCGGAGGAAACCCACGCAGACACGGGGAGAACAGGCAAACTCCACACAGAGAGGATCCTGGTCGCCCTGCTGGGATCAACTTGAAAATGAAAAAGCAAAGTGGGAAATGAAAAGTAAATGTCCAGCAGGTGGCGCCGATGTTCGTTTGCATTTGCCTTTTTATTCTGACACTTAAAGCGCATCTGCACCGGAAACTGAATCACAAACTGTCACTGTGCTGTTGATTTATCACTTTTACATTTTGATTTTGTCAGATCTGCAGCCGATTGCTGTGAAAGAGAAATAAGAATGTAAACACTGCATTTTAGTTTTAGTTTTGACTCGTATTCTGCATTTCGTGAAGAAAAGCCAAAGCGAAGCTGTGATTCTCTTTTCTGTTAGCTTTTTCATTTTAGATATGGCCATGAACAAAACGACAAATTTATTTTTATTTTTCTCATAAATGGCTCGTGTTTATGTGGAAAATTGAATTGCAGTTGCAGGCGTTTCATTTCATTTTCAATACTGGCAGGATATTGGTGCAGATGTTTGGAAAATAAATGCCAAAAAGAGGTTTGATTTACATTTTATTGTTTTAATTTCTTTTTTGGCTGGATTTGCCTCCCATAGTGTAAAAGGCAGGCAGGAGTCAAACATCTTTAAGTGTAAAATTTCCGACTCCACTACCTGCATTTGGTGTCAGAGTAATTTGCGATTTTCATTAACTTTAAGTGCTAAATTTCCCTTTAAATCTGCTAAGCATTTCATTATGCAACAATAAAAACAATAGTTTTATAATCTTAGGATGCAAATAATGTAAATGCTAAATGTCCTGGTTCTTTTATTTCTCCTCTGTCTTCAAATACTTATATTAAATACTAAAACTCCACATATGCCATTAAAACACAGCACACCAGTGTATGTTACCATATAGTGCTCAGACAATAAATACTACTAGTGAGCTCTTATTATAGACGCCGAATGGTGATAATCAGTAAAATCCATTAAATACTCATATGGAAAATATGTATAGATAAATATTTTTAGATGTTGGGAAAACATGTCAAACACACTGCAGTCGCTGCTGAAACAGGTTCCAAACATTAACATGTATTTCAGAATATTTTCCCATATTAACCAAATATATTTTAAAATGCATTTAATTTAAAATGCATGTGGAAATATTAAACAGACAAAAATAACTGTATGTAAATGTGTTTATCATCTGAAAATGTATGAAAATATCCAGAGTCCTGTCTGATCTCTTCACTGTCTGATACCTTTAGAGATGAGTTTGTGTTCCGGTATCTTCATTTTAAATCTGATCAGATGATCCTTTAACAGGACAGAAGCGAGTGTTGTAGTATTGATACTCTGTGAAAATGCAGTTATGATCTGATATCTTGTTTGTGTGAACTACATTGTGTGTGAGAGTCTGACTGCAGACGGACATGGTTAATGTAAAGTACAGTGCAGATCACAGAAGAACGTTTAGTTACATCTGGAACCTTCAGTACACTCAACTCAACATATAACTAATGCTAATAAAAGCATTTTAAAAATATATTTAACACATTTTTGACCATTTTCATACGTCACAAAATATATTTGATAAAAACATTTGGAATATATATACATATATACATGTATTTTCCATATAGGTAACATGTACACTACTCTAATGAACTCTTATCTGATTTTAAACTGGAGAGATTCACCTATGAACAGGTGTGTACAGTGTGTTTTTAAGAGGGTGGTGTGTTTGTCTGAATGTGAAGCTCATTCACAACATAAATCATTTAAAAAGACAGTTATTGAAGATGGTCTCTAATGCATGTTGGAACAAACCCCTTTAAATAACGCGCTGGTGTTTCCAGTGTTTAATAAAGCTAAACACATTTTAATAAACTCAGATTTTACCTTTGTTCCTCTCAGCTCCGCAGTTACACTGTCAGCTCCACGGTTACACTGTCGGCTCCACGGTTACCCTGTCGGCTCCACGGTTACCCTCTCGGCTCCACGGTTACACTGTCGGCTCCACGGTTACACTGTCGGCTCCACGGTTACACTGTCGGCTCCACGGTTACCCTCTCGGTCCCACGGTTACCCTCTCGGCTCCACGGTTACACTCTCGGCTCCACGGTTACACTGTTAGCTCTGCTCCGCACTTCGCCCGCGGTTTTTTAAATTCCTCTTCTTCCTCTGTGAATCGCGTGCAAGAGGAGTGAGGTGCGTTATCGCCACCTATCGAGCTGGAGGACCTGCTGAAAAGGACCGTTCGAAACCACTAAGATTAAAACCTGATTGTTTTGCTTTCTAATTGGAATCAGTTTAATGGTTTCCAATAAACAACGCTGATTTCCTGTAGAACACCTTTAGATTCCACTAAGAAACCATCAAACGCATTTAGAATCAGCCACTGGTCACCTGTTAAACCATTAAGATAATTTACACTGTGATATCAAACCATTAAAAAAGCCAAAACACATTACAAAACCATCAGAAACCAACAGAAACTCTTAATGGTTGCTATCTGTTTTTTTTCAGCAGGGAGTGTGGAGCCATGTTGAACAGTAAAACACAAAATATCTATCTATCTTTCTGTCTGTCTGTCTATCTATCTAACTATCTATGTCTGTCTGTCTGTCTATCTATCTAACTATCTATGTCTGTCTGTCTCTCTGTCTGTCTGTCTATCTATCTATCTATCTATCTATCTAACTATCTATCTGTCTGTCTGTCTGTCTATCTATCTAACTATCTATGTCTGTCTGTCTGTCTGTCTATCTATCTATCTATCTATCTATCTATCTATCTATCTGTCTGTCTATCTATCTAACTATCTATCTATCTGTCTGTCTGTCTATCTATCTAACTATCTAACTGTCTGTCTATCTATCTATCTATCTGTCTATCTATCTATCTATCTATCTATCTATCTGTCTGTCTGTCTATCTATCTATTTGATAGTTTCCTAATGGGATCTAAAGGTGTTCTACAGGAAACTAGTGGTCTCTACTGGAGACCATTAAGCTAATTCCCATTAGAAAGCAAAAGCATTAGGTTTCAATCCTAATGGTTTCTAATGAAGTTGTTATTCTAATGAAGGTGAAGTCAGAAAGCCTTGAGATCATCACCAAAGAAGACGGCCAAAGGAGTCAAGAACACAACAAACTACACCAGGGGTCCTTAATTAAAATTCAAAAAGGTCCAGTTAAAGAAAACTTCCTCAAGCAAAGGTCCGGAACATCATAATTATGATTCAGTGGCACAAACCGAATCCTGAAGTAGCCTAGTAGTTATATCAGCAGCAAGTCAGTGGTCAGCAACTGAACGTCAAATCAAATTAAGTACAATTTAATAATATTTCATCAATATTTGTCAGTTTTCACCCTGAATTGGAACAATAAATACTCCAAATAAATATTCTGTTCTCACTTCAAGTAAAAACAAGGGCTGCATTTAAAAAATAAAACAGAAAGCTTTTGAAAAAATGTGCAGCTGAAAGTGCTTAATTTTAGAAAAAGTGAATAGGAAGTGTTTGAGTTGCACTTTTTCATCATTTTTGTTAACTCAGTTTCACATCTTAACAGTATGAACCGATTTATAATAAAAAAGTCTCGCACCCCGCAGCTGAACAGCTTCAACACCTTTCTCTTTCTTTGACTCTTGGCGATTCTCGACTCATATCGCCCGTGTGTGCGTGTCACTGGAGCCGGTTTACTACAAGTTTTCAACAAGTTCTCTGGTTCTCACTTGAGTTGCTGCGCTCATCGTGAGGCACAGATCTGATTGGATGAGTAGCATCTCATGTGATTTTTATAACGCATGCGATTGGTGTGTGAGTTTCCTGGGCCACTAAATCAGTTCCGTAAATGCTTGAAAAATTACAACATTTAAAATAGAAATACTCCGTCAAAATTAACGTCTGGGTCTGGACCCGGACCGCGGTCGGCCTATTAGTGACCTCTGAACGACACCAACAAACCTGGCAGTTGAAAACTTCAAGTTGAACCTGTGACAGGATTTTGGCTAAAAGCTCACTAGAATAAACATTAGAATTGGTTGAAAATCTATTAATACACAGAGTGAAACTGTAAGTAGTTACAGAGTGAAGATCCCCACCTACAATATGGATTTATGATGAGTTGCTAGCTAGCAAGCTAACGTTAGGTTTACATGAGGTAACATTAATGTTAGCTAGCTGATGAACTACGTTAACTATTTCAGTCTGAGAGTAAATATTCGCAAAACTTCACAGATACTGAGAGTGTAAATGAGTGACAGGTAGAAATAACATGACTGACATGCTCTTTGTTTTTATATTTCTCACCAGTGTTTGAAACAATCACAGCAGTGTTAGCCATGCACTTCTGTTTACAGTAACATTACATTAATGTCAGTGAAAGGTTCACAGTGTTGATCGTGATGCAGCTTTATATCGCTCTCAGTTCCTCAACCTCTAGATGGGTATACAACATTTATTTCAAGTAAAAAAAGTTGATCTCTCTTGTAAATCTGTGCAATCAAATAGTGCAACAATTCTAGAATAACGTTTCTCAACGTAAAATAGCAAAGAACTTTTCATCATCTACGGTACATAATATCATTAAAAGATTCAGAGAATCTGGAGAAATCTCTGTATGTAAGGGACAAGGCCAAAAAAAGAAAAAAAACTTATTAAAAAAAAACTCTGGGCCCAAGCTCATTTAAAATGGACGGAGGGGAAGTGGAAAAGTGTCCCGTTGTCCGACGAATCAACATTTGAAATTCTTTTTGGAAATTCTGGACACTGTGTCCTCCAAGCTAAAGACCACTCAGCTTGTTATCAGTGCACAGTTCTAAAGCCAGTATTCATGATGGTATAGGGGGCATTAGTGCACATGGCATGGGTGACGTGCACATCTGTGAAGGCGCCATTAATGCTGAACTAGATATACATGTTTTGGCAACATATGCTGCCATCCAGATGACGTCTTTTTCAGAGAAGACCTTGATTATTTCAGCATTTTTCAAAAAACAATAAAATTTCCCAGTTTCAACATTTGATTTGTTGTCTTTGTACTATTTTCAGTGAAATATTGAGTTTAAATGATCTGCATATCATTGCATTTTGTTTTTATTTACGCTTTGCACAGCGTCCCAACTTTTTTGGAAATGGGGTTGTACAACAGAATCCACTGCTCTACTCTCTCTACACCAATGACTGTTCTTCTACAGCGTTATTTACCTGTTTGCTTTCTCAGTGTATCTACCTGCCTTGCTTTTTGACCTTGTCTTTGAATTTCCCTTTAGGTGCTACCTGCTTATTTTGGACTGTCTACATTTTGTGAACTGTCTGTCTCACTTTGGACCCTGGCCTGTTGTTGGATTAGGTTTCTGGCTCACCCTTTTGCTATTAAAGCTCACACTTTTACTTTCTTCCGCAAGCGTCTGACCAGTTATTGGAGCGTAACACTTTCCCACTGTAACTTGTAACACATATATATTTTATAAATATATTTACATTTGTTGCTCAATTCTCTTAGCTGTACACAGTGTATATACTGTACCTCGCCTACAGTACCTGGTTGTATCTCCATTGCACGTCATTTTACTTACAGTTTGCTTGTGTGCTGTCTGTTTGATGTTTATATCTAGCATGTTTTTTCTATATTTTATATAATTTCATGCACCAAATTCCTTGAACATCTGGTATTTGGTAAATAATGATTCTGATTCTGATGGGTAGTTGGAGCACCACAGACCGTAGGCTCACAGAGCAAGTGAAAACAGACGTCTTCTCATTTCACAGTCCAGGCAAACAAGGAAGCACTCCATTCTCTTTCGCCATAACTGCTGCTCACCTGTGCATCTATGGCACCATGATATACACACCACATTTTAGGAATAAGCCACACACGGATATAACTCCTACAGCATAGTCGAGTGGTTCTTCTGCATGAAAAACTTTTAAAATGTTTGCGTATCGCGCCTAAAGGATTCCACTACTGTTACAAGTCATAGAGCCCTTTTTATGAAGAGTGTAGCTGTAAAACTCCTGCTGGGAGCATTTTCCCTCTTCTAACGCTCTGAATTCAGTTCATTTAGCTCTTACTAATCAGCTGATGACTTTTTTATGACGGTTTAATCTGCTGAGCTGTGACCCTGCGTTTTAGATGCTGAAACAAATCTGATCGTAGAGCTTTATTGCTCACTCTTATTTACATTTTAGGCATTTGAAACCATTCAGACTGAAATGCGTTAAAATTAAGACAAGCATACTTTGTTTATTTTGTATGCAAATTACAAAAATATTATCCCATAGTATTGCATGCAATGCACACAAAAACAAATTAATATACTACAATGCACAGAAGCATTACATGAACATTTCTATGTACAAACAATAACAAAGATACACATGTAACAACAAAATATACACACGTAGTCTTCTTACACATCCTGAATGTTATCTTAGTTAGTGGTCACTTGCATAAAACATAAGTTAATTTTGGTCTTAAGATTTCCATTTTACCTTAAGTGAACTGCAAAGGGCTGTTTCTCTTTCTTTCTTTCTTCTTGTTTTAAAAGGCACTGGGTAAGAATATAAAGAATCCTGAGCAGATTAACTTAAATATTTCATTCAAGGTGACAAAGGCACTGGTGCATCCTTCTCCACAGCTTCCAGCAGTGATTATCTATCTAGTATCTGTGGCTAAGTTCTGTTTTTGGGGAAGATGAGCTGAACCCACACTGAGGCCTTACAGCCAGTTCACGTGAAGCGTCCACTGCGAAAGTGTTCAGTCTTATCCACAGAAGGCCACAGGTTTTCATACCAAGCAATCAGTATCTTGTCTGTGTTTCACCAGTTGGTCTCAGTTTTCAACAGCTGATCAGGTGTTTTGTTGGAGTGAAAACCTGCAGCCACGAAAGACCTTTGCAGACAAGATTGGACACTGCTGGTCCATAGAATGGAGAAGGACTCAGCAATGCAGCTGCAGCTACAGTCAGATATAATCAAACAGCTTTCGGCTGAACATCACTTTGATAAAATAGTGAGATCGATGTGGAGCTTATCTGACATACTTTCTCTGCCGACCATCAGTCCACTATAAAAGCAAACTAAGCTAAAAAGGTCCATGAATGAATCCAGAGGTGTCAAACTGGGTTCCTGGAAAAGAGCACTTGCCCTGCAGAGGATAGTGTTCTCTCTCTTCTAACAGTCAACTGAATTCAGCTGGTGAAGATAATCAGAGAAGGAGTTGAATTAGATGTGTTTAATGAGAAGGAAGGCTGAAGTCTGCAGAGCTGTGGCCCACCAGGAAAGGATTCTGACACGTCAGCTAGACAGACTCAGGAGAGTATGTGTTAGAGTATGATAGTCCAGCATAGTTTGGCGGTTTAAACACTCAAACACACAAACTAAACATCGCAATGAACATGTGAGTTGAATCAGGAGTGTCTGAGTACGAAAATAACCAAACTGGGCTGGACACCGGCCCTCCGGCTTTAGACCAATCACAACAGGGGCTTCTTTTTTAAAAGTATATCGCTGCTGTCGGAAGAAAACCTCGTATCTCCATTTTTGTCGTTTTTCAGTTTTTGACATAGTCTGAAAACGCCTGTTGTCCTTTACATTGTATGTAAATTTCATGATGAATGGACTAAAAGAAACGGCCCAAAATGACCTGGAAAAAAGTCTGGTTCCATTGACTTACATTAAAAGAAATGTAGGTTTTTTCCTTCTCCTGTAAAGTTACCATTTTGGAGGTTTTCTTCCGACAACAGTGATATGCTGGAACATGGCTTAGAATGGGTTTATTACCATTATATTAACATCCTGCAAAAAAGATATATGCTTGTTTCATGTACAGTAAAACTGTACAGTTAATTGCCTTTAGATATTATCTACCTACATTATTTTTTTCATAACATTAGCAAGCTCATTATATTCAGTACTGGAATCAGTATATTCAAGTATTACAATCAATGAAATCATACTGAGTACAGCACTGAAGCAGAACTAAACACAACAGTGTGGAGTGGAGAAATTAGTGAAACGGGCTCTACATGTACAGGTGGTGTTGTAGACCCCGCTGTGCCCACTCACTAAACATCATCCAGTTCTTATATGTAGAACCTTAAAGAAGGTGCATATTCAAACAAATGGAAGAACGGACGTTCTGGATAACTCTCTGTTTCTCTCTGTAAGCTTCACACACACACACACACACACTCACGCAGTCTATTTAAAAGAGAAGAGAAAGAGAGCAAGAGAAAGACGGAGAGAGATCAGGAACTATCTTGCTTCAGCTTATTAGTGAGGGTTGACAGGCTCTTCATATTTTCTGCACCGTGGTTGTTTAGTCCATTGCTTTCACATCTCTTCTGGAGGAGCAGATTTCTTCTCCACAACCACATATTCACTCCCCATAATGCTACACACACAACCAGCAACAGGACGAACGCCCAGACTGGCACAGCAGCTCCCTGATCTCCGCACACACAGGGCTGTTCATCTACAAACAAAAACACACAAAACATGTGATACTGTTAGTTTTATGTACACTGTCTGACTCCAGATAGATCTGTTAAGACCTCATGCAGCAGTTTCACACTGTATTGTGATTAATCAGTCCTACACTAACACATTAAGAATGCCTGGGTAATTAACACAGGCTCTCTATGGCAGTACTAAGCGTACTAAGTGGAGCACTGGCAGATGCTCCATCTGTGGTGGATTTAAGAGGACTCATCAATTTGTCTCTGTACTTCAGAGTCATCGCCATCATCTGGTAAAATATCACAACAGTGTCACAACGCAAGATCTCAACCTGAAGATAAACACACTTCAGCAGAAACCACTGATTTAGGATCTGAATAAACCAGGCCCAGATCGTCAAATTATAGGCCCCTGAACACAAATCTGTGGTGGGCCCCTATCTGGAACCTTTTTTTCCCATTTTGTCCAGGAGGAACTGTGTTGATCTACCATGGGTCTCACAAAGCAGGGTTTATGGTTTAGCTAGCTACGTTTAAGATTGGTTTGATCTAGCTCTGGATTTTCTGTCTCATAATGGTGAATAAATAGTGTAAATTAAGCGAAGGCTCGGCATCAGAATTTTGATTTGGCATAATACAAGGTTAAAATGTTTTTGCTGTGCTGCCAGTAACGTCAGAGAATGTGAAGTGAGGAGTTCTGCCACTCAATAATGTCTTCTAGTTTTGTCAAATGTATTATTTTTTCCATAAAAAATGCACATTTTCTGAACACAGAACAGAACACAATATTTTAACACTGCTCATATTTTTGAGCGCCCCTGAGCTCCAGCTATAGAACATTACACAGGTGCCTCATGTATGTTCATCAGTGAGCATGACCTGCTTCACTCAGCCAATGAGCTGCTCCGCTCGCCAGCCAATCAGCAGACAGTAGTAGTAATGCCAACCAGTCAGCGCTCAGTAGCAGTAATGCTAACCAATCAGCACTCAGCAGCAGTAATGCTAACCAATCAGCTCTTGATAACAGTAATGCTAACCAATCAGCACTCAGTAGCAGTAATGCTAACCAATCAGCGCTCAGTAGCAGTAATACTAACCAATCAGCACTCAGTAGCAGTAATTCTAACAAATCGGCACTCAGTAGCAGTAACGCTAATCAATCAACACTCAGTATCAGTAATGTTGACCAATCAGCACTCAGTAGCAGTAATGCAAACCAGTCAGCTCTCAGTAGTGGTAATGATAACCAATCGGCAGTCAGTAGCAATAATGCTAACAAATCGGCACTTAGTATCAGTAATGTTGACCAATCAGCACTCAGTAGCAGTAATGTTGACCAATCAGCACTCAGTAGCAGTAATGTTGACCAATCAGCACTCAGCAGCCGTACTGCTAACCAATCAGCAAATAGTGCTGCACCCCACAGTACAGGTGTGATTCTGATTAACTGCTGCTCATTTAAATTGATTAAAAATTATTCTTGAAAGAATGAAGTTTAGCGTTTTTAGGACTGTTAATTTTACCTAAGCCAGCAGTTGATGCTAGTAGACCGAATGTGCCACACAGCATAGGCTCGGTTCCAGCTAACCGAATCTAAAATGACCCGTTTAGAGGATATCTGAGAGTGCAGAGTGACTGGTGTCGGCATGAAAGCTGAGCATGTTCTGTGGTGAGTGGAGCTCTTATTTGTAGCTGAGCTGCTATCATGCTCTTTCAGAGGTTTCACCTATCTCTGATTTTTCCCCTCTTTCTGTAGCACCACCTATCAGTGAGCCCCCACACCACCAATCAGTGATCCCCCCTAAAAAATTGGTGTAATGGGTTTATTTGGCTGTTCAGACGTGGAATAGATATCGGATGCTTTTGAAATACTGTCATTATTTTTAAATAGCAACATTTTATTTCAGTAACACTGCAGTACCTTAGGGCTGTTATACTGCCCAAACATAGTCTGGACAAACACCATAATCACTGACAGATAAACACCACCATTAAAGCCATGGCAAAGGTTTCCTAAACTGGTATTTCTCACTGTAAATACACTGTAAAAATACTGACTTCGCTAATAAATGCCTTTGGCGCAGACCCATCAGCTTAACACACTGACACAAGGCCTGGCCATATAACGAATAATAATACAATATTCTGCTCTATTTGTCACAAAATATTTCAAAATTACAACTACATGAATTTATACCAATAATATAGCAAATAAATAAAAATAAACTTGCAATTTTCAATTCAAATAAACATTGTAAATTCCTGATAATAATTGCTAGTGGCAGTTTAGCTAGCAGGCTATAGCTCAGAACAAGCTGAGACAGTTTCAGTAACTGATGCTCAAGACAGCGGGAACTGAACCTGTCCCACGGTGTGTTGAGCTGTTAGCCTGTTAGCTTCAAGTTTTGAGCTGTTTTAAGACTAATAGTGTAATAGTTTTGATTTTGCTCTGATACACCTCATCAGCTAATGTACAAACTGCTCATACAAGCTTTTCGGCCACCATCAGAGATGCTTTTCCGCTTAGTGCTCTGGTTGTGAAAATAAAGGTGCAAGGAATGACAACTTTGGAAACATAAAAACAAAGTAGTTGTGTGAAACCCTCATCCCTTTTGGTAATATCATACATGGAGGTAAAATCTGTTAGACAGCATGAAAAAACAGACACTTTTCAACTCTACTGCTTAAGCTGCACAATTTACATTAGATACATACCCTGAACGGTCACTGTGTAGATATGAATGGCCTCCTTATTAATGTCCATTATAATATAATTGCCCCTGTCAGATGGAGTCATTTTTCTCAGTTCAAGGGCAGATGTTATTAGTGACACTCTGTGTGTGTATTCAGGTTTACACTGTAGTGAGTTTCCATTCACTGTACAGATCTGATCGCTGGATGGTCCAGCTGGATCTGTGCTGTTATAAATCACCTCCACTGGATCTGATACGTCCAACTTCATCACCAGAGATTCACCAGGCTTTATCTGAACTGAAGTTTTCAAGGCTGAGGAGAAAAATGTAATCACCTGCAAATCTGATACAAAGCATTATACTTGAATCACTGCGGTATAGTCAGCAATATTCAGTCAAGAAAGTAGTTCAAAACTACGCTCAACCTGAAGATCCCAGTGATATATCTCTCTACCATCACACTGACACGTGTACCAGCCTCTCTTAGTGAAATCAGCGTCAGTGATGGTGAGAGAGAGATTCCCCTTCAGGTACTGATCATGGATCATCTGATATCCCTCCTTCACTGATCTACATGAAGTCTGATCACACTCAGCCAGAACATCAGTGGGTTTAGTGAACACAGTCCATCTGACCAAACCAGAGCATCTCTCAGAGCAGGGCAGAGTAGCAGAACCAAGAAACCCCACCTTTACCAGAGGAAAAGCTGATTCAGACACTGAAAGCAAAAAATAAATAAATAAACAAAAAAAACAGTGTGTTAAGAGGAGTTATCATGCCTTAATTAATTCTTCTAAAGCATTAAATCATTCAGAGTGAAATATTTGTACTAATTAAACTAAGAGTTTAATTACAATATGCAGCCTGTTTCAATGCCTATTTTAAATTATAAACATGTCATTGCTAAGAAATGCCCACAAAGTACTGTAGTACAGTACTGACCAGGAGAGGAGAGAGAGAGAAAGAGAGAACAGAACTGACCTACACACACACACCATCAGTACTGACCAGGAGAGGTGAGAGAGAAGAGAGAAAAGAACTGACCTACAGACACACACACACCATCAGTACTGACCAGCAGAGGAGAGAGAGACGAGAGAAAGAGAGAACAGAACTGACCTACACACACACACCATCAGTACTGACCAGGAGAGGAGAGAGAGAAGAGAGAAAGAAAGAACAGAACTGACCTACAGACACACACACACACACCATCAATACTGACCAGGAGAGGAGAGAGAGAAGAGAGAAAGAGAGAACAGAACTGACCTACACACACACACCATCAGTACTGACCAGGAGAGGAGAGAGAAAAGAGAAAGAGAGAACAGAACTGACCTACACACACACACCATCAGTACTGACCAGGAGAGGAGAGAGAAAAGAGAAAGAGAGAATAGAACTGACCTACAGACACACACACACCATCAGTACTGACCAGGAGAGGAGAGAGAAAAGAGAAAGAGAGAACAGAACTGACCTACAGACACACACACACCATCAGTACTGACCAGCAGAGGAGAGAGAGACGACGAGAGAGAAGAGAGAGAACAGAACTGACCTACACACACACACCATCAGTACTGACCAGGAGAGGAGAGAGAGAAGAGAGAAAGAGAGAACAGAACTGACCTACAGACACACACACCATCAGTACTGACCAGGAGAGGAGAGAGAGAAGAGAGGACACCTGCATCCAGTGCCTTAAACTTGTAAAAGTGTTTATGTGATCTAAGCTTTGTCTGTATTGTACTATTCATCACCATGAACAAAAACTCTGAACTTAAACAATCACAGAAACCATGTAAACACACTGGCACCACTGATTTAGCAGCTATAATTCCAACTTTAGACCAAAAATTACATTCGTAGTTTTCTCAATAATATAAAATGATGAAATGCTGATGTAGCACATCATAACTTTCAAACACTGCAGTAACACAGTAAAAAGTAATTTTGGTTACTTTTTTCTTTTTACTTCTGCCATGGTGATCAGGCGGAGCCTGTGAAAACTCAGCCCACACCATTACACTGGTAATGGATTTGCACAAATTGTTCCCTCTGGAGAACTATTTCAGCCTGTGAAAGAGCCAGTTATACAGATTAGCAACTTCATTAACAAATTAAGTTGTTTCAGTCATGTGACCTCTTTTTTGGTTTCCTACACTTGACTACCATTATAAATCTATATACAGTAGTTATCAATGTCCATTAACATAATTGTAATGTAATCCATTTTGGGCACAGTTCAAACACTGCCTTGGTAAGAGTGAATGACCATCTTGTGTCAGTAAATTCCAACTTCCTCATTCTTTTAAACCTGAGCGCTTCATTTGATACACTCTGTCAGACTGATCAGAAGAATGTCTGTTTATATCTAATACTGTATTCACCTTGTTTTAATTTTACTTTGTTACTGTGTCCCACAAGGATCAATCCTTGGGCCACTATCATTTAATATTTAGGTGTTATATCTGGGATATAGTATCTTTAGGAAATATGGCTTTGGCTCTCAAATTTACATCAGCACTAAGAATAACAAGGAGAGGCATTCATGTCAAATTGAAATGCTGTTGCTACAGTGACAAAATGACATTACTATAATGTGACATTATTATTATTATTATTTTATTATTGTTGTTGTTATTATTGTTATTAATGATGTGCATAATGCATGCCAAAATGAAAAGCAAAACCTCTTTTTAATTGTTTCCATGTCGCTTGACTTCACTGAAAAACAATGCATGAGGATTCACATTAAAAAAACAAAATGCTTAATTTATGTGAGCATTGAATACAATCCAGTTTGATATGTAATGAATGCACGGCTTTAATGCTGTGTCAACGTAAAGTCAATGTAATGTTTTTTTACTTTTCATTTTGGCACATTTCCTGCACAGCACTGTAATCTTGTGGGTATTACACTGTTTTCACTTTTAAGACTACATTTCAATGAAGCAGATACATTTGGAGCACTACACAGTGAAATCAATATAAGTGTCCATTGTTTACATTTGAACATGGATTGCATTCAATGCAAATTAAAAGGATGATTTTTCTTCTCATTTTGGCAGGTATTCTGCAGGTCACTATGGAAAAGTAATGGCATTTGTGCATTGCACTTCACTTTTAAGGAACACATGCAGCCAGTTTGCTTTACTTCTCGTTTCACATTCACTGCTGAACAGGACCACCTGTTTCCTGTAGAACACCTTTAGATCCCGTTATAAAACCATCTGATTCATTTAGAATCAGCCACTGGTCACCTGTTAGACCATTAGGATTAGGAATGAGTTTAAATGATATCAACCCATTAAAAAAGCCAAGACACATTACAAAACCATCAGGAACCAACAGACACACTTAATGGTTTCTATGGGTTTTTTCAGCAGGGAGCATTTTGGAGAGGAATGTGGAGAGGGCTGTTACATGGATTTAAGGATTAGAAGTGCATGAACAGGGTGTGTTTTAAGCACAAAAGCACAGCGTAGTCTGTTACATTAAATAAACACAATAAATCAATAAATGCAGAATGTAACTCACTGTACTGCTGCGCTTGATCTCCTGAGGGGGAAAACACGACGGTGGAAATACTGGTCCTCTCAAAGCTGCACTGTTACCTTAAAAGAAACGAGAGTTAGCAGAAAGCAGTAATTCCTACAGAAAAGGTGGTGTTGCAAAGAAGGTGGAGTCTATGCTGAAGGAAGTCTGTTCACTTCCTATTTCTGCTGTTATATGAAAAACCATAGTTTCTAATGCCAGAGGGTGCGGCCCTCTGACTTTTAAATTATTATTTTAGTCTTAACACACACCAGATTTGATCATTTTCCTCTCCTGAGTAGTGTTGCTGCTTTCAATATTAACAAAATAATGATTTTAATTCATACAAAATTCCATTATATAAACCCAAGTCCAAAAACATTGGGACAGTATGTGAAATGCTAATGTGGAATGTTGGAATGTTGATGATGGAAAATAGTGGAAAATCTGAAATAATACGTTTTCTTTGGGGACTATTTTGCCTCACAGCGCCCTGCATGTATCCCTCCACCATTTCATGTAATAACTTTCTGTGAGCTGGACGTCTGGTTCCTATCACCACCACTGTGAACAGTCTGTAAGTTTCTCACCAAAAAAAGTGAACGAAAATTTCTTTTTTGTGTGTAAAGAACCTTTTTAAAATTGAAAGAATCTACACATAATGAATAAAGAACCTTTTTATTTTTAAGATCATATATTATAAGATTTTATAACCTGTAAATTTAGGCTGAATTATTTCTAATTTAGATATTGAATCAAGACTGTCCTTTATGAATGGATGTTTTAAATGCGTGTAATGTAAGATTTCCTCAGTTTGACTCTAATCAAAGGAATAACGAGCCGTGAAGAGCTACAGTCAGATCGATTTTAGAGCTTCAGCATAAAGAAACCAGTTGTTCATGTTTTTTTTGAGAAGTGGAGATTGTATTCAGGTATCTGACTCTTCTCTGTTCCTAAAATTAAGTGGAAGTCAGGTGTGTCAGTTTAACACACAAAGAGAGAAGAGCAGAGTTCTGTACTCCACAAGGTCAGTCTATTTTACAATTATATAGAATACATACATATACATACATCTTCTAAACCGCTTATCCTTCTGGGACGCGGTGGGGTGCTGGAGCCTATCCCAGCTGTCATTGGGCGGAAGGCAGGATACACCCTGGACAGGTCGCCAATCCATCGCAGGGCAGACAGACAGACATACACATTCACACCTAGGGGCAATTTTAGCATGTCCAATCGGCCTGACTGCATGTTTTTGGACTGTGGGAGGAAACCGGAGTACCCGGAGTAGAAACAGAATAATGACACTGGTGTTCAGATGAAAGCAAAACACGTATGTTCATATTCTGATAGACAGTGCTTTTCTCTTCAGCTTCTTAGAAAACAAAATATAAACCAAAACTAGCGTAGATAATATAAACTGTATGATCTGTGTTTGAGACTCAGACGGACTCGTTTCCTTCCTCTATAACTTTGTGCTGCTTTTGTAGCTGCCTGTGTTGTCAGGTTTCTGGTGAAATAGAGTCGAATCTGTCACTATTGATTAACATTAAGAGTTCCAGACTGTAGGATTGGATGGAAAACATGAATCAGCACCCTGGACTCTTCACTGTATTAATACTGTTTCACTTTTTTCTACTTATTACTGCTGAGGTTTAAAAATGTCTGCCAGTCTATTTGTTTGTTTGTTTTTGTGTTTGTTTGTTTAGACAGCTGTTGGAGCTGACTGAGCAAATAAACCTGCTGCAATTTTTACAGCTACACTTTAGAAGTTTCACGATGTGTCAAATGTTGCACTGCATTCAGCAGAACTCTCTAATCCTTTTCTACACTGTTTAGGTGACCAGTTCTGCCTGACATCCACTCTTTAAAAGTTAGTGTGTGAAATCAGTGTTTAATGTGAGGTGGCTGTATTGGTCAGTCACTGTCACTGGACAGTGTAATCCAAGTACACAGACACGTCCTGTTTAGGCTGTAACTGTTACGACGCTGCATACACAGCAAAGACAGATAAAAAGGAATCTCAGTTTTACTTGACTGCTTAAACATAGTTAGTGAGTTCCATTCTGAAGGCAGCTGCCTAACACTGCCTTCAGAGGCGGCTCTCTTGTTGGACAGCATTTTAACTGAAATGGAACCTTAGTAGGCATCGCATTCAGGACAGAGCTTCAGAGCCATCACACGTCACAAGTTTCGCTGCACTGTACACGCTTTATCTGTTTATTGGCAGTCACTCGTTAGTTTACACGCACCTCCGACTAAAGGGGGATCATCTCAGTGAATAAGGTCTGAGTCTGTAGCAGCTGTTTTCCTGCATTGACACTGTGGTGGAAGTTTGTGTATGAAGAAGAGGCTGCTGTACGGAGTCGTTATATGCAAAAAAATGCTGCCTATTTAGACAGCTGCCTCACGATTGGAACGCAGCAAGTGTCTCTGCTCTCTAAATCACATGTCCATGCTCAAAACACTAGAGCATTTAGCAAATTGTCCCACACTGAGAGTTAAATTAACCATGAAAACCCTAAAAATTAAATATTCACATCCAAATACCAAACTGTATTTAAATATAATTACTGCATTACACACTGAAATACTTCAGCAGTACCAGTAACCAGTTTGTATTTTACAGCACTCATTCATGCAGGGAAGTTACACTGTACGTTACACTGTAAAACAAGGGCTGTATTATAAAGTGTTACCGAGGTTTGCTACACTGACACAAGTTCAAAACATCTGATCTGAAATGCAATAAAGTAGACCAAGTTTCATTTTCTCCATCAGAGTAAACGTGTAGACATAGCATCACAGACTGTGAAACTGACGCCAGCATCAGTGCTTTTATGGTTTAACAGAATCAGACAGGGTAAGCCAAACCCCACCATCTACCAGTTCATATAAACTACCACACTACCATACACTTCTCATAACTTTAATAACCTTTTCACTTTATAAATAATATGTAAAATTAGTTTTTAAACACCTTCATTAACTATTAAGGAGTCTCTCTTTCATAATAAATAATACACAAATCAACAAGTGTGTCTTTAACATGTCTTTAAATGAGGAAAGATAGGAGGCATCCCGAATAGACTTTGGGACAGCATTCCATCATTTGGGAACAGTAAATGATGGACCATCCATAGATGTCAATTTAAACCTTGGAACATGAAGAAGGGCTCAGTTATTTGCAGAAATCCTCAAATCCTAAGGTACAGGATGGGACATATAAATGAAGACGCTCACCCATGAAGAGCTAAGCCATGCAGAGCTTTATATGTAATGAGAAGAAACTTGTACTTAACATGGAATGTAACAGGTGATCAGTGAAGACTCTGAAGGACAGGGTGACCTGGTCAGTCTTCAGAGAATAGGTGAAGATCAGTGGCACACTGTAACCTACTGGAACTTTAGCAGGGAGGATAGATGGGAGAACATTACAGTAGTTTTAACAGATTTCACTAATTCATGCTCACATGTTTCAACATATGTAAGGCTGAGGATGGTGACAAGCAATAATATGAAGATGAAAAAACATTGTCTTAACTTTAGAATTGATATGTCAAAGGAACGTTTGGGGTCAAAGATAACTTGACTGTGTATGCAGGCAGAAAGTATCACCAACATCCCCTCAATATTGATGCCAAGGCCAGGTAAACTAGATAGGAGGGAAACATGAGAGTGGCTGGGTGATATTAGGGGAAAAGAAATCAGGGAGGGAATGATGGAAAGAAGTGAGGGGAAAGCAGATCGGGTCAATTTTATGCTAAAAAGTAAGCAAAGTCACCGTATAATTTATCTTGACCAGAATAAGCTACAGCAGGTGGCTGCAGGAGTTTGTTAATAGTGTTGAAAAAGGTCCTGGACCAGCATGAGCTACAGCAGATGAACAGGGATAGGAACACAGAACAAGCCCTACTTAAAGCAGACATTATCTATAGATATAGACATTTGATCTGCGTAGGCCAGAGAGTTTTTCTATAAAGTCGTTCAACACATCTGCCAGTGGCTCTCACATCATGGAGCTCAATGGTAAATGACAGTAAGGAGTGGGAGGACAGCACTAGCCTAGTGAAAGTATAATATACAGTATCTCACAAAACTGAGCACACCCCTCACATTTCTGCAAATATTTTATTATGTCTTTTCATGGGAAACACTATAGAAATTAAATGGATATAACTTAAAGTAGTCAGTGTACAGCTTGTGTAGCAGTATAGATTTACTGTCCTCTGAAAATAACGCAACACTCAGCCATTAATGTCTACATAGCTGGCAACACAAGTGAGTACACCAGGTGTGAATGGGGAGCAGGGCTGTTAAATTTGTTTTGGGTACAATTCGCTCATACTGGCCACTGGATAGTCAACATGGCACCTCATGGCAAAGGACTCTCTGAGGATGTGAGAAATAGAACTGTTGCTCTCCACAAAGATGGCCTGGGCTATAAGAAGACCTAACACCCTGAAACTGAGCTATAGCACGGTGGCCAAGGTCATACAGCGGTTTTCCAGGACAGGTTCCACTCTGAACAGGCCTCGCCAGGGTCGACCAGAGAAGTTGAGTCCACGTGTTCAGCGTCAAATCCAGAGGTTGGCTTCAAAAAACAGACACATGAGTGCTGCCAGCATTGCTGCAGAGGTTGAAGAAGTGGGAGGTCAGCCTGTCAGGGCTCAGACCATACGCCGCACAATGCATCAACTCGGTCTGCATGGCCGTCGTCCCAGAAGGAAGTCTCTTCTGAAGCTGATGCACAAGAAAGTCCGCAAACAGTTTGCTGAAGACAAGCAGTCCAAGAACATGGATTACTGGAACCATGTCCTGTGGTCTGACGAGACCCAGATAAACTCGTTTGGCTCAGATGGTGTCCAGCATGTGTGGTGGTGCCCTGGTGATGAGTACCAAGACAACTGTCTCTTGCCTACAGTCAAGTATGGTGGTGGTAGCATCATGTTATGGAGCTGCATGAGTGCTGCCGGCACTGGGGAGCTGCAGTTCATTGAGGGAAACATGAATTCCACCATGTACTGTGACATTCAGAAGCAGAGCGTGATCCCCTCCCTTCGGAAACTGCGTCGCATGGCAGTTTTCCAACATGATAACGACCCCAAATACACCTCCAAGATGACAACTGCCTTGCTGAAGGTAAAGGTGATGGACTGGCCGAGTATGCCTCCAGACTTAAACCCAATTGAGCACCTGTGGGGCCTCCTCAAGCGATAGAAAGAGGAGGAGCACAAGGTGTCTAACATCCACCAGCTCCGTGACGTCATCATGGAGGAGTGGAAGAGGATTCCAGTAGCAGCCTGTGCAGCTCTGGTGAATTCCATGCCCAAGAGGGTTGAGGCAGTGCTAGATAATAATGGTGGTCACACAGAATATTGACACTTTGAGCACAATTCGGACATGTTCACTGTGAGGTGTGCTCACTTGTGTTGCCAGCTATTTAAACATTAAAGGCTGTATGTTGTTCTTTTCAGAGGACAGTAAATCTATACTGCTATACAAGCTGTACACTGACTACTTTAAGTCATATCATAGTTTCATTTCTATAGTGTTTCCCATGAAAAGATATAATAAAATATTTGCAGAAATGTGAGGGGTGTACTCACTTTAGTGAGATACTGTATATAAAGACGCTCTCATCCAGAGGGACTTACAAAAGTGCTTTGTTGTCCACTCAGAGAAAGTATCTAGGCTAGAACAAATAGGACAGAGTCCTACTCTTGAGTTCAGACACTGCAAGACACAAGAGTCAGTGCTAATACCTAGAAAGACAGATACAGGGTTAAACACAGCATAAGAGCTACACAATATATTTCAGTAAGTCCTTAGATTAGTGCTCACTTAAAGGGGACCTATTATGATTATGATTTTCTTTCCTGTAGTTTGTTGTAGCTTTTTGTACAGTGTAAATGATCAGCATGCCCTCACATAACGCACAGAGAGCTAACAAAGTAAAAACTGACCATTCTGACAATCTCAAAGATAAACTCAACACAAAGATAAAAGCTTTTAGAAAAAGACAGTAAATAGCTGGATTCTTTTTACAGTTCTATATCATATTTTCATAGGCAATGTAAAAATATTGGTTTGGGGGTCAGGATGTGAACAGTAAGAGATTATCTTCAGTATCTCTCTCTCTCTTTCTCTTTATCTCATCTCTCTCTCTCTCTCTCTCTCTCTCTCTCTCTCTCTTGCTGTCTGAAGTCCATTAAACTGTATTTTAAAGTGGTAATATTTAATATTAAACTGTTGTATCCGTTGTTCCATTGAAATGATGGTGTTAGAAGCAGCATGTGTAAAAGCTGAGAACTAAACAAATTTAGTACAATGATAAATACACATTTTTAAGACAATTATTTTCCAGTGCCTCGTGTCTGTAATGTGGCTAGTGTCTTTGATGGATGCAGTAAAGTTCAAAATAACCCTAAAACTTCTTCCTTTCTGTTTTTTTAACTTGCAATGTTTAGAGCAAATGAATGGTCATTTTTTATTTATCTCCTGGTCAGTACTGATGGTGTGTGTGTGTGTCTGTAGGTCAGTCATGCAGTCCTACAGTTCTGCTTTCTATATCCTGATCTACCTGATCGCTACTTTCACTACGGGTAAGTTTGTGTAAGAAGTGACCTTCTTATAAATTTCACTTCTGTATTTCACTTTAGTTTGTCAGATTTACTGCTGCTTCTCTAAATGATGACAATGATAAATTGATACACTGTTCTGTGAAAAAGTAAGTCATTGTCACGCCCCCCTCCGGCACGGCTGGAACTGCAGCTGATGCAGCTGCCTCAAACTAAGATTCCCAGAACCCCTCGCTGCCTCACATGACGCAGGACTCCTACTGATCAACCTATCAGCACTCAGCTTCACCGGACTTCTGATTACACACACAACTGTTCTTAATTTTATGTAATTATTAGTTTAGTATATAAGCCCGGGCTTTAGCTTAGACCATTGCAAAGTATCATCTCAATATGTGCATACCGAGCATTTCTCCATTGTCTGTTTTATCTTCTTCCTTTGTATGACCTGTTTTTCCGTCCTGACCTTGATTTTTGTCTTGCCCTTTTGTCTTGTTGTGGATTTCTGGTTTTTGGCTTCTTGCTTTCGTTTTTCGACTGTGATTTTGGATCATTGCTTTGTTATTAAAGATCTTAACTCTAGCTTTGTCTGTGAGCGTCTGGTTCCGTCTGGATACTTCCCTGCATGCAGATGGTGGACATTGAGGCTGTTCAGAAGATCTTGAGCAATTAAGGTTAGCTTCTGGGACATCACCAGCAGGTATTGGCAGGGGTTACTCAGTCTGTAGGTGACCTCACCCAACAACAAGCTGAACAGCAGGCCCAGCCCTCTCAACTCCTAACTGTTATCAAAGACATTTCTGCTCAACTGCGTAACCTCTCTGTTTGTTCACCAACTCCTGTCACCATCTCAGTCTCACATACGAATGCGACCGCCCCAGTGAGCGTTAATACTTTTTTTCCAGTAAGCAAACCCGATAAGTTTGATGGATCTCCAGACTAGTGTCAAGGTTTTCTCCTGCAATGCTCTGTATTTTTCAGTAATCCCCATCTAGCATTGATCAGGCCAAAATAGCACTCGTCATCTAACTTCTCTCAGACAAAGAATTAGAGTGGGCAACTGCTGGGTGGTCTCGTATTCGAGACATGTCTTATGAACAATTTTTTGAAAGACTTTAAAACAATTTTCAACCATCCTCATAATGGTTACTCCAGGGAAGAGCTTTTGTGCAAGTTTAAACAAGGTAATCACTTGGAGGCAGCCTAAGCATTGTAGTTTCATACTCTGGCTGCAAGAAGTAGGCGGAACCTACAGAAGCAGAGAGAAACATCATCCATGACAATGTGGTGGCTCAGCTACAGACTCCCGTGTCCAACATCCCCGTGCAGGATGGAGAACCCGTTGGACTGGACCCAAATTCCTTCATCACTGAACCTCTTCAGCTTGAGGCTAGCTTTCTCCATAAAGAACAGTTATCCTTCTTATTGATAGACTCATCAGAGTTTTCCATCATCCTAGGTCTTCCTTGGCTCCAGAAACATGACCCCCAAATCTCTTGGTCCGCTCATGAAATTACCGCTTGGTCCTATAACTGTGAGTCCCATTGACCCATTGAACTGAAAGTCATGTCCACATCCATTGAAAGCCCAGACCCCACTCAGGTCACTCAAATTCCCCTTGAATACTCTGATTTGACTAAGGTGTTTAGCAAACGAATGCTACTAAAGTCTCTCCGCATTGTTCTTATGACTGTACCATAGACATTATAGAAGAGGCCACTTTACCAAAATCTAGAGTTTATCCCCTGACTCAAGAAGAAGAAAAGCCATGGGAGAGTACATTGATGAGGCACTGGCACAATGTTTCATTTGTCCCTCAACCTCACCAGCTGCATCTGGATTTTTCTTTGTCAAAAAAGACAGATGGCGGTTTAAGACCCTGTGTTGATTATCGTGCCCTTATTGAAGTCACAGAGAAGTTTGCATACCTTTTACCATTGATCCTGGTAGATTTGGAACAACAGAGGTGCTCATTATTTCACCAAATCAGACCTCCGTAGTGCCTATAATTTAGTCCTGGTTTCATCTGCTTTCATCACCACTAGGGGCACTACGAATACCTTGCAAAGCCTTTTGGGCTCTCTAATGCCCCCATTGTTTCCAATGCTTTATCAATGATGTTCTTAGAGACATAATTGGTAAATTTGTCATGGCCTATATAGATGACATTTTGATCTATTCCCCAGATTATGACACCCATGTCCATCAAGTTTGACAAGTCCTTAAACTTCTACTAGAAAACGATTCGTTCGTCAAAGGGGAAAAGAGTGAGTTTCACCTTCAACAGGTCTCGTTTTTGGGGTATATCATCAGCGCACAAGGGGTACTAATGGACGATCACAAGGTCAAGGCTGTAGTTAACTGGCCCACCCCAACATCTGTGAAAGACTTACAGAAATTTCTTGGCTTTTACAGGCATTTAATTAGAAACGTTTTAAGACTCCAACCGATCAACCTATCAGCGCTCAGCTTTACCTGACTTCTGAGTACACCCACACCTGTTCTTTATTTTACGTGACTGTTAGTTTAGTATATAAGCCCGGGCTTTAGCTTAGCTTCTTTGAAAAGTAGCGTCTCACTATGAGCATACCAAGTGTTTCTCCATTGTCTGTTTATCTTCTTCCATGACCTTTCTTTCCGTCCTGACCTTGATTTTTGCCTTGCCCTTTTGTCTCGTTGTGGATCTCTGGTTTTTGACTTCTTGCTCTTGTTTTTCGACTGTGATTTTGGGTCATCCTTTTGTTATTAACTCAAGCCTCATCTGCGAGCATCTGGTTCCATCTACAGCCGTTACAGTAATTCCTGTGAGAATGCATTTGTTTTTTTAGCATAAATCCATGTAGGTATTTTTGATTGATTAATATATCTCAGTCATTTTTAAAAATATCATAACACAGATGCAAGAAGTGCACCACTACCTCTTTCACTGAATCAGTTGCCTGTATTTCGTAGTCACCAGTTCACTGTTCAAAAGACCATCCATAGAACAAATCAGTTTTAATCAAAACAGCTAAAAACTTACTTTGGCTGGATAACTTCTGTAGTACTTTAACCAAGACACTTCTGAGAAATATCTACTAGTTACTGTGTTGCACTTTTCACATTAATAGCATTAGCTTCCTAACTAGCTTGTGGCACATTATAGTGTAACAAATGAACTGCTAGTCTTAATACTTGGTAGTATGAATTTATTTTATTCCCCCCACCAAATGTCTGATTTCACATATCAGCTCAAGCTTCGGTGTGCTGGTAAACAGTAGACGCGGCACCAGCAACTGATGTGTGTAGGTGAGCTTCCTCCGTGAACTTCCTCCTGCCTTCTTTTTGTAAAAACATTTGCAAAACTCTCTCAAAAAGAAACAAAATACTGAAAAAGCGATGGGAAACAGACAACCTGTGCTTGTAGCTGGTAAACACGTCATTATCTAGCTACACACTGAAACAGATTATTTATGATGATTAATGTGATCTGCTGAGTATAGAAAATCCTCTCTGATTTATTAACTGTGCTTTTGAAGAATTCAGAGAAAAATATAACCTTTAAACATCTTGACAAACATTAGAGATGGAAATGTGTGGTGTACACTTTTTTATTTTGTTCCTTCATTTTTATTTCAGTGTCTGAATCAGCTGATCCTCCAGTGAAGGTGGATCTTCATGACTCTGCTACTCTGTCCTGCTCTGAGAGATGCTCTGGTTTGGTCAGATGGACTGTGTTCACTAAACCCACTGATGTTCTGGCTGAGTGTGATCAGACTTCATGTAGATCAGTGAAGGAGGGATATCAGATGATCCATGATCAGTACCTGAAGGGGAATCTCTCTCTCACCATCACTGACGCTGATCTCACTAAGAGAGGCTGGTACACGTGTGATTGTGATGGTAAAGATCTCTGTGATGTGAATCTTCAGATTGAGCGTAAGTGTCCATCTGGTTTCTTAAATGGCCAGAGATTTGGGTGCAATGACTTGAATCAGATTTGGACATAATTAACAAACTTCCTGATTGTTCTTCTTTTCAGCCTTGAAAACTCAAGTTCAGATAAAGCCTAATGAGTCTCTGGTGATGGATTTGGACATATCAGATCCAGTGAAAGTGATTTATAACAGTTCAGACCCAGCAGGACAATCCAGTGGTCAGATCTGTACAGTGGATGGACGCTCACTACAGTGTAAACCTGAATACACACAGAGAGCATCTCTAACATCTGTTCTTGAGCTGAGAGCAGTGACTCCGTCTGATAGTGGAGTTTATACTGTAATGGACACCAGAAATGAAGACGTCATTCACATCTACGAGGTGACCATCCAAGGTAGGAGTTCATTCAGAGTGTAGAGAGAGTCAGTCCTTTACTGGTGATGGTGTGCAGACTCGGTGCTGATGAGTGCTGAAGCCCCCTCTGACAATCATTCAGCACCCCCATTAACACCATAGGCTATTTATAGTTTATACCACATGAATGTAATTAGAAAACCGTTTCATATTTCGGTTCCACTCTTTTATACAAAGTACACAAAAGTAGTTTGTGTACACCGAGAAGTCCTCCACATTCACTGACTAGACCACCGATATCAAATCAGTCCTGTTTTAGCCTCTAAATCTAAGCACTGAATGACACTCTAAAGCACTGATCTTCAGCGAGTCATGACAAATGTACCCACTGTGCTCTCACGATATTTTTGCTGTGGGTTATTTCTGTTTAGCTGTTTAAACACATCCTGCTTTCTTTTTCTTTACACAATGAAAAGTTCAGAAGTAAACAGTGAAGACAGGAAGGTCCAGTCCCATTTCACCCCTCGCCCCTACCACTGAGCCCCAGCCCTCTGCTTTGCGTGTTCACGTCTAGGGTTAGGGTGTCCCAATTCTTGTTGAGATAGAGGGGGAGGGTGAAGTGTTAGAGCTACATGACCCTCCAAACGGAGGCTTTTCAGAGACTCACTCCAAATGGAGTGTTATATTAAAAAATTACGATCACCACATATCATGTTTTCTTCATAATAAGCATAAAAAATCGCTAATAGTATGCTAATGTCTCGGTAGCTAGCTAGCTAACTTTCCCGTTCCACCTTAAAAAATCCAGCAGTTTTGACACCTGAAGCGCCAGAATGTAACTGCTGCACCATTTAATGTGGAACGGGGAAATTCGAACAAGAATCTGGTGAATATGTGACTTCAGCTTCATATCACTGAAGAATTAGGGGTGGGTGATAATAAATAATTGCCCCCCTCTTTGAAGTCATATGATGCCCTAAATATAACTAAAGCCCAGCAGTGAGGAGCTGAACTTTACCCTCCTCTGCTGTCACTGCAGACTGGCAGGGTCGCCTACAGAGCAGCGCTGGTAGCTGTTAATACCCTGTAGCTCAGCTCCAAGGGGTTATGGTGACCCTCGAAAACAAGCGGTAGGAGTAAAAAGAGGAAATGGGACTAATTTTTTAACATTCCAACAGAAATGCAGTTAGCTTGTGGCATACAAGCTAAAAACAGGCTACTAAATGTATTGTAATAGTGAGCTAAACGCAGCCTGTCAGAACCGAAGCTGTAGTGCATGAGAGCTCTGTGTAAAATGAGGATTAATGCTGTGTTATAATCATTTACCATTTTATCTGCTGGCCAATCCAGGGGTGGTGGAGTCTATATTTTTGGACTTATGGTTGACCCAGGAGAATTCTCTCCCCATTTGCATGAAGTCTCCCCTCCCTGGTGGCCCTAGGTGTATCACTCCCTTTTTTAACATACGCCACTGGTGGTGTGAAAGAAAAAGAAACTGCAGCTGTGGACTGGAATTTAGTTTCATTTCTCTATGTTACAAATCTGTATGTCTTTTTTTTTTGCAGATCACTCATCAGATCTGGACAGAGATAGAGGACCTGCTGCACCAGTGAGGGTGATTATAGTGCTGGCTGTGATGGGGACTGGGTTTCTAACTGTGACTGTGGTATTAGTGGTATTAGTGATGGTGAATGTGAGGCTGAAGAGAGAAAATCATCAGCTCCGCATGAAAGACACAAAGAACAGAGTGGAAACTAATGAACGCAGTGATTCCACTGAGGAGGAGAAACTAAATGATAACCCAGAAGTGGAGAGATCATTACCACCCAAACACAGGACGGGTACATGAGAGTAGTTATTCACATGTATCAGGCTACAGTGTCCCTAGGGGCCCACTTAGGGCTTGACTTTTGACTCACAATGGCCTGCCTGCACTGGGCCTGTGAAAATGTGTTAATTTTTGCTCATTTTTTTTTTCATTATTTAAAATTGTTGGCCTTATGCAGGCAGCCCTAACTTAGCTGTAAAGACAAATTCAATTCAGACTGAATGCACTGGAAAGGAAATTCAAAATTTATATATCATATTTATTTTTTATATATACATTTTGTTTTACAGACTTTGATACTTATTATTTTTAACTAAAAAATAATAACATATATTGAATTCCATGTTTTCTAAAAAGTGTATGTACTTGAAGAAACACTCAAATATAAAGCTAATATTTCTTCCCTGCTGAGACTGGAGTCCCTCCCTCTCCATCGATATGCTGGGTGATGAGTTTGGCGTCAGTGTTCTTTTTAGGTTTATTAGGTTAATTGTTATTGGGGTTTATTTAAGAACCCCTGACCCACAGCACCACTATACACCACTTCTTTGCAAGCAGTTCTAGATAAAAAGCCCAAATATTTCCAAAACAAAACAAGCATTTTAAAAAGTGGATGCACTCTAATTAATCAGGAGCAACAGAACACTAAAAACATCTCAGGTTCAGATTAGAGCAGACTAGTAGAGAATATCAGCAGGACAGACATCATTCAGACAACAAAAAGCTACCATTCATGTTCATAGGCTGCTGTTTTTGTAAAGACACTCCCCCTTTGCTTCCATTGGCTTAGTTTAAGACATATTGATGATAATGAGTGCAGTGCAGTGATGAGCTCTGACTGCCGGAGAGAAACAGCAGATTTACAACATTCACTCATCTGGAATTCAGCTGTACAGCTTTAGCAAACAGCTTTAAGCTTTAAATATTCTGTCCTAAATCTGCTTTCCTTCAAAAGTCTGGCTTCTTCTACCAAAGAGATTTTTCTGTCTGACAGCATACAGCGCTTGCCTTAAAGGGGAACTCCACCTATTTCTAAACAGTTAAGATGTATCAGAGAGGTTCAGAGTGGTTTGGTGTGAAACGCTCCGTTCTAGAGAAACTTACCGAGTCAGAGCTGTTCACAGTGGTGGTGATAGGAACCAGACGTCCCCCTCTAAAAGCTCCCTCACTGAAAGTTCCTACAGTAATGGTTATGAATTCACTGCCTGATGACTGAGACACTGTTTTAATGATAGTTTAGAGAACTTAAACTCCATTCATGGTGGAGGGATACATGCAGGGCGATGTGAGGCAAAATAGTCCCCAAAGAGAACTTATTATTTCAGATTTTCCACTATTTTCCATCATCAACACTCCATATAAACTCAGAAGACTCGTGTGGTTCACTGGTGGTTCTGGATAGTAAATAAATGTCTATATTTGTGTTGTAGTCATGCGACCCCTGGTTCCTATCACCACCACTGTAAGACATCTGAACCATTTCACACCAAACCACTCTGTTTATATCTTACACACTCAGTTATTACTGGGGAAGTGTATAAAAAGGTGGATGAGGCAGCTGACTGTCTCTGAGTTAGATTTCACTAATGAAGCTCTAAAATATTATGATTTTAAGACCTGGTATTAAATGAGTGCGACATAGAATCAGCTTTAGATGGCAGCTTCTGTAGCGAATATACAGATTACAGATCTGAACAAGATCTAGAGGAACAAGAGAGTAACATTTGGGGACTTAGAGTGTAAATGTCTGGCATTTTCATGTAATTTCTGGAACTATGCTGAAACTTGGCAGTTGTGACAACCCTTTTATGCATGCAAGTTCAGCAGGTGGGCTTCACCCCACTTGAAGTGTTATTCTGCTTCATTACTTCGCTGTATCATTTTGAATAACAGCATGTGGAGAAATGCTCTATACTTTGGAAAAGGAGCTTCTGGCAGGCATGTTTGTCCCAGCTCTGCAGCAGCTTAGAACAGCAGGCTGGCCTACACTCTCAGAAGTAAAGGCAGTAAACTGTCACTGGGTCAGTTCCCCTCCTGTCACTGGGGTGGAACCCCCTTAAGGGTCCATCTCAGTGCCTTTAGTCAGGGACATACTGAACCATAATTCCACTGAAATGATATGTTCTAAGCTGTACTGACTCCACACACCCCGTCTCGTCTCCAGGCTTTTATTTTACTGTTCTGTTTTAAAACATTCGGTTATGAAAAGGTACAAATACGAACTTTTCACCTGGAAACACTTATTTAAGGTTCACAATCAGACCTTAAAACCACTGTTGGAGCTTTGAGGGAACATTTACACTTTTTGTACCTTGATGAACGAGAAATGTACCTGAACAGAATCTTCATTTCTACAGTGTATAAAGGAAACTTACTTAGCTGAAGTGCACACCTAAAAAACAAATCTCACTAATAAAACAAGGCCAAACCGCTCTAACAGATGCCATTTAAAGTAACTAAATGTCCATAATTTAATA